>NW_027269314.1:2079703-2631736 GCF_023055355.1 Agelaius tricolor
CCCCTGGGATCCCCCTGAGCATCCCAAATGTGCCCCAGGATCCCTGAGTATCCCAAACGTGCCCCAGGAGCTGTCCTGGGCATCCCAAATGTGCCCCAGATCTATCCTGAGCATCCCAAATGTGCCCCAGGAACTGTTCTGGGCATCCCAAATGTGCCCCAGGAACTGTCCTGGGCATCCCAAATGTGCCCCAGGATCCCTGAGCATCCCAAATGTGCCCCAGATCTATCCTGAGCATCCCAAATGTGCCCCAGATCTATCCTGAGCATCCCAAATGTACCACAAGATCCCTGAACATCCCAAATGTGCCCCAGGATCCATCCTGAACATCCCAAAGGTGCCCCAGATCTATCCTGAGCATCCCAAACCTCCCCTCCCTCCCCTGCCTCTGCTGAAGGTCTGTGCCCTGAGGTTTTTGTTGCTTGGCAAACGCTGCCTGGTCCTTGAGCTTCTCTGGAGGGATTTGGGGTTTCTGGAGTTCCCTGGGAATGTTCAGTCACTTTCTCAGCTCTTGGAGCTTCTCAAAACAAATGTGGAGTGGCACTTAGGTGTTTGTTGGTATAATAGAGCCTGAAAGCACTCATTTATCAGCCAAATGTTGTGATTTATGGGGTGTGTGTATGTGTCTGTATATGCACATTTACTTTATTAATCTGTGTACACAAAAGATTAGCAACATCTGCTTTTGACAGCTTTGTTTCCCAATTATTTTCTGCTCCCTCCCTTAGTCCTCTTTGTTTCTTCATTTCCAAAGCACATCCAGATTTATTTTTTTTTGTGTGTGGAAAAACGTTTTCTTTAATCACTCCTGCTTTTGAATTTAGCTTGAGAATACATTTTCATTCAAAGTGGAGAAGTTCAGCTGAAATCAGAAAAGCTTGTTTTCCTCCTCACTTGCATGACTAAAAATAAGGTGCCAGTTCTGCCACATGAAGTGTGTCATGATGGGAGCTGACAAGTCTGATTTGGTAACTGCAATTAATATTATTTGTTCACTAATGCCTTGTTAAACAGAAAACAAGATTTGGGAGGGGGAAAAGTCCATCTAACAGAGCTGAGAGAGTTCAGATTCCAACTTGCTTAATGTTTCTTAAAAAACCCTGGTTTGCATGCTGAATGCAATTCTGTATGCAAATTAATCTGCTCAGTATTCCCAAGTGCCACAGTGAAATATTCCTGAAGTGAGCTGTGCTGAGTGGGCCAAACGCCCTGGAAATGCTGTGTGCTCCCAGTTCATTGCTGGAGTTGGGAATGTGAATCAGGCTGGGTCAGTGCCAGCCCTGAACACACCCTCTGTTCTCTGGCTGTTTGGGGCAATGTCAGGGACATCCCAGGGGATCAGCTCAGTCCCCTGTTCCTGGTCTTAAATCAGGATTCAGAGTGATTGAATCCTGTCACTGTCTCAACCCCATCAGTGCGCCAATCTCTTGATCCTGCCACTGTCCCAATCCCCCAGTCCCCTCACTGCCCCAGTCCCATCCCTGCCTCAATCCCAATGCCATCCCTGCCACAATGCCATCCCTGCCACAATCCCAGTCCCCTCACTGCCCCAATCCCATCCCTGCCTCAATCCCAATGCCATCCCTGCCACAATGCCATCCCTGCCCCAATCCCATCCCTGCCTCAATCCCAATGCCATCCCTGCCCCAATCCCATCCCTGCCTCAATCCCAATGCCATCCCTGCCACAATGCCATCCCTGCCCCAATCCTAATCCCCTCACTGCCCCAGTCCCATCCCTGCCTCAATCCCAATCCCCTCACTGCCTCAATCCCAATCCCATCCCAGCCCCAATCCCATCCCTGCCTCAATCCAATCCCCTCACTGCCTCAATCCCAATCCCATCCCAGCCCCAATCCCATCCCTGCCCCAATCCCCCAATCCCAGTCCCTCCCTGCCCCAATCCTAATCCCCTCACTGCCCCAATCCCATCCCTGCCTCAATCCCAATCCCCTCACTGCCTCAATCCCAATCCCATCCCAGCCCCAATCCCATCCCTGCCTCAATCCAATCCCCTCACTGCCCCAATCCTATCCCTGCCCCAATCCCCCAATCCCAGTCCCATCCCTGCCCCAGTCCCATCCCTGCCCCAGTCCCATCCCTGCCCCAGTCCCATCCCTGCCCCAATCCCAACCCAGCCCCAATCCCATCCCAGCCCCTCCCTGCCCCAGTCCCAGTCCCATCCCAGTCCCAGTCCCATCCCTGCCCCAGTCCCAGTCCCATCCCAGTCCCAGTCCCATCCCTGCCCCAGTCCCATCCCTGCCCCAGTCCCATCCCTGCCCCAGTCCCATCCCTGCCCCAATCCCTCCCTGCCCCAATCCCTCCCTGCCCCAATCCCTCCCTGCCCCAATCCCATCCCAGCCCCAATCCCATCCCAGCCCCTCCCTGCCCCAGTCCCAGTCCCATCCCAGTCCCATCCCTGCCCCAGTCCCATCCCTGCCCCAGTCCCATCCCTGCCCCAGTCCCTCCCTGCCCCAGTCCCACTGTTCCCCCCAGGGGCTGCCCCATCTACCCTGCTTTGGGGTGAGCTGTTGGTGGAGCAGAGCCCTGAGGAGCTGCTGTGTTCCAAACGAGCTTTGAGGAACATTTGGAGGAGCTGGGGCTGTTCATCCTGGAGCAGTGGAGGCTCAGGGGTGCCCTTATTGCTCTCTACACCTTCCTGGAGGGAGGCTGCAGACAGGTGGGGTTGGTCTCTGGCAGAGCCAGAGGACACAGCCTCAAGCTGTGTCAGGGAAGGTGTAGGTTGGATATTAGGAACAAATTTTTCACCAAAAGAACAACAAAGTACTGGGATGCTCTTCCCAGGGAGGTGGTGGAATCACCATCTCTGGATGTGTTTAAAAAAGGCTGGCCATGGCATTTGGTGCTGTAGTCTGGTTGAGGTGTTAGGGCATGCATTGGACTCCATGATCTTAGAGGTCTCTTCAGCCTCATCATTCTGTGATTCTGTGGTTCCTTGGTCCTGCATTCCCTCCTTGGCTCTGCTCCCTCTGTGCTGCCCTTTGCTCCTGTCCTTGTTCACACCTGCACGTGTGTCAGAATTCATTTTGCCATCCAGCTCTGAACTGGGCCCTCTGGAGCTCCTCCTGCTGTCACACTGCTCAGGAATAGCTGCTTACACCTGGATTTTTAAGCTACATCTCATTGCCTTTCTCCAAGCTTCCAAAAAAGCATTTTAATCATATTTGGTATTGCAAATTCAGTTATTCTAGCTGGGTAATTATCCTCTCACTACCTAGAGTTCTAAAGTAATTTAAAAAAAGTTAATTGGAAGCAGTAAATTAAAAATTAATGAGCAAGGCTGCCTTGTGGTTGGCTGCCCCTGGTCAGGTGATGCAGTGTGGGTGGAGATGCCTCAGGCTGGAGCTGGTGGAATGAAACCTGGAGTTTTTGGTGTGTAATGATCATTTTTCTGATTTGATTGTGCTCCTCTAAGTGCTGCAGACTGTGGCTTGTCTGAGTGGTTGGAAACTAATGAGCCTAAATTAAATAAATGGCATTTCTGGGTTAGGAAGTCACTCCCTTGACCACAAATAGCTCTTTCCCTTTCAAAATAAAACCCTGTTTAGAATACTGGGAGCATTGTTTTGCACCCCTCAGACGTGTCTGTAGTTATTTACACTTCTCAGACACCAACTCAGAGTTAAGAAAAGGAGAACCCCCCCAAACATACAGTTACATCTAAACCCCACAGATAATTTCATATATATTAGAGTTGTTTTATTCTCGTGCTATGAACAATTTCCATTTGTTTTTGTAAGGGAGGGGGCTCCAGGGGTCTGGATGGGATCTTTGGGGATGTGAGGCTGAGATATTTGGGATTGTGCAGCTGGGATCTTTGGGGATGGGGGGCTGGGGATGGGGGGCTGGGGTCCTTGAGGATGTGAGGCTGAGATATTTGGGAATGTGCAGCTGGGATCTTTGGGGATGTGGGGCTGGGATCTTTGGGGATATGGGGCTGGGATCTTTGGGGATGTGCAGCTGGGACCTTTGGGATTGTGGGGCTGGGGTCCTTGGGGATATGGGGCTGGGATCTTTGGGGATGTGCAGCTGGGATCACTGAGGATGGGGGGCTGGGGTCCTTGAGGATGTGAGGCTGAGATATTTGGGAATGTGCAGCTGGGATCTTTGGGGATGTGGGGCTGGGATCTTTGGGTATCTTTGGGAATGTGCAGCTGGGATCTTTGGGGATGTGAGGCTGGGATCTTTGGGTATCTTTGGGATTGTGAGGCTGGGATCTTTGGGTATCTTTGGGTATGTGAGGCTGGGATCTTTGGGATTGTGAGACTGGGATCTTTGGGTATCTTTGGGACTGTGAGGCTGGGATCTTTGGGATTGTGAGACTGGGATCTTTGGGTATCTTTGGGATGGTGAGGCTGGGATCTTTGGGTATCTTTGGGACTGTGAGGCTGGGATCTTTGGGGATGTGAGGCAGGGATCTTTGGGTATCTTTGGGAATGTGCAGCTGGGATCTTTAGGGATCTTTGGGTATCTTTGGGGATGTGAGGCTGGGATCTTTGGGTATCTTTGGGTATCTTTGGGACTGTGAGGCTGGGATCTTTGGGTATCTTTGGGTATCTTTGGGACTGTGAGGCTGGGATCTTTAGGGATCTTTGGGTATCTTTGGGACTGTGAAGCTGATATCTTTAGGGATCTTTGGGTATCTTTGGGAATGTGCAGCTGGGATCTTTAGGGATCTTTGGGTATCTTTGGGGATGTGAGGCTGGGATCTTTGGGTATCTTTGGGTATCTTTGGGACTGTGAGGCTGGGATCTTTGGGTATCTTTGGGTATCTTTGGGACTGTGAGGCTGGGATCTTTAGGGATCTTTGGGTATCTTTGGGACTGTGAGGCTGGGATCTTTGGGTATCTTTGGGACTGTGAAGTTGATATCTTTAGGGATCTTTGGGTATCTTTGGGACTGTGAGGCCTGCTGCCAGCTCTCAGTGCCCCGTTGGTGTTTTCTCTCCCCCAGATGTCCAGGAGAGCAGATTCTCCCCCTGCCTGCCTCTGCTGCTGAGCCCAGCCCGGGCTGAGACGTTCCTGCAGGGATCCCAGATGGATTTCCTGCCCCTCAGGTGGGATGGGGCTCCTGGGGCTGGTTCTGCACTGGGTAATGGGCAATGGCAGGTTCTGGGCTCAGAAATGAGGGTTTGGGGCTGTGTGGGGAGGAGGCACCTCTGGGTTCTGCCTTCAGGAGCGTTTGAGCAAGGGAGAAGCAGGATCAGGCTCCTGAGCTTGGCATGCTGAGGTACCTGGGGGAAATGGGAAAATGAGGAACTCCACCCTCTTCAACATCTCTGGAGCCTTCTTAGCCTCTGGAATAAACTTCATGAAATTTTGGAACCTAAAGATCAGGTTTCTGTGTTTATAGGAGTAAAACATACATGGACAGTGTTGTGTTTCATAAATGCTGGAGCCAAATGCGTAATTTACAGTACAAATTTGGGGTTAAATGCATAAAGGAAGAGCTGTTTCAGTAAAAGGCTTTGTCACCTTCATTCTGAGGTGCTCTGCTTCATGGAATAATATTTATTAGGCTCTGATGGTATGTTTAATATAAAGGAACTATTAATTAAGCAATCCCCAATATAAGTATTAGAACTTTATAGGAATTTTTTGCTTATCTGAGACCTGGCTGCTTCTATGTTCTTTAAAAAAATAATTGATATCATGAACTGAAGTAGGTGATTTATATTAAAAAATCACAGGCAAGCTGAGATGTAAGTACATGTTGCATATTTTACTTAGCTAATTTTATTTATTTATGTAACTAATAATAGCCTGTCAGTAAGAAATGTTTCAGTCCTAAACAGGTGGAACAATATTGCCATACTAAGTAAAAATTGATGTTATTATTGTATTACTTTTGAGCCTTTGTTTTATAGATTTTTGATATTTCTTTGCATTCCTTTGGGTTTTGCCCCTTTAGGGGTTGCATTTATGGGTATTTGTGTGAATATTGCTAACCTCCAGTTGTCACTGAAGTTCTTTTGCCTCTGATTTAAACCAGAAAAGTCGAAATAAAAGAAATGCTCAGGAGTTCCCTTTCCTTGCAGAGGAGTCCCGGATGTTTCTGGAGCATCCCTGGAGCGTTCAGAGCCTGCCCCCGTCCATGGCAGTGCATCCCTGAGGGGCCCAGCCCTGCCCAGTCCACCCCAGCGCCCCCAGCCCGTGGCACAGGAGGATCCTGGAGCTGCTCCCCAGCCTGGGGAGCCCCTGGGCAGCCAGGGGGACAGTGGGGACAGTGGCAGTGAGCAGGAGGCACCAGCCCCAGCGTGGGGCAGGGGGCATCCAGCACAGCCAGCTCCAGAGCAGGGGCTGGGACAGGGGCTGGGGCAGCCCTGGGGCACAGCTGCGAGGGATGGACACCCCTGTGCTCACTCCTGTGGTCACTCCTCCCAGGACAGTGATGGCCCAGCTGCTGGCTCTGAGCTCTCAGAGGGGAACAAGGAGTCCCCAGGGCAGGAGGAATCCTCCTCCTCCTCAGGAAACTCCTCCTACACAACTGCACTGACCAAATTCTCCGAGAAAAGTGAGAGGGGTGTGCAGCAGGCAAAGGTGAAAGTGGCTGGGAGTGGAGCAGGAGCCCTGGAGAAGCTGGAGAAGGGAAGGAAGGCGCCTGGGCTTGCTTTGTCACATAACTCCTGTGATGGCCTGAGACAAGGCGGTGCCAGGAACTCGTCTGCTGAAGATGCTCTTTGTGCAGCAGCTGCTGGGGCAGGCAGAGGGAGGCTGCAGGAGCCTGGGGTGCAGCCCAGGGGCTCCCAGGGGCTGGGGCCCGTGGCTGCTCCTGAGGAGCTGCAGGCAGCTCTCCTGGGCCAGCAGCAGCCAGCAGGGAGGCTGGGGACAGAGGGGCTGCTCCCTGCTGGGACACCCAGCCTGCTCCAGCCCCAGGATGCTGCCCCCTGCCCTGGGCATTCCCCAGAGCCTGCAGGCAGCAGGGATGAGCTCACTGCCTCTGACTGCTCCATACAGAGGGGACACAAAGCCACTGAGATCTCCCCTTCCTTCAGCCTGGGCGGGGAGGGCTCCTTCTCCCTGCTCCTGCCTCATCCCAACTTCCAGTCCACTCCAGGGCTGTTCCTCAAGACAGCTGGGAAGGCAGAAGGGCCTGGTGGAGGCCTGGTGATGCTCTCAGAGCTTCAGGCCTCTCCTTGCTGTCCCAGTGAAGAAGCCCCAGGGATGTCCCCTGTCCCTGGGGAGCAGCCCCCTCCCCAGAGTGCTGTGGCAGAGCCCTGTGGGCGTTGGGAGTCCCTGCAGCTGGAATCTTCCTGCCCTGGCAGGATCCAGTCCTTCCCCTCGCTGGGGTTTCTGGAGAAGGTGGGAGCCTGGCACCTGCAGGGTCCTGCTGCCAGCAGCTCCCGTGTGCCAGGTGCATCTCCCCCTGCAGGGAAAGGCTCCAGTGCACCTCCCAGGCCTTCAGGCTGTGCTTCAGCAGCGCAGAAAAGCCTGAGGGACCCCGAGGGCAGTGCTGCTCGTGCCTGCAGGGGCACAGGCTCTCTGGGAAGTGTGCATTGCCCCCCCTGTGACCTGCTGCCTGCCCTCCCTCTGAGCAGGTCCCAGTCTGACAGCACCATGAACCTCTCCAGCAGGAGCCCAGCAGCAAAGGGGCAGCAGAGGCCTGCTCTGGGGGGCTCTGACAGCCCCAGCCCACGCAAGGTGCTGCCTGGATCCCCTGCTGGAGATGTGCAGAGCAGCACCAGGCGAAGCTCAGCCCCAGATGTGTTTGTGTCCAGTGCTGCTCAGCTCCTTCCGAAGGATGGGAGCTCCCCAGCTGAGGAGTGCCAGGACTGTGAGGAGAAGGGAAATCAGTCCCTCAGCCTCAGTATTCTCAGTGGTCACAGCATCATGGACAGCTTTGGAGCCATCCCCTTGGAGAGTCTGAATTTTCCTGTCGGTCCTGAGGAGCCTCGGGGGGCCCTGGTGGAGCCCAGGCCCTGCCCCAGTGCAGGAGGGAACAGCCCCACTCCCCCTGGAGCAGCCCTGGAGACTCCCAAGAAAGAAGAGTTGAATATTGAAGAAAGGATCCCGGTAAGTTTGGTCCTAATTCAAACTCTGCTTCCAGTTTTCCATTTTTTCCCTAGGTTAACCATTTCTTTTCCCAGAGTTATCATTTTTTTCAGTTATATGTTTTTTTTCAGAGCTTTCCGTTTGTTTTTCACTTTTCCATTCCCCTCACTGCTGTTTTAGGAGAGGATCTAATCACTACCATGATTTTACATGGTTTTGCACAGGGCTGTGCCACAGTAAATTTCATCCATGATATTGGTTCAGCTTGTCTTAAATAGAGGTGGAAAATAACTTTTAGTAATATTTAACATAGACAAAGACAGGGTTGGATATGGGAAAGGCCTCTTGTCTTTCTCGGGGTAGGTGAGTGTCAGGGTGTGGGAAATGGATTTGTAGAGAATTCTCAAAGTGTGCAAACCTTGAGACAAGAAATGCTGTTTTAGAAATGCCATGTAATGGACAGACATTGCTGAGAGAGAAATGGAACCAGAAACAAATTTTAAAGGATGGCTTTGCAAATAAGCCTGGACACTTTGGAGAAACAGAACTGTGAAAGGTGCATTGTAGTGGGACCCACGAGGGGTAATTTTGAATGATTGTCTTTAAGACATGTACAGCATGGTGTGCCTAAAGCTGATAGACCAAGAAACACTTAAAGTGCATGGTAATTATGAAATAGTTAACTTCTAATTGTGATGGCGTGAATTATAACATCTGTATTGTCTCACCCTTCTGGTGAGACTGAAACTGGAATAAAAGTTTTTAAAGCACCTCCCAGTTACCCCATCACTGGTCAGAAAAGGCTTAATCCCACACCAGGGGAGCAGGAGGAGAGACAAGGGGAGTTGGTGGCTCTCTCAAAGATCAGGCTCTCCTTGTCCAAATGGGAGCTTCAGGCTCAGGTGCTCAGTGAGGAGAGCTGCAGGAGCAGCAAACCCAACCTGACTCCTTGGAAATGAAATTTCCTTTTTCCTGTGATTTTCTCCCTCTGTTTTTTCACTGTGTTCCAGTTTCTGAGGCCTCAGTTCTGAATTCTTGATGTGTTCCTCACCTTCAGAGCCTCTTCATGCCTTCCCTCCTTTCTGTCCTGGGTGGCTGATCCAGGTTTTTCCTGATGGGGCTGGAACCAGGGGAGAGCCCTGTGCAGCACCTTCAGGGCACTAATAGCTGGGAGTGGTGGAGCAAATGAGATGCAGATTTATGGTAATGACAAACATGTAATTATCCTCTGAGTAAGAGGCTGCTCCTCTCACAAGATGACTCCATAATCACCAGGTCTTTGGGAATGTGCTCTGGAAGCTCTTCTCACTCTGTTGTCTCTGCAAACCCGTGGTGAAACAAATATAAATATTGGAGGGAGGGTGTTTGAAATGAAATTCATGAGACAGAGAGATGACTTCTGTTCCTGGCTATAATTACACACTCTCCAGCCTGGTTCTGGGGAATGCTGCTCCCATAAATCCCTGGAAGGTAAAGGAGATCAGGTCACTTATCTGGCTGTTCATGTAGAAGTTTATGATAAATTCATAGGAAATGGAGCTGGCTGTGATGTGTAAGGTAATTTATTTCATTTTCCTGGCTAGTTAAGGACATAGTGTGGATGAGTTGAAATTAATTTGCCCTACAGGTGATGAAGCCAAGGAAAGTTTTGGCTGGTTTTTTTCCTGCATATAACATCTGTGTGTGAACCAGCTCTGACAAAAGTGCTCCCAACTATTTGCCTGGAAGGTTTGACCAAACTTGTCCTAAAAAATGAGAGCTTCCCTGCTGCTGCCTGGAATTCCTGAGCCTGCCAGTGTTTCCTGAGCAGCAGCTGAGTGGGGAGGGAGAAGGCTTTGAACCCAAACCTTTGTGTTTTTAGCTCAAACCTTTGTGTTTGTGTGGAGATGGAGTTTCCAGCAGCGAGACGGGAGCTCAGGCTGCCCTGGGCAATGCAGTGCCCACTCCTGCAGTGCCCAGTTTGCCAGGAGAGCTCAGGATCCATCCCTGTCCTGGGTGCTGATTGTTCCTGATCCCCCCTGTCCTGAGTGCTGATTGTTCCTGATCCCTCAGTGCTGATTGTTCCTGATCCACCCTGTTCTGAGTGCTGATTGTTCCTGATCCCTCAGTGCTGATTGTTCCTGATCCATCCCTGCCCTCAGTGCTGATTGTTCCTGATCCCTCAGTGCTGATTGTTCCTGATCCCTCAGTGCTGATTGTTCCTGATCCACCCTGTTCTGAGTGCTGATTGTTCCTGATCCCTCAGTGCTGATTGTTCCTGATCCATCCCTGCCCTCAGTGCTGATTGTTCCTGATCCCTCAGTGCTGATTGTTCCTGATCCATCCCTGCCCTCAGTGCTGATTGTTCCTGATCCCTCAGTGCTGATTGTTCCTGATCCACCCTGTTCTGAGTGCTGATTGTTCCTGATCCATCCCTGTCCTGAGTGCTGATTGTTCCTGATCCATCCCTGCCCTCAGTGCTGATTGTTCCTGATCCCTCAGTGCTGATTGTTCCTGATCCCTCCTGCCCCGAGTGCTGATTGTTCCTGATCCCTCAGTGCTGATCATTCCTGATCCCTCCTGCCCCGAGTGCTGATTGTTCCTGATCCCTCAGTGCTGATTGTTCCTGATCCATCCCTGCCCTCAGTGCTGATTGTTCCTGATCCATCCCTGCCCTCAGTGCTGATTGTTCCTGATCCCTCAGTGCTGATCATTCCTGATCCCTCAGTGCTGATGGTCCCTGTTTCCCTCCCAGGTGTACCTGCGGAACCTGGGCATCGAGCAGTCCCCTGGCACCATCCTGGCCCCGTTCGTGCCCCGCGGGCCCCTCCGGGAGCTGGAGTTCTCCCCCTGGGGGCTCAGGAGCCTGCAGCCCCCCCTGGACATGGCCCCCCTGGACAGGGTCCCCCCACAGGCTCAGGGTATGGGGGCTCTGGGGGATGGGAGGGTTTGGGGTTTCTTTGCTTGGGGTAGGTTATTATTAATAACTAATTATAATTATTCGATATATTATATTATATTATATTATATTATATTATATTATATTATATTATATTAATTATATGTTGTATATTATTATTATATAACTAGAATTGTTATATATATTATAACTAATTCTAATTAGTTAATAACTAATAATTATTGGGTTAGGTTATTATTAATAACAAATTATAATTTTTATTTGTTATTTAATAATATATTTAATAATATTTTATTTATTCGTTATATAATATTATTATTATCAATATATGTTATATTAAATTATATTATTATTGTATTATATTATTATAGAATTAATATTATTAATAATATGAATTTTTATTATATGACTATATTTTATTATATAACTATAAGTGTTATGTATTGTATAACAAATTATAATTTTAGTTAGTTAATAACTATTTGTTAGTTATTATTGGTTAGGTATTATTAATAACTAATTGTTTTTGTTTTGTAACCTGGACTTTTAAATTTAATTACATAATATTACTTAAACTTATGAAGAAGGTGAAGAAGGATTAGTTACTGTTTTACATATATAAAACTTTTGTTTTATATATGACTAAATGCTATATAATACTGTATACTAAATACTGAATAATACTATAATTACTATAAATTACTAAAACTTTCCTATCTATTTTTATATTTTACACAAAACTTTAAATTCTAAGTTTTCTACTTTGTGACGATACAT
Organism: Agelaius tricolor; assembly: GCF_023055355.1. Classification (NCBI taxonomy): domain Eukaryota; kingdom Metazoa; phylum Chordata; class Aves; order Passeriformes; family Icteridae; genus Agelaius; species Agelaius tricolor. Next base: position 2,091,391 of record NW_027269314.1, read on the forward strand.
ACATTTATTTAAGCTATACCCTCATGATCTGAGTTTTATCATGCAATTTTGGAAGCTTTCTCTATGGTCTCAGGCCAAGTGTAGTGTTTTCCTGAGCATCAGTGCTTTCTAGACCCGAAAAGTGTGAAACCCTCAGTACCCAGGGTTCCAGCAGGAGGCACAGACCCCATTCCCCTGGTGTTCAGGGGGTTCCTGGCACTCCATCTTTTGCCATGCCAGCAGATTTGGGCACTGGGGAGTGTTCAAACCTCTGCAAAGCTGGCCCCTGTTCAGAAGTGTGGCTGTGGGGCAGCTGCCAGGCACACAGGGCCTTTATTCCCTTTATTTCTCTTTTTCCAAGAGTCCTGCAGAAGGAAATGGTTTGTATCTTGAGACTGAAGGACTGGGAGCAGACCTTTCCTTCTTGGGAGAGGAATAATTACTGGTTTCTTTTGCATTTTGGCATTTCTTGGTGTGTTCAGTGTGGTGAAATGCTGTCAGTGTTTTTGTAACTGACCAGATCTGTTCCTAAATCCATCCACCCATTATCATTATCATCATTCTCCAAATTAGTGTGGTTTTGTAACACCCAGCCCTGCCAGAGCTCCAGGAGGGTTTGGACACTGCTCCCAGGTGCACAGGGTGGGATTGTGCAGGGCCAGGGGCAGGATGGGTGATCCTATCCAACTCTAGAGATTCTATAATTCTCTGATAAGTTTATATTTTGTTTGATATTTATCTGAAGTACTCCTGAGATTTTTTTCAGGAGACAATTCTCATGTAAATCTTGATTCAAGTCTCATCCTAAGGACAGCACCTGAAATATTTTCCAGTATTTGAGTTCTTCCCTTGCTTTGTGTGCCCTGTAGCACAGGAAGGGATGTTTGCTGTGTCCTGGAGCCTCCAGACCCTCATTTGTGCCCTGTTCCTTTGCAGGTGCATTGCTGCCAGCCTTCGAGGCCAGCTTTGGCTCGGATGTGTCCCCTCTGAGCGTGTCCCTCTCCGTGGGCTCGGAGCAGGAGCAGGAGCTGCTGTCCCCCCGGGAGCTCGGTGCCAGCTCCCCCGCGCTCTCTGGGGGCTCCCCAGCCAGCCAGGGCACTGTGCCAGGCCCCCAGCTGCAGGGGGGTGCCCCGGGTGGCACAGAGGGCTCCCCTGGACGTGCTGGGGCACAGCAGGACCTGCCCAGCTGCTCCTCGGGCCGGGGTCCCCAGGCTGGGGGGAGAAGGGCTCAGAGTGCCCTTGCTGACCCCGAGTCCAGGAGCTCAGCCAGCAGCCAGCAGGGATGGGCTCTGGGGGCTTTGTCTGGGCTTGGGAATGACATGGAATTGGACAGGGCATCCTCGAGCTCCGGGGTGGGAAGTGAGAGCAGCCAGGGCCAGGAAAGGGAATCCCTGATGGGCCCTGGGGCCCTGCAGGAGCTCCGGGAGCTGCTGGCACAGGCAGAGGGTCTCACTGCCAGCTGGAGCCGTGCTGCTGGCCCCACAGCCTCCTGCAGGCAGCCTGGGGAGGCTCCCCCGGGGCTGGGTGGGAGGGACAGGGGTCCCAAGGGTGCCAGGTTAGGCCAGGACTGGATCCCAAAGCTGCAGGAGACACTGTCGTGGGATAAGGCCGTGCCCCCGAGGGGTGTGCGGGCACAGGAGCTGGGCATGCACCCTCTGGATTCTGCCAGCTGCCAGCTGGCATGGGGACACCCTCTGGCTGTCAGCTCCCAGCACAGGGAAGGGCTGAGGGCAATGGCCCAGGAGCCAAGGGCAGGGAAATCCACGGGGAGGTGGGAGCCAGAAGGGAGCAGCAGTGTGGGCAGGAGCCAGGCTGCCCATGTGGGGCTGGCACGGAGCACTGCCAGCAGCCTCCTGGGCACTGGCACAGCCCCACAGCCGGGCCATGCTCCCTCCCTGGAGCCCCTGGCAGTGCCCCTGCAGGCTGCCCGTGTGGGGCTGGCACAGAGCACTGGCACAGCCCCACAGCCGGGCCATGCTCCCTCCCTGGAGCCCCTGGGCAGTGCCCCCGCTGGCCTGGGCGGCTCCCTGGGCTCCTGGGGCCAGGCTGGCAGGGCAGCAGGGACACAGGGCAGCCAGGACAGCAGCAGTGGGGATTCCCTCAGTGCCCGGGTCAGGAGCCTCCTGGGCAGGGCTGGGCAGTCCCGGCAGCGGGGCAGTGCCCCGGGGGCGGTGCAGGGCGGCCTGCCCGGGGCTGGAGCTGCCCGGAGCCTTCCCGAGGCCGCCCTGAGCCCGGCGGGCAGCAGCAGCAGCAGCAGCGGTGACTCGCTGGCCGCCCGTGTCCGCAGCCTCCTGGGCAGCGCCGCCCCCGGGATCTCGGCCAGCCGCGTCCTGAGGAGCGCCGAGGAGCACGAGAGGAGGATCCGAGGTGAGCACACCTCGGGGGGTTTGGTGTGTCAGGGGTGGGTTTGTGTCAGGGGCTGTGGCAGTGACTGAGGAGCACGAGAGGAGGATCCCAGGTGAGGAAGGCTCTCGGTGGCTTTGGCTGTGTCAGGGCTGTGGCAGTGATGGGGTGAGGCTGCTCCTGCATGAAGGGTGTGGCATTCACGAGCCCTCTGAACAGAGAGAAGCTGTGAGACAAGCAGAGAAGAAGGAAAACACAGTTCTTATCTCGCTTGCTGTGCCTGTGTTCATAAAGCAGAATGCAATGTGGAGATGGTTTACCCAAAGTGAGGATGTTTTGCTCCCTTGGCCTGTCAGGGCCAGGTGTGTGTGGGACTGGCACAGGACAGTCACAGGAGAATCAGAGATGAGTGCAGGGTGAGCAGTTGTGAGCAACAGTGAGTGCAGGGCAGACTCAGTTTAGATACAATGTACATAGGATAGTATTATAAAGTAATTAATTAGCCCTCTGATGATGGAGTCAGATGCATCATTCTCTCACCTTTGATTTACAATAGAAGGAGATTATTGTGCAGTGCACTGAGACCCTTTAACGGGACAGGGTTCAGTGGGGACATTTCCCAGTGATCTCCTGACTGCAGCAGGGTCTGGTGCAGTGCCTGTGGGGCAGCTTGGGGGATGTTCCTTGGGGAGATGTTCTTTGGCAATGTTCAGGCTCTGCCTCTCCCTTCCAGAGGTGACAGCTCCAGGAATTCAGGTGCCACTGGATTTTCTTGGTATTTTCTTGTTTGCCACGGGAAGTGTGTGAAGTCTGTGGGCAGGGAAAGGAGCAGGACACTGGGGAATCTTCTGTGCTGTGATAAAACTGGGTAGAATTGGGCTTTTCCAGTTTGAAAACCTTCTTTTCCTGCCACCACTGTAAGGAATTATTTTGTCCACACAGGTATTAAGTCAGGAATGTCAGAAAGGATTGTGTGAGTGAGCTCTGACTTGTGTCTGAGACTGTGAGGATGACAGAACCAGGGGAGAGTCTTGGATGCATCTCCCCAAATAAATGATCCAAGGAGCCATTTGCCATTGTGTTCCTGGTCACTCCAGGAGTTCTGGAGTTTGATGTGGTCTTTGTTCTCTCAGCTGGGCTAATCAGAAATGCACAGCTTTGACTTGAAGTTAAAAACTGTTCTCATACACGAAGCAGGAAAGGAAAGCTCTCCTGCTTTGTGTTTTTGGCAGCCTGGGTGAAGATGAAGCTGGCCAGCCAGTCCCAGGAGGGTGGGCCAGACTGGGATGAAGAGCCCCAGCTCAGGATGGAGGCAATCAAGGCAGAGCTGCTCCCAAGGACCAGGGAACCTGCACCAGCCAAGGTACAAACCAGCTCAGCTCGGGGGAAACGCTGCTGCGCCTGCTCTTGGGGGATTTTAGGGCTTTTTTATGGTTTTCCCAGGCAGTTTGGGGTGGTTTGGCCATGGGGGTGACACTCAGCTGCAGATGTCCCTGATGAGGTAGGTGTAAAAAACAGAGGTGTGGGGGGACAGTTGGTGTTGCTGTGGGACAGTGCCCAAATTCCTGGGTTGGCTGGAGGAATTCTTAGCACAGAATGTTTGTGGAGGTGCTGATGGTGCCTGGGAAACTCCTCCTGGTGTGCAGGGAGCACCCTCAGCACTGGGAGAGTCTGGGAAGGGAAAGGGAAAAGGGAAAAGGGAAGGGGAAAGGGAAAGGGGAGAGGGGAAAGGGAAAGGGAAAGGGAAAGGAAAGGGAAAGGGAAAGGAAAGGGAAAGGGAAAGGGAAGGGCTGCTCCAGGCTCCTGCAGGTGAGGATGCCAGGGGAAGCCAGGGAGTGCTGGTCACAGGATGCTCTCCAGAGAGCTGGGAAGTGTCTGTGGGAGCCTGGGGGTGTCTCTGCTGTGTCAGGGGGGCTGGGGAGGTTCAGGCTCTGCAGCTCTGTTTGTCTGGGAGAACGAGCCCTGGAGCTGCCATGGTTGGTGCATCTCCTGTGGAGTGTTTCTAGTTCATTATAAAATGCATGTCTGGGCTGGAATTGGTCTGAGCAAGAGTGTGTTACCTCTGTTTTCACTCTAAATGCCGTTTCTGGCACTGCTCTGGTCTCCAGGGTGATTAGGGCAAGGTTTCTAGGGACTGGTGTTTCAGACAAGGGCCCTGAGCTTTAGGAAGATCTTCCTCTTTATTTTTCCCTTGATTTTCCCCTGTTTTCTCCTGCAGCCTGCCTGCCTCCCAGGAAAAGCAGCAGGGGTTGGTTTGTTTGTTTTAATTAAAAGCCCTGCATTAGCAGGAGTGACAGTCAGTGCTTTAGGAGTACTCTGTGTTCAGAGCTTCTCTGGATCAGCAGTGCTGGGAGGAGACACAGCAGCTCCCAAAAGCCACCAGGCCAAACTTCCCAGGCATTCCCAGACTGGTGGAATCTCTGGGCAGCTGGGGGAAAAGAAAGTGACTATTTTATTAATAATTATTATATAAATAAATTATAAATATACAATAATATCTTTTAAATAATATGTAAAATTTATATATTATATAAAAATATATAATATATTTATATAATATTATATATAATAGTATTATAAATATAATTTAATATTTTAGAAATTCAAATTTCTTAAAATTCAGATTTTTAAAAAAACAGAAATAAACCACAAATACAAAACCAGAGGCATCAAAGCTTTTTCCCCCCAGCTTTTAGATTTTAGTTGGTCACAGCTTTGTTCCTGGAAGGAGCTCTGTGCAGTGTGGAGCCAAGGATTTCACCTTTCTGTGACTCAGTGTCAGCTGGGGCTTGTTTTCTCCCCATTTAGAGTAAGAAGAAATTCACCATAATTTTGCAAACCAAGCTCCAAGAAATTGCTTTAGTTCAACCACAGCACCTCGTGCTTTGATCTCAAATACTTTGGCACTGCAGTGTTTTTAATTTGAGATAAAAAAGGTTTGAATTTGCAGAGTGAAGGTCACAGGGTTTTTTTATTGTACTTAAGATAAATGTACTTTTCCCTCCAAGACAAACACTGTCACTGAAAAATACAGATTGTTCAAAACTATTGCACTGAAAAAAGCCACAACCAGGCAAAATATTTTCCTGTAAATTTAATGGGAACAGTTGTGTACAGTAGGGGGGGAAGTTTTAGAGCCAAAGTGCCTTGCGTGGACTTAAAAAGAATGGAACAAAGATTAGGAAAAGACATTTTTCCTTCTCCTAAACCTTTAAGGCTGAGAAACACAAACTGTTCCTACAGCTCGAGCAAACAAACTCCTACAGCAGGGTCTGGAGCAGTGCCTGTGGGGCAGGCTGGGGGATGTTCCTTGGGGATGTTCCTTGGGGATGTTCCTTGGGGGGGGGGTGTTGTTCTTTGGGGGGGGATGTTCCTTGGGGATGTTCTTTGGGGGGAGATGTTCTTTGGGGGGAGATGTTCTTTGGGGGGATGTTCTTTGGGGGGGATGTTCTTTGGGGGGAGATGTTCTTTGGGGGGATGTTCTTTGGGGGGGATGTTCTTTGGGGGGAGATGTTCTTTGGGGGGAGATGTTCTTTGGGGGGATGTTCCTTGGGGATGTTCTTGGGGGGGGGGAATGTTCTTTGGGGGGAGATGTTCTTTGGGGGGATGTTCTTTGGGGATGTTCTTTGGGGGGAAATGTTCTTTGGGGGGAGATGTTCTTTGGGGGGATGTTCTTTGGGGATGTTCTTTGGGGGGAAATGTTCTTTGGGGGGAGATGTTCTTTGGGGGGATGTTCCTTGGGGATGTTCTTTGGGGGGGGGATGTTCTTTGGGGGGAAATGTTCTTTGGGGGGAAATGTTCTTTGGGGATGTTCTTTGGGGGGAAATGTTCTTTGGGGGGAGATGTTCTTTGGGGGGATGTTCTTTGGGGGGGATGTTCTTTGGGGGGAGATGTTCTTTGGGGGGAGATGTTCTTTGGGGGGATGTTCTTTGGGGATGTTCTTTGGGGGGAAATGTTCTTTGGGGGGAGATGTTCTTTGGGGGGATGTTCCTTGGGGATGTTCTTTGGGGGGGGGATGTTCTTTGGGGGGAAATGTTCTTTGGGGATGTTCTTTGGGGGGAAATGTTCTTTGGGGGGAGATGTTCTTTGGGGGGATGTTCTTTGGGGATGTTCTTTGGGGGGATGTTCTTTGGGGGATGTTCTTTGGGGGGATGGTTTTGGGGGGATGTTCTTTGGGGGGATGTTCTTTGGGGGATGTTCCTTGGGGGATGTGCCTCGGGGGGGGATGTTCCTGGGGGATGTTCTGGTGTGTGTGTGTGTGTGTGTGTGTTTTCCTTGGGGGGGATGTTCTTTGGGGGGATGTTCTTTGGGGATGTTCTTTGGGGGGATGTTCTTTGGGGGATGTTCTTTGGGGGATGTTCTTTGGGGGGATGGTTTTGGGGGGATGTTCTTTGGGGGGATGTTCTTTGGGGGATGTTCTTTGGGGGATGTTCTTTGGGGGGATGTTCTTTGGGGGATGTTCTTTGGGGGATGTTCCTGGGGGATGTTCCGGGGTGTGTGTGTGTGTGTGTGTTTTCCTTGGGGGGGATGTTCTTTGGGGGGATGTTCTTTGGGGGGATGTTCTTTGGGGGGGATGTTCTTTGGGGGATGTTCTTTGGGAATGTTCAGGCTCTGCCTCTCGCTTGCAGAGGCCACAGCTCCAGGAATTCAGGTGCCACTGGATTTTCTTGTCCTTTTCTTGTTTGCCATGGGAAGTGTGTTAAGTCTGTGGGCAGAGGAAGGAGCAGGACACTGGGGAAGTTCTCTGGGATGTTTTACTTGGGAAGATTTTCCATCTTTCCTGTGGGTTTCCCACGTCTGCCTGAGCAGAGGGTACAGGAGGGGCCTGGGCTGGGCACAGCAAGGGACTGCAAACCCAGCTCGAGTGCTCTGGAGGGCTCAAACCCCCTGGAATATTCAACATGGATAGGCTGGCAGAGCTGGGAATGTTGCCCTGGAGAAGGGAAGGCTCCAGGCAGAGCTCAGAGCCCCTGGCAGGGCCTGCAGGGGCTCCAGGAGAGCTGCAGAGGGGCTGGGGACAAGGCCTGCAGGGACAGGAGCCAGGGAATGGCTCCCACTGGGAAAGGGGAGATTGGGCTGGGATCTTGGCAAGCAATTCCTGCCTGGGCTGGAATTCCCAGAGCAGCTGGGGCTGCCCCTGGATCCCTGGCAGTGCCCAAGGCCAGGTTGGACACTGGGGCTGGAGCACCTGGGACAGTGGGAGGTGTCCTGCCCGTGGCAGGTTTGGAGCTGCTGTTGGATGTAAACACAATTCCAGCACCTCCAGCCTCAGGATTTTCCTCCTAATTTGAGGAGCTGACCCCCCCTGTATTTCAGGGTGCCAGTGCCCCCTGTTCCCTGCCCTGTGAGTTCCTTCCCCCTTGGTGCAGTGTTTTCCTCCACTCCCTGCTGTACTTTTCCACTCCTTGAGCTTTCTCACTTCTCCAGGAAGTTCACGGAGTTGTAGCTCTAAATTTGCTCTGCAGGCTCCTGTGGATCATATGGCACAGGGAGCTTTTTTGGAAGGATGACACATAACAGGCACAATAAAACATGTGAAAGGCTTGGGAAGATGAGTTTATCACAACTTCTGTGCCTGCTCTCGCGGGTGGGAGTTGCTCTGGATTACCTCAGGCCGTTGAACTGGCACGTGGTGCAGGGAGGAGAAGGTTTGGGATCATCCCTGTGCTGGCTCAGCTCTGCTCCCTGTCCCTGGGCCCTTCCACAGGCCCTCCTGGCTGCAGGAAAGGCCAAATAATCCCATTTGTTGCCTTAAAACCCATAAAGGAATAGAAAAGTGGGATGGTGATCCAGGCCCTGCTGGAGTAGTTGCTGCTGTCAGGACAGCTGGGATGGAGAAAGGCTGGGAAAGCTCTTGTGAAATACTTGTTTATATGTTTGGTTTACACCAAAAATGTTTCCCACTGCTTTTTGTTGCCAAATTCCCAGTGGTTGATGGGGATATAATCACCCAGGGACCCGTGGTTGCTTCATGACTGGAATACATTCTGCTGCTTCCACAGTTGGCCCAATCAGTAGGAAAAAGTAAATATAACCTAGATTTTTGTGTCTTTTTTCTCTAATTCAGCTTATCTGGCCCATCTCCATGGCAGCACATTTATCTCAGATTTACTCTCTTCAGTGGAAGTGTTGGAATTTTGGGTTACACTTGAATGAATAAATTTATGTTGGTGGTTGGAATCATGGAATCATTCAGGCTGGAAAAAACCTCCAGGATCATTGAGTCCAACCAGCAACCAGCACCACCATGCTCAGCACCAGAGTGTCCTCACGTGCCTCATCCTCACATTTCTGTGCAATTCCAGGGGTGGTGACACCACCAGGTCCCTGTTCCAATGCCTGCTAACCCTTTCCAGGCAGAGATTTTTCCTTTCTAAACGTCCTCTGGTGCAGCCTGAGGCTGCTTCAGGGGTTCTGTGCACAGGAGGGTGGTGGCCTGGACCCCACACCCACGGGATCCCCATGGAACTGTGTCTGTGCCCTGTCCCTTGCCAGCATTCCCCAGCCCTGACCCTGCCCCAAACTGGGACAAGAACTGAAGGGCAGAATGGATTCATCACATTTTTGAAAAGAACCACATCATCACAGCTTTTAATTAACTAATATTAATTTTATACATTTAGTTCTATGATGCTGCTGATAAAGGAATGTCTTCAAAACAAATTACTCTTTCATAAATCTGTTAAATTTGTTTTTAAATGGTAGAGGCCATTGGTTGTGTGTGGTATGAGCCAGTAACAGTGCTGATATTTAAACCATTAACTTAGACTTTCCAAAATTGATGGAAGAATAATTGAGACCCTTTAGGAACCCTTTAAGGAAGAGCTGTACTCCCTACAAATTCTAATGGGGCAAACACATCAGAAATTAATTTTGCCATTAATGGAATGGTGACTTGGCACTGAGAAAGGGTAAAGTTTAATTAGTTCCTTGCCAGCTGGGCTCCCTGCTTTCCTGGTGACAAACTCTTGGCTGGTCACAGCTCTCATTTTTGGCTTTTCCCACCCAGGTTTGGCCAGGTGGGGTGTTTTCCACATGACCTCTGAACTGTGCTCTGGTTTTCAGGATCCCTGGCTCTGCGGTTTGGAAGCAGCTTCCGAGTACCTGAGGAAGCAGGGGCAGGACCTGCAGGGTGTGCAGGCTCCCAGGTGTCCCAGGGACAGGCTTGGACAGCTCTCCAGGACTCGGGGGCTCCTCCAGCCCAGCTCCCCAGCAGCAGCAGCACCATTCCCTGGAGCTGATCCTTGGGATTCCTCCCTGCTGAAGCGCATGCACCTGAAACCTTGGGCTGCTGCTGAGCCACAGGATGTGCAGCTGAAACCCTGGAACACTGCTGAGCTGCAGGAGATGCACCTGAAGCCCTGCAATGCTGCTGAGCTGCAGGATGTGCAGCTGAAACCCTGGAACACTGCTGAGCCACAGGATGTGCAGCTGAAGCCCTGGAACACTGCTGAGCCACAGGAGATGCAGCTGAAACCTTTGGGTGCTGCTGAGCTGCAGGATGTGCACCTGAAGCAGTGCAGTGCTGCTGATCTGCGGGACATGCAGCTGAAGCCCTGCAGTACTGCTGAGCCACAGGATGTGCAGCTGAAACCTTTGGGTGCTGCTGAGCCACAGGAGATGCAGCTGAAGCCCTGGAACACTGCTGAGCCACAGGAGATGCAGCTGAAGCCCTGGAACACTGCTGAGGCACAGGATGTGCAGCTGAAGCCCTGCAATGCTGCTGAGCCACAGGATGTGCAGCTGAAACCTTTGGGTGCTGCTGACCTGCAGGATGTGCAGCGGAAGCCCTGCAATGCTGCACAGGAGATGCCCCTGAAGCCCTGCAGTGCTGCTGAACCACAGGATGTGCAGCTGAAACCCTGGAACACTGCTGAGCCACAGGAGATGCCCCTAAAGCCCTGCAATGCTGCTGAGGCACAGGAGATGCCCCTGAAGCCCTGCAGTGCTGCTGAACTGCAGGAGATGCCCCTGAAGCCCTGCAATGCTGCTGAGCCACAGGAGATGCCCCTGAAGCTGTGGAACACTGCTGAACTACAGGAGATGCCCCTGAAGCCCTGCAGTGCTGCTGAACCACAGGAGATGCCCCTGAAGCCCTGCAGTGCTGCTGAACTGCAGGAGATGCCCCTGAAGCCCTGCAGTGCTGCTGAGCCACAGGAGATGCCCCTGAAGCTATGGAACACTGCTGAACTACAGGAGATGCCCCTGAAGCCCTGCAGGGCTGCTGAGCCACAAGTGCACACCCAGCAGGCAGCCATGGTGCACCCCAGTGCCAGGGCAGAGCCCCGTGCCCCTCTGGCACAGGACCCCCGTGCAGGGAGCCCTGCAGCTGCCCCCCCTGCCCCTGGAGAGCTGTCCCTGCCAGCCCTGGAGCTGGGCAGGCCGAGCTCCTCCCTCAGCCTGTGCTCCCAGAGCCTGGCACACAGCCCCAGCCTGGCCAGCAGGGAGCAGGGGCTGGGCACAGAGCCCTGGCACAGAGCTGGCGGGCAGGGCTGTGCCCCCTGCCCCGCGCTGGCTGGCACTGGGGGTGCTGCCCCTGCTGCCAGGGCTGCAGCTCTGCAGGAAGCAGCCCAGCAGCCCGGCAGCATCCAGGCTGGGAAGGGACAGAGCCTGAGTGCCAGACAGCCCCAGCTCCTGCCTGCAGCTGTGGGGCACAGACACGGAGCCAGGGAGCTCAGCCAGGAAAGGAAGGCGTCCATTGAACCCTCCCCTCTGAGCCCGTCCCAGCAGGAGGAGATCCCACCTGGCCACACCCAGCTCCGGGAGAGCCCGGGAGCAGCTGCACAAAGGGCTTTGCTGAAGGGCCCCAGTGAGGTGTTGGCACAGGGGAGGAAAAGCCCCGATGAACCACCTGTCCTTCCAGAAGAGGCTGTGAGGGAGCAGATGGGTCCTGCTCACCCTTCTCCTTCAGATGAGGCTTTGTCCACCATTCCAGAAGAGGCAGTGAGGGAGCAGATGGGTCCTGCTCACCCTTCACCTGCAGATGAGGCTTTGTCCACCATGCCAGAAGAGGCTGTGAGGGAGCAGATGGGTCCTGCTCACCCTTCTCCTGCAGATGAGGCTTTGTCCACCATTCCAGAAGAGGCTGTGAGGGAGCAGATGGGTCCTGCTCACCCTTCACCTGCAGATGAGGCTTTGTCCCCCACGCCTGAGGCTCCCTCATCACCGGTGAGGAGATTCCTGAGCTGTGTGCACATCACCCTCTCCTCCAGGGTCAGTCACCCCAGTGCCAGCAGTGCTGGGAGCGGGATCAAGGTGTGGGACAAACCTCCAGAGAAGGCTCAGACTTTTCAAGCAGCTCCAGCAGCTTCAGTGGGAGGTGTTCCTAAATCCCCTCCTGCTGAGGGCATTCCCAGCTCAGCTGAGCCTGTGGCCCCAGCAGATCCCAGCCGGGTGCCCTCCCCCAGGCAGGAGCTGCAGGGCAGGGCCAGAGCCCAGCTCACACGGGGCATCCCCAGCTCTGCCCCTCCTGCAGCACCTGGCAGGAGGACTTGTGATGCTGCCACCCAGATCACCACGGAAAGTCCTAGCAAAGCCACGCTCTCAGCAGAAATCTGTGTTGATCCCCAGGAGGGGGCAAGTGCTGCCCTGCAGCCGCCGCTCCCCAGCGCCCCTGGAGCTCCTGGGACTGCAGCTCCACCCCACAAGGAGATTCCCCCCTTCCCAAGGCAGCCTGGTGAGCAAATCCCTGTCTTACAGGTGTCTGTGCCCTCGAGTCTGCACAAGGTCAGGCTACTGATCGATGTGAAAGCCCAAAACCAAACACAGCTCTTCTGTGGAAATGACATCCCTGAGATAATTGGGATATTTGAAGTTGCTCATATGGGGGGGAAACCCAACCCTTAAACTTGGGTTTTTCAGCCCCGTCAGGAGGGGTTTGTGTGGAAACAGTTGGGATTCAGTTCAGGTTTCTCTAGAACTGAATCCTTAGTGTCCAGCTGTGGTTGGAGAATATTTTCTGGTGTTTGTGTGTAGATGGTTTGATTTGGTTCACTTGGAGTTCAGTGAGAGCTGGATCTGATTACTGATTTACTCTCTATTTAAGATAGCACCAAAAAAAATCAGAGGGGAATGTGCACATTGCTGCTTTTAATAGAATAAAACAGCAAAGTGCAGGGTTTGGGGTATCTGTCAGCAGGGGCATGTGGATGTTCACAGGGTTCCCCACCCCAGTGGTGTTTGGTACTGGGGCTCTGTTGTTGCTTTTATTGACTTGAGGGACACATCCCTGCTCCTTTAAAGTGATTCCCTCAAGCTGGGATCAGCTGGGAGCTCTGTGGGTACAGGAGGTGTTTCTGTAAGTCACCGTTTGCCACCCTGATCACAATTTTAATATTGAATAGGAGAAACTGGTTTTCCAGGTAAGGGATGGGAACCTTCTACCTGTGGGTGGGGATTAAAAAAATCCAATTAATTTAATGTAGCTAATGAAGTAGCAATCCCTGTTGCTGAAGAACAGGGTGTTCCTCAGGCTTTAGCAGCAGGAGCACCCTGAGCAGCCTGCCCAGGCCCTGCCCTGCTGCATGAGGGGTTTCCAGCCTGGCTCCTGCTCACTGTTTGCCTTGTCCCCCCAGCCCAGCCCCTGCTGCTGCCCTACAAGCCCTCAGGAAGCTCTGGCATGTATTATGTGCCTTTCCAGAAAGCAGGAGCCAGCGTGGAGCCCGAGGCCAGCACAGCCAGCTGCCACTCAGGTACTGCACCCCTGCCCAGGCTGGGTGGGTGTTCTGGGCTGAATTACTGTGAGCCACGTGGGCAGCTCCTGCCCAGGCTCTGCTCTCCTTTCTGGGCTGGGAGGGGGCTCTTGCTCCACTCTGGCAGTGAAAAGGAGCAGGACTCAGTGTTTGCAGCCTGAGCATCCCTTGCTTTCCTCTGGGAATCACTGCTCGCTTGGGATCTTTGCAGGTCTCTGCCACTTCTCCTGCAAAGAATGGACCACTGGGTTTATTACAGGTTATCACAGGTTTTTATTACAGGTTATCACAGGTTTTATTTGCAGGTTGGTTTCACTCAGAGCTTTTTAACATCCAGAGTTTGGTCTGTAGACAAGACCCACGTTAGAGATGTCCAGTTCCTGAATTCCAGCTGTTGGACCAGGCTGATCCAACACTGCCAGAAGTGCCCGGATCAGTCACTGCAGCCACAAATTGTGTTGGCCATGGTTTAGGTGTCCCTGCTCTTGACCTTTTTCAAGTTTATCTGGGGAATCATGTCCAAAATGAGAGAAACAAATGTGATGCAAATCTGTTGTTTTGCACAAATGATGATGCCATATATAAAAATTCACTATGCAAATGAAGCAGCACAAGGTTCTAGGAAAATGTACAGCAGGATGGAAAAATACATTTTGTTTTTCCCAGTCCCTGCTGCACCCAGGGCTCAGCTCAGGGGGAGCAGCTGAGGGAACTGAGTGCAGGAAATCCATGGGCTGTAACCAGGTGGGGTTGGCAGGGATGAGAAATTGGTGGGGACAGTTCTAGGCTTCTAACCCTGAGACAGGGGTAGGATCAGGGAGTCATGGAATGGTTGGGTTGGAAGGACTCTAAAGATCATCCCATTCCTCCCTGCCATGGCAGGGACACCTCCCACCGTGCCAGGCTGCTCCAAACCCCATCCAGCCTGGCCTGGGGCACTGCCAGGGCTCCTGCTTGCTGGTTCATTGTGGCATTTGTGTCTGCTGCCCCTGGCTGCTGTTGCACTCACGCTGCTCTCCCTGCAGGCTCCGAGGATGCTCCTGCCCCAGGGATCCTGGCCCGAGTGCTGGCTCTGGGGGCTGAGCCCCCTGCAGCCAGGGCAGCTGCCCAGCACACAGGGACAGCCCATGGTCACTGGCCTAAGCTGGCCTGGGCTGAGGAGCTCAGCACACCGCTGGGACAGTCTTCAGGTAATTAGAATGTGGGTTGAATTTTGTAATTGCTTCTGTGTGTTCATACATGTGGAGGAAGTCAGAGCAAAAGATTTGACATTTCGGGGTCCTGGTGACACTGCTGGGTCTGCCAGAAAATGCTGGATTTGACTCTGTTTCCTCTTCCTGTCTTTCTGCTTCTCCCTGACTGATAAAATCCAGGTTTCCCTGGCAGGCTCTGAACTCTGCATCCCTGGAGTGTCCCAGGCCAGTCTGCACAGGGCTGGGAGCACCCTGGGACAGTGGGAGGTGTCCCTGCCGTGGCAAGGGTGGCACTGGGGGGCATTTCAGATCCCTCCACAGGAAGGGACACACTCCATTCCAGGATTCCATGGGAAACTTGGCCATCAGTATTTTTGGTATTCCTGTGTCTCCAGGGATTGTCAGGAATTCCCTGTGGCTGCAGCCAGCTGGGATTCCCTGAGCAGGGAGCTCCTTCTGCCCCTGCACTGGGCACACCTCGAGTGCTGTGCCCAGCCCTGGCCCCTCAGGTTGGGAAGGATTTTGGGATGTTTGAGCCCATCCAGAGGGGGCTGGAGAGGGGCTGGGAACACAAACCCTGAGAGGAACCCCTGAGGGAGCTGGGGGTGCTCAGCCTGCAGAAAAGGAGACTCAGGGGTGCCCCCATCACTCTGCAGCTCCTGAAAGGTGCCTGTGCTCAGCTGGGGCTGGGCTCTGTCTGCAGGAACTGACACAACCAGAGGGCACAGCCTCGAGCTGTGCCAAGGGAAATCCAGGTTGGATAGCAGGAAAAGGTTTTTACAGAAATGGTGAGAAAGTTCTGGAATGGCTGCCCAGGGAGGTGGTGGAGTCCCCATCCCTGGGTGTGTTTGACAGCCCTGGATGTGGCACTGGGGGCCAGGGTTTGGCTGAGGGGTTGGGGCTGGGTTGGACTCCGTGGTCTTGAAGGTCTCTCCCAACCTGGTGATTCTGTGAGTTCTGTGAGCTGGGCTGGGGCTGTCCCTGCCCAGGGACACTCTGCTGTCCTGTGATGTCACACCAGGTTCCTCTGTGCCCTGCGTGTCCTGGAGCTGCAGCTCAGTGTGCTGCTGTCCCTGTCCTTGTCCTGTCCCTGCCCTGTCCCTGTCCCTGTCCTGTCCCATCCCTGCCCTATCCCTGTCCCTGCCCTGTCCCTGTCCCTGCCTGCCTGGAGCTGCCCCAGAGGAAGCTCAGGTTTGCCCTGTCCCTGTCCCTGTCCCTGTCCCTGGCTGGAGCTGCCCCAGAGGAAGCTCAGGTTTGCCCTGTCGCTGTCCCTGTCCCTGGCTGGGCTGCCCCAGAGGAGGCTCAGGGTTTGCCCTGTCCCTGGCTGGAGGGGCTGCCCCAGAGGAAGCTCAGGTCTGCCCTCCAGGCTCTGTTTGCTGAGGATGCTGCCCCAGGCGGGTCAGGCTGAGCCCAGCCCTGGGTGCCTGGCTGGCTCTGGTGGCAGCAGCTGAGATGATCCTCGTGGACACTTTGCACAGCACAAACTCTGCCTGTGAGTGCCTCATGCTGGGTTTTGCACACAGGTGGCTGCAGCCAGGCCACTCCTGGGTGGCTGCATCTCTGCTGTCCTGATGGTTCCTGTCCTGATGTGTTGATAGGGTTTCCATCTGATTACTTTCATTTTTCGCTTGAGGTTGGGTTCTATTCTTTGAAGCTTTTCCTCTCAGAATGGAGAGATTTTGATGTTTCCAGAAGACAATTTTGATTTGCACAGGAAAATTTCAATGATTATGTAAGGCTGCCACATCAATAACCTGGATAAAAATGAGAGGGGAACAAAAGTGTTAATATAAAATTATCTCCTAACATTTTTTATTGCTATAATGGTCTAAAGGCCCAGGTAAGAAAAGAACTGTAAGGAGAAAGAATATTTTGTGAAGGCAGCCAGTGCAGCTGGAACTTTAAAGAATCTTTCAGAAGAAAGGCTTGCATGTCTTAAATCTTCCCTGACTTCTTCAACCATATTTTTAGATGATCTAATAAAAGATTACCTCTACCCACAGAGCTTGTCTAGAGCTTAAAATTATGCAAGTTATGTATTTTTTTTTTAAAAAAAGTTTCTATACAAACTTATTTTTATTTTTTGCCTGTTTACATTCCTTCCATTTCTTGGTAACTTTCTAAAAAGCCAGGAATAGCAAAGTTCTGCCTGGCATTCCCAAGCCTGATCTCATTTGTCAGGAGGATGTGGAGGAAGCCTCTTACACAAGTTTATAAACATTGCCCTTGTATGGGAAGAAAAATTCCTGCACTTCCAGAGTTAGTGAGGCTGGGCCTGGCTGCAGCATCTGTGATCTCTGTGTTCCACCACAGCCCCTGTGCTGGGAAGGGAGGAGATCCAAGCACCCAGTCCTTTCTACAAAAAACACAAGGCACATTTTAAACCTGGACAGGTTTTACATTATATTAAAAATCACTTTGAAGCTGTTTTTGAGAGCGGTCCTGGCTCGTGCTGTGTGTGTTTCATGGATGGCCAGGGCGTCCCCATCCCTGGCAGGGGCCAGGCTGGGTGGGAATGGGGGCACCCTGGGGTGGTGGGAGCTGTCCTTGCCCGTTGCACTGGATGGGCCTTGGGGTCCCTTCCATGACCAATAAAGGCTCAGTTCAGGGTTGGTCAGGTAGAACTAGATTCCCCCCACAGATCCACTTGGATATAAGATTCTCTTGGATTCCATGTTGCAAAAGATAGAAAACATTTGTTTGTGTGATTTTAATAATGCTCAAACCTGATCTCCAAGTTCGCCGCGTTTGGGAACGAGCTTGGTCATCCTGCTTTTAATCCTTTGTGGTGTTTTGGGAGTTTTAGGATAAAAATCCTCCACTTTGGGCAGAGCAGTGAACCATTCATGTGTTTTGTGTCTTGCAGAGCTGCCAGGCGGTTCTCAGCGCGCAGAACCCTCCCGTGGTGTCCCTGAGCCCTGTGCCATGCCCACCGGGCAGAGCTGCAGCCAGCATCCCCGGGAGCCCTGCAGGGCCAGGGCTGGGGCTGGACACGCCGCCCAGGGCACAGCAGGGCAGTTCTTTGCCCTCCCTGCAGAGCCTGATGACAGCAGGAGCGAGGAGCTGAGTGCCAGGGCATCCTTGGGGCGCGGGGCAGCTGGCACGGGGCCGCACCAGGGAGCTGCTGGCACCCGGCCTGCCCCACGGGGCCGGGCCGCTCACCTGCAGGACAGCGTGGGGAAGGCACCACGGCACAGGGGCCCTGCCCTGGGGCAGAGGGGCGGCCTGGACGAGCTGTGGCTGAGCTTCCTGGAGCGCCAGGGCAGGCAGCAGCAGCAGCTCAGCAGGGACGGAGAGCTGAGCCTCGTGCAGCGCCTGGATCGGCTGGCCAGGCTCCTGCAGAACCCCATCAGGCACACCCTGGCTCCCACAGCTGCTGGGGACAAGGTTCCTGAGCAGGAAATGCGGGGAGGGGAACAGCCACAAGCTGGGCTGGCAGGAAAAGCCAGGTCTGGGAGCAGCACGGAGCCAAAGGGAGCACGAGTGGGACAGAGGCCACGTGTGAGCCATGGCAGCAGCAGCAGCCCAGGGGAGCTCAGGCCGGGGCAGAAGGTGATCCAGCACCTGGGCAGGATCCTGGAGGAGCAGCAGCACCTGGGCAGGATCCTGGAGGAGCAGCAGCACCTGGGCATCCCCAGTGACAGCTCCTCAGAGAGCAGGCTGAGCAGAGAGCCCAGCAGCTGCAGCACCTGCAGCACCTCGGCGTGGGACACGGGCACAGGCCTGGACACCTCCCCTGCCTCTGGGGACAGCAGCTCCCTGTCCCTGTCCACCATCGACACGGCCAGGCTGCTCCGCGCCTTTGGGCAGCACAGGCTGGCCCCAAGCACCAACACTCCGAGCCCAGCCCCAGAGCTGTCCCCAGAGCTGTCCCCAGAGCTGTCCCCGAGGCTGGCCCGGCTCTACCGTGCCATCAGCCAGCAGAAGAGGCGCTCTGAGAAGTGGCAGGAGCAGAGTGGAGGAGCTGGGGCTGCAGGATGTCCCCAGGGAGCTGCTCAGAGCCTCGGGAAGGGACAGCAGAGCCAGGTAAGAGCTCCCTGAGCCCAGCCCTGCCCCATCCCTATGGGAACCCCCACTGCTGCCAGCTCTGTGAGCTGGGAACCTCTGGGAATCTCTGAGAGTCACTGGGAACCTCTGGGAATCACTGAGAACCTCTGGGAATCACTGAGAGTCACTGGGAATCTCTGAGAGTCACTGGGAATCTCTGGGAATCACTGGGGATCTCTGAGAATCACTGAGAACCTCTGGGAATCACTGAGAACCTCTGGGAATCACTGAGAGTCACTGGGAATCTCTGAGAGTCACTGGGAACCTCTGGGAATATCTGAGAATCACTGGGAACCACTGAGAATCTCTGGGAATCACTGGGTATCTCTGAGAATCACTGAGAACCTCTGGGAATCACTGAGAGTTACTGGGAATCACTGGGGATCTCTGAGAGTCTCTGAGAGTCACTGGGAATCTCTGAGAATCACTGGGAGTCTCTGGGAATCATTGAGAATCACTGAGAGTCACTGGGAATCTCTGAGAATCATTGGGAATCACTGGGAATCAATCACTGGGAATCAGTCACTGGGAATCACTGGTTTGCAGGGGAAGCTTCTGCCTTCCACGGGGGCAGACCCATCCGAGGTCTGCAGGAGCCAGGGCAGCAGCTCAGGCTGGCACCCAGCACCTGGCTGTGCCCTCCTTGTGTCCATTCCCTTGGGAATGGATCCATGCAGAGCCAGGGCAGCAGCTCAGGCTGGCACCCAGCACCTGGCTGTGCCCTCCTTGTGTCCATTCCCTTGGGAATGGATCCATGCAGAGCCAGGGCAGCAGCTCAGGCTGGCACCCAGCACCTGGCTGTGCCCTCCTTGTGTCCATTCCCTTGGGAATGGATCCATGCAGAGCCAGGGCAGCAGCTCAGGCTGGCACCCAGCACCTGGCTGTGCCCTCCTTGTGTCCATTCCCTTGGGAGCAGACCCTGCTGTCCCAGTCCTTGGGTACCTGCAGGCTCAGTGAGGTTGTAAATCTGATGGAAATTCCAGCCAGGACATCCCTGGGCAAGGATCCATACAATTATTGGAGTTTCCCTGCTGATGGGCTTGTAAAAATGTGTAAATTGTTTTGTCTGGCTGGTTGTGAGGTTTTTTCTTTAAAGAGCTGAGAATTCCAGGTGAGAGCTCTGCAGTGCAGCTGTTTGAAAGGGGAGGGAATAATTCCTTCAGGTGAATTTGGCTGTTGCCCTTGGCAGGAGAAATGGAAATGTTCTTAACTGGGACTCAGCCTGGATTTGGTGATTTTAGTAAGGAATTACAGAGTTCAGGGGTTCTGTAATCCACAGGAATGCTGAAAAGTACAGAACGAATGAGGAATATTGAATTACTTCTTTCATTTTTTTGTATTTCCAGATGAAAGTGGAACTGGTGTCATTACTACCAGATTTAATTTAAATTACTATTTTATTTTATAGAAACAACTCCAAGTCTGGTTGTAAAATAAGCCAGTGAATTATGAAATAATGAAAAATAATGCCAATAACGAAATTAATCTGGGGAAGAAACAATATTTTTGAAGGTGAAGAATGGTTTAAAAATATTTTAGTTAATATTTTTATTAATAATATTTATTATTTATTTATTTATTTATTTAATAAATATATTAAAAATTATTTAATATTTTTATTCATAACATTTATTTGAAGGTAAAATAAAACTGTTCTGAACTATGCAATGTTAGGACTATAAGCAGAACACCAGCATTAGGATCCAACATTTCTGGCACAGTTGTAGAATTCAGAAGATGATTTTATTCCATGTTCCATTCACAAGATGACTTTTTCAGGGTCCATTGAACCTTAAACCCAAATCTGATTTTTTAACCTGTTAAATCACCTGTGAGATGACAAATGGAATTAATGCTATGGGGAATAAACCCTTTAAAGGCTCATTGAATGCCCATGGCTTTAGAAACTCACATTTTTTATCTGCTGATGAAATATTCTTTTTAAAAAATCCATCTGAAGACACACATGTCCCCCCTCAAATAAGGAGTGAGAGAAGATGGATGGCAAAACAGCAAATTTAATTTAAAATTCCAATTTTGGTCACTTCTGGGCTGTTTAGCTGACAAGAAGTCAAGATTTATTTGTATTTTTAGTGCAAATGTCTGGTTCTGAGCAGGAGCCCAGCTCCCAGAGAGATCCCTGCCCCAGTCCCTGGGGGAATGCTGCATCTGGAGCTCAGCTTTGGGAGCCCACTGTCAGCCCTGCTCCACAAAAGCTGCCTCCAGCCTTCTGCATGTGCAGCTCCAGAGCATATTCCCATGATATGCATATTCCCAGGATATCCCCATGCCAGCAGGAGTGTTCTGGCACTGCCCAGGCTGGGGGGCTGCTGCTGGGCAGGGCAAGGGCAGATTTGGGGTTTTTCTCCCTGCTTTGACACGTTTTTGCCAAGCACATAATTCAGAGTCACACGTTCACAATTCAAATGTTCACATGCTCTGTTATCTGAAAGGGAATCCATATCCATGCATGTGTGCACTGCCTCTCCTGGAGCTGGGATAGTTACAGGAAATTAAAGAAAAGCAGGTTTATGAGAGCCAAAATGGCCTCCTTCTAGCACTGAGGTTTTGTTTGGGGTGATAGAGCTCCAGTAAAAGGGAATAAAGGGGCCTCTGCATTTCCATGGCCTCCTTCTAGCATTGAGGTTTTGTTTGGGGTGATAGAGCTCCAGTGAAAGGGAATAAAGAGGCCTCTGCCTTTCCATGACCTCCTCCTAGTATTGAGGTTTTGTTTGGGGTGATAGAGCTCCAGTGAAAGGGAGTAAGGGGGCTGCTCTTGGGGGTTGCTCACAGGACACTCACAGTTAATTTCCAGGTTCCTGACTGCAGTTCTGTAATTAGAGCTGGAGCTCAGGGAAGCTGTGAGCACTGTCAGGGTGTGCTGGGAGCCTGGAGGTGCTGTCAGGTCATTCACTGGTGATAACAAAACCCCCAGAGCCAAGGCTTGGGACAGCCTTCCTGCTTTGAATGGCTTTATTAACTGAAATCCATGTGTGATGTGCCAGCTGTGTCCAGCCCTGCAGCTTTCACACCTGGCTTGGTGTCAATGAAGGTGTGACACTGCCCTCAGCCCTCAGCCCTGCTCCTTCCATGTCCCTCCTGTTTCTTGCATTTGTGGAGTTGAATTTCTCCCACCTGCAGGACTCTGTGCTGAGGGTCACAGGGTGAGGGAGCTTCCCCTGCTTTAAGAGGGTTTTGCCTGCCCACCCTGGCAGGGAACAATTCCCAGTTCCCAGGATCCCATCCATGCCTGCCCTCTGGCGCTGGGAGCCATTCCCTGGGTGCTGTCCCTCCCTCCTTGTCCCCAGCCCCTCTGAGCTCTCCCTTCAGCTGAACAGCCCCAGGTGGGTTGGAGGATGCCCAGTGCTGTCCTGACTGATGCCAGCAAGCTCTTGCCACAGAAATAATGTGCTTTTGTAATGTAGCTAATGTGCTTTTCAATAATGTACCAAACTGGGCTGCTGGAAGTGCATGGGGTGGGGCCAGGGCTGGGTTTTGTGAGGGCAGGGGGACGGATCAGCCTGGGCTCAGCATTAACAGCAACAGAACCCAGGTACACTGAGGGAAAAGCAATGGCTCCTTTCTGTTTAAATCCTGTTTGCTGGCTCTGGTTGGAATTTCAGGAATTCCTGTTCCCTTGCCTGTTTTTGCAGAGCACCATGCCCTTCTCAGACTCCACCTGTGCCAGCAGCAGCTCCTGGGGACCCAGCTGTGCCCTGAGCCACAAGAGACGGGCACGGATGCTGAACAAAGGGATCCAGGCAGGTGAGGCCCTGAATCCCACCCCTCCCTGGGCTCCTCCTGCCTCTCCTGCTTTGGAACCTGTCCTCCACAGTCTGGGGGTTCTGGGCATGGGTCTGTGCAGGCAGCACCCTCCAAATTCACTCCAGCTGCTGTCAGGGAAGGGTGATGTGTTCAGTGAACGTGAGCTGTTTAATTGCCATTTTTGGGCTGCTTTAAAAACCAGTTTTCTCACTTGTAAGTTTCTTAACCTCACCTTCTGCTCCGTTTCAATGGCAAAGGTGAGCTGCCTTTTTTATCTATTGTTTTTTCCCCAAGACATCTGTTCCTCCCAGAATGGGTTTTGTAGGCTTATGCTATTTCAGAAGGCAACTGCAGTGTTCCGTGTTCTTCCTGGGAATATTTTGGGTGTTAGATTCTATTTCAGTCCCGAGCTGCTCCTGGCCTGGTGCAGTTCTGCAGTTGGGTTTTTTCTGGTGGCAATTAGCAGTTTCTTCATTGCTTTCATTTCCACGCCAACTCCCCATCATCACATTGAGTAATGGCCCTCGTTTATTCATCAGATACAGCAATTATTTATTTATTCCTGCTTGTGTGCAAGCAGATTGAATCAGGGAAGGATTTTCATAGGGCAGAGTTAATTCCAGTTGAATTCCCACCCCCAGATAAATGTATATTTCGCTTGGGGTATTTGGTTTTAGTTTCCCTCAGATTATCATGCAGTAACAATCCTGAGCCACTGGAAACTCTCCTTGGTTTGGGGAAGTGTAAAATAGAAATGTGAAAGGTTTGGACTGTTGGAGGTGGGTGAAGGATGTGGTGATTCTTCACTCCTGGCTGGAGTGGGGTCATTCCCTGCCCTGGCACACGGGTCTGAGGTGTCCCTGCTTGGTTTCCATTCCAGGGGACCTGGAGATCGTCAGCAGCGCCACCAAGAGGAACACCCGGGACGTTGGGGTGACCTTCCCCACGCCCAGGAGCAGCCAGCAGCTGTGGGAGCCCCCGGGGCAGGGCCAGGGCCCAGCCTGGCAGCAGCAGCCGGGCAGGATCCTGACAGACACACGGAGCAGGAGGAGCAGGCTGCGCCTCCAGCAAGGTCAGCACCTGGGGCAGGGCTGGGGACAGCTGGGGCAGGGCTGGGGACACCTGGGACAGGGCCAGATACACCTGGGACAGGGCTGGGGACAGCCAGGGCAGGGCCAGGGCACAGCCAGGCAGGATCCTGACAGACACACGGAGCAGGAGGAGCAGGCTGCGCCTCCAGCAAGGTCAGCACCTGGGACAGGGCTGGGGACAGCTGGGGCAGGGCTGGGGACACCTGGGACAGGGCCAGATACACCTGGGACAGGGCTGGGGACAGCCAGGGCAGGGCCAGGGCACAGCCAGGCAGGATCCTGACAGACACACGGAGCAGGAGGAGCAGGCTGCGCCTCCAGCAAGGTCAGCACCTGGGACAGGGCTGGGGACAGCTGGGACAGGGCTGGGGACAGCTGGGACAGGGCTGGGGACAGCCGGGGCAGGGCTGGGGACAGCCTGGGCAGGGCTGGGGACACCTGGGACAGGGCCAGATACACCTGGGACAGGGCTGGGGACAGCTGGGACAGGACTGGGGACAGCTGGGACAGGGCTGGGGACAGCCGGGGCAGGGCTGGGGACAGCCTGGGCAGGGCTGGGGACACCTGGGACAGGGCCAGATACACCTGGGACAGGGCTGGGGACAGCTGGGACAGGGCTGGGGACACCTGGGACAGGGCCAGATACACCTGGGACAGGGCTGGGGACACCTGGGACAGGGCTGGGGACACCTGGGACAGGGCCAGATACACCTGGGACAGGGCTGGGGACACCTGGGGCAGGGCTGGGGACAGCCTGGGCAGGGCTGGGACAGGGCTGGGCACAGCCTGGGCAGGGCCAGGGCACAGCCAGGCAGGATCCTGACAGACACACGGAGCAGGAGGAGCAGGCTGCGCCTCCAGCAAGGTCAGCACCTGGGACAGGGCTGGGGACAGCTGGGACAGGGCTGGGGACACCTGGGACAGGGCCAGATACACCTGGGACAGGGCTGGGGACACCGAGGACCAGGCTGGGGACACCTGGACAAGCCTGGGGACAGCCAGGGCAGGGCTGGGGACAGCCAGGGCAGGGCTGGGGACAGCCAGGGCTGTGTCACAGCCTGTGGTGGTGGTGGTGGTGCACACACCCTGCCCCTGAGCATCCTGTGCCAAGGGGCAGGAGCCACAAGAGCACAGCACCCACACTGATCCATGGACAGACAGCTCTTCAACTAATTACAGTGGAAAAGTGCTGTGTTTATTACAGCACTGGTACAAGCTGAATCATTTCTAAAGGTTTGTGTGCTCTTGAGAGTCTAAACTTCCTTTTTGTCCCTTGACCTGTTGCTATGCATTAAGTTTTGCAATAGGTTTGTGCATATTTATTTATCACAATTAGTTCTGATCAGTAGAGAGCTCTCTGGTTGTCCATCCATCTCCTGCAGCTTTAGTTTTGGTTTGCATCTTATTTTAAGGTCTAAGAGGCCCCTCTTATTTTCTTCTAGCTTGGAAGTTCACATTCTTTTCACCTTGTTTGAGGCAGCTTTGTGAGCTGCAGGCTGTTGCAAGCACAGGTTTTTTACAAGCACAGCAAATGGATAAACTCTACAGACTAAGCAGTTCAAAGCAGCACACTTCACCTGAATCTGGAATGGGTTTCTAACCTCAGTTCATTCCTAACCTCACATCTCAACACACACACAGCAGCTCGGGGGTGAAGGCACAGGGGGGTCCAGCATGGAGTTCCAATGTGCTTCATTTCAGACAATGCTGAAGGCAGCCAGGGGCCAGAGACAAACACAAAGGAGGCTCCAGTGTATAAATACAGGAGGAGGGAATCGGGGATCCAGAGGTCTGAGGGCTCAGGGGTGGCACACGGGGAAGGGACTGACAGTGCTGCAGCATGGCAGGGTGGTAGAAATGCTGCAGCCTTCCTCCAGGTGTCTCCTTCAGAAGCTGCTCAGAGTAAGGCCACCAGAACAGCATTTCAGGGCCATGCACACACACATACACACAGCACAGATGGCTCAGCAGAGGAAGCACAGGAAGGGTCTTTGCATGATGCATTCCAGTGAGGGTTTATTCCAAAGCACACCAAAGGATCAGGGACAGAGACCAAACCATGGAGTGTGCACAGGTTCAAGGATGGGGTCAGTGACCTGAGGGCACAGGGGTGGGCAGAGGGCAGCAGCCTGCAGGGGCAGTGAGGGATGAGTAGTTGGGGTGAGCAGGGTCAGCTGGCCCATGGGGGAGGCAGTCTGATGTGGGTTGGCAGTAGCACTCAGAGCACCATGGGCTCAGTCCTCTCCAGCAGCCAGGTGGGGAAACTCTATGGCAGATCCTTCCAAGGCAAAACAATCCCTGGGGATTTCCCTGGGGGGAGGATTCAGAGGGTTCCACTCAACAGGGGATGCCAGGGTGGATGGGCAGGGTTACATAAACCAAGGGGGTAACAGGGAAGGGAGAATTCTCTAGAACATGAACGTACAGGGTGAAAGGGGTAGGGAAGGCCAACAGGCATTGGGCAGGACAGAACTGGAATAAATTAGCACAGTGCTGCAGAGCACCCTGAGCTGTGAGGAGTGCCCAGAGCCTGAGGTGCATCTCCCCAGGGCATTCCCACTGCCCTCTCCCTGGCAGGTCAGGGGCCCCCACAGACAGAACTGACCCTGCCACTGCCTCCTCCTGCTGGGATTTCATGGGACTTCAGCCAAACCCTGCCAGGGCATTGCAGTGCTGGCTTCTGATGGCAGTTTCAGCCATGAAACAGCTGTTACAGCAGGAAATGCACTCATGGGGAGGAATAAACAAGGTGAAGACCTGGCAATCCTGTAGGTGCTTAACATGAACTTCTGAGACACAAAGGTTCTGTTGAACTCTCAGTGCTGGTCACCAACTTGTCCTTAATGTCTCATGCCCTGAGGCTTCCCAGAAGTTTTTTCCAGAGCACTTGGGTGAAAATTGGGAAGAGCTCGACTGGTTTTGAGAGTTGCATTTTTAGGCTGCTGGTGGAGTCTCCTGATGTTTTTATTTTTTTTTTTTTTTTTGTCTCTTAAATTCCTGCCACTCTTCATAACGTCACAATTAAATGTTTAAAAATATTTCCCTTACTCATCACTGTTGTTGTTGTGGGGACTGATCATTCTCTCTCATAAGGGTTTAATTTAGAGAATTCAGAATATCTGCTCAGAATCCCAGCTGATGTATTCACATCATTGTGTGTGTAAACTGTGAGTAACTGAATTCCTGGAGACACGTTGAGCATTTGGGAGATGGAAAGCATATGATCTTTTGAGCATTTGGGAGATGAAAAGCATTTGATCTTCCAAAACATGGATAAAGAGCCACAGGGCTTAGGCCAGCAGAAAGATTCCTTAAAAATGTGTGATTGCTGGTAAATAACTGTTCTTTCCATGGAGGCAAACAGGGAAAATGAACAGTTGTGGGCTTTTCAGAAGTGGTGGTTAATAAAGGCTTGCTGGGGAAGGAATTCTCTTGAACCTGCCCAAGGTGTTTCCTACAGAAATTGAGCTGCAGTGCGGGGTTGCTGCAGTGCTGGCCCTGGCTGGGTTTAGCTGCAAACCTGGGCACTGCTGTGGTTGAAGCCCTGGTCCTTCCCTTCTGAGGGATGTGGGACAGGATGGGAGGGTGAGAGTGGGGAAGCCACTGGATTGGGACAGAGACAGGATAACAGGGCAAGGGAAAGCCACACGAGCACAGCCAGACAAGGAACTCATTCTGCACTTGGAGAATCCTGGAATGGGTTAGGGGGGAAGGGACCTTAAAGCCCACCCCGTGCCACCCCTGCCATGGCAGGGACACCTCCCACTGTCCCAGGCTGCTCCCAGTGTCCAGCCTGGCCTGGGGCACTGCCAGGGATCCAGGGGCAGCCCCAGCTGGGAATGCTCTGGGAATTCCTGTGCCAGTCTCTCCCCACCCTCCCAGGGAACAATTCCTTCCCCATATCTGGTGTAAACCTGCCCTCCTTCAGCTTCAGACTCTTTTCCTTTGTCCTAGTCCCTCTGCAGCCTCCTTGGAACCCCCTGTAGGCACTGGAGGGATCCTGGAGGGCCCCTGCCCACATTCCCAACCATGGAGAGCTCCATTGTGCCTGATGTGACTTGGGAGGTCAAAGCACCATCATTCCAAGTGCTCCCCTTCCTCTTCCCTCAGCTCTGTCTCCTGACTGTGATCTGGGATGCCCCTTGGCTCAGCTGGCATCACCTCTCCTGGCTGTGTCCCCTCATTCCTGCAGGAATAAAGGACCATGGATTGGGATGGACAACAGGCACAAATTGCCTCAAATCTTCTTTCTCTCCCGTGCTCTTTTAACAGGGACTGCGTGGCTCGTCCCAGCAGAGGACTTGGAATGTGAATCAAGGAAAGAAAACCAGTGCAGTGCCACTCTTGGCCCTGGGCCAGCCTGGTTTGAGCCCTGGAGCAGCACAAAGCCCTGGAGAGAGCCCTTGAGGGAGAAGAACCGGGAGGAGCAGCCCAGGCTGGGCCAGGGAGCAGTGACACCCCCGGGGGCTGGCAGGGGGCTGGGGCAGCCCCTGGGCAAACTCACCCTGCAGGTGAGGCACCTGAGCCAGGCACTGCTGGGGCACATCCTGGCTTGCTCTGGCACTCTGGCTTTCCCCAGGATGCTGCCCCAAGTTACTGCCCCAGTACTTGACTTGGTCTGGTATTACAGCAATTGAACCCCTTGGCTTCAGGAGCCAGGGGGATGTAGCTGACAGAACATCCCATCACACTTGTTTCCATGCAGAAACAGCACTGAGGTGTACATAGTATGAGATCAAAATTAGTTTTTATTATTCTTTATTATTATTTTGGGGTTTTTTCCTTCTGGCCAGTTTATTTCCACGTTGTTAAAGCAGAGGCTCAGAGGCTGCTGGCGTTAAGGACAGGAGTTTTATCTTACACCCAATATTGTGAGGGGATTTTTTCCATGCTCTGGGGTTGGTGGTGGGTGTTGTGGGTCTCCCCTGCAGCTGCCAGCCCCAGCTTGGGGTGTTTGTGTCCCCTCAGGAGGCGCTGGCCCTGCACCGCCCCGATTTCATCTCGCGCTCGGGGCAGCGCCTGCGGCACCTGCGGCTGCTCCGCGAGGAGAGGAGGCTGCACAAATCCCAGAGGGAAGCACTGCTGCCAGCCCAGAGGGAAACACTGCTGCCAGCCCAGAGGGACCAGCTGCTGCCAGCCCAGAGGGACCAGCTGCTGCCAGCCCAGAGGGACCAGCTGCTGCCACCCCAGCAGCTGGTGCAGCCTGCCAGGAGGAGAAGAGACTGCAGGACTGCAAATCACCTGGTGTCCAACCGAGGTACTCCAGGGCTCTGCTTTGAATTCTTTGGTTTCGTGAACCCCCCATTATGCTTCAGGGTGTATTTATTTACTATGTATTTCTCCTAAAGCCATTACAGTTATTTAAGCCTGTTGTCTGTAAGATCTTGTAAAGAGTTTTTTTCGAAGAACTTCTATAAAATTTACAAAGGACTCACATTGTTGCAGTAACAAACTCGTTCATCGTTCCCTTATCTCAAAATTTTCCATTCAGGTTTCCTGATGAGAGAAAAAAGAAGAGCAATTCCCAAGCATGAAATGTTTCAAAGATCTAGAAGGTAAAGTTCAGGGAATTTTATTTCAGGTGGATCAGTGCCCTGGGTAGGGAAGAGCTCTGAATCCTGTCTGCAGTCGTAGAACTGGGTGTGCAAATAATTTAGCTTTTTCAGTGAAAAATGCAGGTGCCTTATCAGAGGGAGAAATGTTCTACTTAGAAGTTCCAAGAAACAAAATAATTTTGGAAATTATTTCTGTAGCTAAACCTAGGATTCTGCTGCAGTGTCAGCCATCCACAGCAGACTGGGTCCCACTGGGAGAGGGAGTGAGCTGGGGCACACGAGCATCTGAGGAAGCTCACAAACTATTTACCAAAGTGGGTAACTGGGGCAGCAGGGAGGCAGCATTCCCCCAAAGGAAGAGGCTTTCTATAGAAATAATCACCCCAAGGGAATGCAGAGACTTTTACCCTTGGAAAAGCCACCTCAGGGTGGGGTTTGTGTTATTTCTGACTGCAGTAATTCATCTCTGCGGTGCCCAGCACACTCCCATGGATTTACCCTTGGAGCAGCTGTGCTGCACAGGGGCCATGGGAAGGGATAGTGAAAAATGGGAGTTCACTGCAGCTGAATTTTGCTGTGAATGGGATGGGAAGTGCTGGGCCAGGACCAGCAGAGGTGGCAGAGCCTGAAATAATCCCAGGTTGGTGGGATGAGGCCTGAGCAGCCTGGTCCACCTTGGAATTAACCCTGCTTTGAGCAGCAGCTTGGGGGCTCCAGAGGTTTCTGCCAGCCTTGGTTTCTCTGTGATTCCACCAAGCACCTGCTGCAATACACAATGTATAAAATAAACCCCTTGGTGATTTTTAATGACTTCAGTGATTTTGCATGATACATTTTAATGACTCTTAGCATTTAAGAGTATTCTTAGAGTGTCTGGGGAAGGTGTCCCTGCCCATAGCAGGGGTGCCACTGGATGGGCTTGGAGGTCCTTCCAACCCAAACCATTCCAGGATTGAAGGAAAACTTGGGGAAGCATCAGCACAGGAGAAGACAAAGCAGGGCAACACTACTGAAAGCACTGGAATTTTGGGAATGCCTGAAAAGCTTCAGTGCGGTGATTGCTGTGCTGAACCCCTGCCATGGCTGGAGGGACACAGGACTGTCCTTGGCTGGGGACATGGGGGACACTGAGCTCCAGCTGGGGCACCACGGCAGGGCAGAGCTACAGGTGCTGCTCTGGGGAGGTGCTGGGGCAGGAGAGGGGCAGTTCCTGGGACTGGAGAGGGGTTCCAGGGACAGGAGAGGGGTTCCAGGGGCAGGAGAGGGGTTCCAGGGGCAGGAGAGGGGTTCTAGGGACAGGAGAGGGGCAGTTCCAGGGACAGGAGATGTTCCAGGGGCAGGAGAGGTTCCAGGGGCAGGAGAGGGGTTCCAGGGGCAGGAGAAGAGCGGTTCCAGGGGTAGCAGAGGCATTGCAGGGACAGGAGAGGGGTTCCAGGGACAGGAGAGGGGTTCCAGGGGCAGGAGAGGAGTTCCAGGGGTAGCAGAGCCATTGCAGGGGCAGGAATTCCCAGCTCAGTGCTGCTGTGG
Organism: Agelaius tricolor; assembly: GCF_023055355.1. Lineage (NCBI taxonomy): Eukaryota > Metazoa > Chordata > Aves > Passeriformes > Icteridae > Agelaius > Agelaius tricolor. The sequence goes on from NW_027269314.1 coordinate 2,121,582, forward strand.
ATTCCACAGTGGGACAGCAGCAAACTGCAAACACATTGGTCAGGGATGTGCTTGGCCAGCAGCCCTTAGGGATGTGGGGATAAAGCACAGGGTGTGTGTTGCAATAAAGCAGACAGGACTCAGTTTCTTCATGCAGGCAGAATAAAGCTCATATTAAAATAAATAAATAAATAAATAAATAAGTAAAGAAAATATATAAATATAAAAATAATATAAATCTAGAAATAAATATACATCAATAAAGCTTACATTTATACAGTTTTAAAGACAATGTATTTGACTCTAATTGGTTAGTAAACTTCTTAACACTCAATAATTGGTTAGAAGGTGCTTGTGTGTGTGTGTATGTGTTAATGCTTTTTTTCTTCAGGTGTTTACATTTTTCTTTGTAAATTCTCATAGGACAGATCTTTTGTTATTGCTCTTTTCTTTACAAGAGTAAATTGTTATGCAAACTTGATTCTCAATCTAATTTTTTCACATAAGAACTTGCAAGCTAGCTACTAGTATAGCTAAAGTAGCAGGGCCTAAACCATATTTTATAGGGCTTTTCTTTTCTAATATTTCTCCTTGTGTAGAGCAGCTGTGGTGTTTAGTGTCAGGCAGTTTCAAATCTCTGTTTTTGCCTTTCCTCTCCCATTAGGATGTACGAGCAGCTCCCCGAGGTGAGGAGGAAGAGGGAGGAGGAGCAGAGGAGGCAGGAGTACAGCTCCTACCGCCTGAGGGCTCAGCTCTACAAAACTGTGAGTGTCCCCTGGCACAGTGGAGATGGACAAAGACACCTGTTCTGTTCTTCATGCAGAATAGCCAAATCTCTGTTCACATAGCTCATATTCTATTATATTAATATATAATTAATTTTATTTATTTATTTTATATATATATACATATAATATTATACAATATATATTATATAATATATTATATAAAATTAATTATATTCTATTAATATATAATTATATATACTAGATATATTTTTATAATAAAAATATACATATTAGATATTTATATAACAGATATTATATTTTATATATTGCAAATATATATTGATATAAAATATATATTTCAATATATTTATATAAATATATAATATAAATATAATAGAAAAAGTATATGTTATATTTCTATTATATATTTATATTTATATAATTGAATACATTATTTAATATAATAATACAATATATATTATGTATTCTATTATATAAATATATATTTTATTTCATTTGTATGGTTATCAGAAGGCACCATGCCTGGAGCTAACTGGTCAGCAGTTCAGTGAAACTCAGCTCAGTGGCTGGCAATGCCTGGTGTAGGTGTCCATCAAACCTTTCTCTTTCCAGCTGTGTTCACATTCTTGTCTCCTGGGGAGTGAATGTTTCACAGGGGTAGAACTTTCCTCCCCCCAGGTGTGAACTGTCTTCTCACAAGAACAGATTGTTTTGCTAATTGATTCTCACTATTGTCATTCTTATCTCACAGTAATGAGGCCTGATTTTATAAGGGTTTTTTTAATAAGATTTACCTGTATGTGACAATCCTCCCCTCTGGAGAGCCACGTTCCCTCAGGGAGTCCCAGACACAGGGATCTGCTGAGGGGTGTCTGTTTGAAAAGCCAGGTGTCTGCTGAGGAAGGCAGGAGCCTGCCTGAAATGGAACATGCAAACCCCCTCCCTCTGAATTATTGTAATTTTGAAATTAAGGGGCTCTCAGGCAAAGATGTGGCAATAGGAATAACAGTTCATTGCTAGGAAAATTAAAAATACAAATGCAGTAGTACAAACAAAAAGAAACCAAACCCCTGCCAGGGTCAGAGCAGTCCCTGTCCCCTGTGTGTCAGGGGGTGGCACAGCCCCATCCCATGGGGGCTCAGCCCTCCTGCAGTGCCAGCTGTGGCTCTGCTGGAGCAGGGATCCTGCACAAGGGGGGAGTTTTCCTCTGCAGCTCCAGGGCTGCTGCAGATGGGCCTGGGCTCCCTCTGGCAATGCAGGGCAGCAGAAGCTGCTCCTCTGGCAATGCACTGGGCAAAGGCTGCTGGGCTGTCCCAAAGCTCAGATTGGATCCAGGTAGGAATGCTTGGCTCCTCCCCTGGGCACAGCATCTCCCCATGGGATGATGGAATTGGATCAGCCATGCAGGGACACTCACTGGCCCATTTACAGAAGATAACTAATAATTAATGGCCCATGAACAGCAGATAATTAATAATGAATGGTCCATTAACAGCAGAGATCTCCTGGAGGGAGGATTGGCACTGGAGGAGATAAAGAAAACTGCCCCATGAGCAGCAGATACCTGCCCCAGCTCTGACAGGAGGAATGCACACCCCCAGCCACACCTCACAACCCAGGGCACTGCAGTCCAGGTGCTGGGGGTGCCCAGGTGTGTTCCATTCATCAGCCAAGCTCTGCTACACCTTTCCTTTCCTGCAATCCTCCCATTCCATGGAAAAATGGCTCAGAAGGTGGTGCTGGTGCAATGATACAAACGAGGGCTTGTGCAGGGCCTGGGGTGGAACAGAGGGGTCTTGGAGCACATCCCAGGAAGGACGAGTGTCCTTCCAGAGCTGGGTTTGCTCTCCTGTGCCCTGGCTGTGGGTTTGGCTCAGGGAATCCCCAGCCATGCCTAACAAAGCCTGGAGTCAGCCTTAGTTTATGCAGGCTGCAGCTTGCAGTCCTGGTGGAGGGTTCCCTCTGAGGCTTCCAGCAGTTTCTGTTTGCCCAGCACTGGCCCTGCTCAGCCAGGACCCCTGGCTGGGAAGGGATAAACCAGTGTCCCTGAGCATGGACAGGCACTGAAACCAAAACTGCCCTTTTCTTTAAACTCTGGGCCTTAAACTTGCACTCCAGTTTTAGTGTTAAACTCCTGGAGTATTCCAGAGCTGGAGTAATAGGCTTGGCTGTTTGTTGGGAACAGCAGTCATTGGATTTTCAAAGTCAGCACTTGTAATGTGTTCTGTAAAACATCTTCCTACTCTAATTTGGGGAATTTACCACTAGAAAGACTTTAATTTGTTGCTATCCTTGGGCAGGGTATTTTCAGGACATTTTTTTGCTCTGGTCTGAGAATTCCAGATGCTGGTACAGTAAAGTTTGAGGAATTAATGAGTTCTGGCAGTCTCTGACTTGGAGTGGCAGAGTGGGCTGGAAGCAGGGAGGAAATAGGATCAGAACTTTAGCACATAAATATGGGTTTGATTGGAAGGGAGGTGGTGATTCATGGCAGTAAATAATTGCAGTGCTTTAGTTCTCCCTGCTGGTGCAGAAGAGCTGCTGTAAATCAGGGAATGGTTTGGTGAGGATGGGCTGAGAGCACCAGCTTCTGAGTGAGGCTCATTGTGCCTAAAAACCAACCACAGATTCTGTGGAATGGCTCCAAAAACTAGAGCTGGTCTCAAGGCATTTCTGGGACAGTTTGGGGCAGCTCACTGAGGGGAAAAGAGAATAATGTGAAGTTTTCTTGGCACTGAGTGAGGGGGAAACAACCTGGGCCCACCTGGAACTGGAGCCATAAAAATCCCTGGGCTGGAGTGCACAGACATTCTTAACCTGTGAAATTGTTCAATACTTCTCTTTGTTAGGATAGCAAAGTTATTTTTATCACAGGGTGCACGTGGATCTGGGCTGATGCTCTGTCCCAGCAGCCCTTTGCTTTTGTGCTTTTAATTTCAAATAGAGCAGAAAATCATCCCAGGCAGATCAGGGGACAGGGAGTGCCCTGGAATTTTGCACTCTGTAGTGGGGACAGACCCTGATCTGATGGCAGCAGCAATCAGAACTCCCAGCCCCACTGAAGCAGAAATGAATGCTCTGAGTTTATCAGAGGCAGATTTGTTCCAATGCCGAGGCTCCTCCACGAGGGGGAGCGAGTTTGTGATCCCAGTGAATGGGAGAGAGCTCCTGGAAGGAGCAGCAGCTCATGGGTATTCCCCCTGTGGGATTCCAGAGCAATCTGTGCAGGGAACCTGTGCTCAGCATTTTTAATTCTCAAGGCACTGAACTCACCCGTGTCCCTGTGTTTTTCCCTCAGAGCACAGAGAACCTGTGCTCAGCATTTTTAATTCTCAAGGCACTGAACTCACCCGTGTCCCTGTGTTTTTCCCTCAGAAGATCACCAGCCATGTCCTGGGGAAGAAGGTGTCCTGGAGCTGACCTCAGCCAGCCTGAGCTGAGCACACACAGCACTGGCACAGGGAGAAGGCACTAAATGCTTCTGCAGCCCCACTTTGTGCTCTTGGCTCCCTTCTGTGCTCACTGGTCCTGCCCTGCGTAAGAATCAGGGATTTGGGGGGAGTGTCAGGGTTTTAAATAAATAGCTGGGGTTTTATAGTGGTGTTAGGCACTTCCAGAGGAAACAGAGTCTGGAAAAACTTGGTTCGTAATATATTTATAACTCCCTGATTGGAATAGCAGTTTTATGTATTTATTTTCAATGGGTTTTAACGAGGATTTTTAGATTTTTTTAAATTCCTGTCTCAGTGTAGAAAATTCACTTGTTATGTTTTGTACTTCAATAAAACAGCTGAGTTGTAATAACTGCTGCAGCTGTGTTTGTGCAGGGACCAGGAGGGGCAGAGCAGAGACACTTCTGGTGCTGGTGGGAGCTTTCAGGGCTTTCCTGGGAGAATCCCTTTTTTATTTGATGGTTTGTCCTGCCAGGGTCCCTGGCTGTGCCCTGCGCCAGCACCACTGAAAAGATGCAGGACAGAGAGGAGGTTTGTGAAGAGCTCAAGTCTCAGTTCATAGGATGGATAAACAGGAAAAGACATCTGAGGAAAACAGAGTGGGTGTGAGCTGTGGCTTCCTATGCTCTCTCTGCCTCAGATGTTTGTGGCAATTGAGCTCAAAACAGCTGGGAGGGAACACCCAAAACTGCTGGGAGGGCTGGGTGCCCCTGGAGGTGGAAGGTTCTGGAGAGACCCTGCAGGGCCTGCAGGGGCTCCAGGAGAGCTGCAGAGGGGCTGGGGACAAGGCCTGCAGGGACAGGAGCCAGGGAATGGCTCCCACTGGGAAAGGGGAGATTGGGCTGGGATCTTGGCAAGGAATTCCTGGCTGGGCTGGAATTCCCAGAGCAGCTGGGGCTGCCCCTGGATCCCTGGCAGTGCCCAAGGCCAGGCTGGACACTGGGGCTGGAGCAGCCTGGGGCAGTGGGAGGTGTCCCTGCCATGGCAGGGGTGGCTCTGGGTGGGATTTAGGGTCCCTTCCAACCCAACCCATTCCAGATTCCCTGATCTGGTCTGGTCTCAGAAATGGAACTTGAAGTGCAGATTACAGACAGCACCATCCCATGGGTGGGATAAATCAGCTCAGACTGTGGCTCCTCTTCTCAGACCTTCCCACCTCCCAGAATGCAGTTTTACCTGTTTACCACAGCATCAGCCTGCTTTGGGATGAAGGAATCCAGTGCCACCCCTGCCCTGTCCCACCTGGCCTGGAGCTGCAATTTGCTCATTCCACTTCCTTGGGATCAGGAGGGATGGAATTGCTGCCTTGCCTCTGGAATTCTGTACTGTGGCTGGAAATGAGCTTTGTGTGAAGCAAGGGTGCTGAGTGTGCTGGGGCTGAGCTCTCTGATGGATCCTGAGACACACAGGACAGATTTGTTCCCTGGGAGAGGAGACTGGGGGTGCTGGAGCCCCAACGAGCTCCTGCCTCACCTGGAGCTTGTTCAAGGCCACTCAGCTCCTTATTTGTGCCTTTAGGCTTTCAGTGAGGAGATGAAAGGAGCCAGAGGGCCTTGTGCTCCAAAACCCCTCTGAGATCCAGCCCAGTGCTCCCCCAGCACTGCCAGGGCCACGCCTGAGCCGTGTCCCCAGGTGCCACAAACAAACACAGGGCACTGAAATCCCTCCAAGGATGGGGACTGCACGGCTGCACAAACCTTTGGGGGATGGAATCTCTGCTGCTGGGGGTGTTCCCATCCATCCTGCCCTGATGTGTCCCTGGGGATGCTCCTGAGCTGCTCCAGGGCTCTCCCTGCCCTCAGCTGGGTGCAGCTCCTGTGCATGCAGAGCTCCCTTGCGGTGTTTGCAGCTCTGGGAAGGAGCTGTTGACATTTGCAGCACACCAAACTTCCAGCACACCAAACTGTTCTCCAAACACTCAGGAAATTGTGCTTGTCTTGTGCTGTTCCAGAGTGGAGTCATCCCCTCCAAATCCACTGCACACAGACTTCTGGGTGAATCCTGCAGGGCTCTGCAAGGGGAATTGGGGCAGGACTGGTTTTTGTCAACACTGCTGGAGCAGATTTGTGTTTTCAGTTACTCAGAACTGCTCTTTGATCAGCAGCACCCCCAGGGATTGCTGTGTAGGACAGATGTGTGTCCACGGCCTGACCTGCAGCTGGGAAACCTCCTGGATGAGATGGAAAAGGAGAAAATGGAAAAGAGGTGCAAAAATCCACTTTCTGCTTTGAAATGTGCTTTATTTCAAAATGAGAGGCTTCTTTCCCTTCTGGAGCACCTCCCATTTCTTCCTTTGTGACCATTTCCACTCCTTCTTCCTTTGTGCTGTAAATTCCATCCCGAGGGAATCAGTCCTGATCCTCCTCTGTGGGGGCAGCCCTGTGGGGGCTTTTGGGGTCCTTCCCATGGAGAACCCCTCTCCAGCAGGTTTGGGTGTTTCTGGAACCCCTCTCCAGCAGGTTTGGGTGTTTTGGAATCTCTCCCATGGAGAACCCCTCTCCAGCAGGTTTGGGTGTTTCTGGAACCCCTCTCCAGCAGGTTTGGGTGTTTCTGGAACCCCTCCCATGGAGACCCCCTGTCCCATCAGGGGCTGAGGGGCTTGGGGGGGTGTCTGGGACACGCTCTGGCATTGCTGGGATCTGGAAGGGTTTCCATGGAAATGCCTTGCAGTGCTGATGTGAAACACAGCTCAAGTGCCCCATTTCCTTGGAAAAGGAAGTTCCCACATCTGCAGTCGCTGTTGCTGTCCCTCTGCCAGGACATGGCCTGTCCAGCCTGGGTGCCTGCTGGGGACTCCTCCCAGGGTTTCTCTTGGCCCATTTGTTTTGTCACTGAGAGCACCACAGGAAGGCTTTGGAGAGGAGAAGATGAAGGATTTGTGCTAAAGCAGGTGAGGAAATCTCTTCCAGAATTCCAGGATGGTTTGGATTGCCAGGGACCTTAAAGACCATGCAGGCCCACCCCTGCACTGGCACCTGTAATTAAATGGATTATGAATTATTATGGGCTTTATATCAGCCCTCCCCAAAGTCCATCTCATTTTTTCCATGAGTGCATCCTGGCTTATAATTCACTTTTCTTGAAATCTTGAAACAATTCCCTGAGGAAGACACGACTTCCTGAGTGGCTGCTCATTAGTGCAGATCCCACTTTATTCCAGTGGAGCAGATTTTAAAATATTGTTTCCTTTGTGCTGCCTCTCTGAGCCCCTGGCTGCTCCTGGGGCCAGCTGCAGTCAGCCTGGGCCGGGGCAGGAATTCAGCCTGGGGCAGGAATCTGGCTGGAAATGGGAAAGGCCCGGCTCTCACACGAGCAAGGTTTGAAAGTCAAGCTTTTAGTAATGTTTTTCTCCCTACATCAGCAGATAAAGTGAGTTCTGCTGCCAAATGGGACCCTGCGGGAGGGTGAGCGACCTCGGCGTGACAAATGGGAGCCACGCTGATTAATGCTGCTGGAAGGAGCTCAGATTCCAGGGGGATGAGGCACTGGGGAGAGCCTGCCTTCCTGGGGAGAAGGGGCTTTGCAAACCCAGCCTGATTTTGTTCCTGTGCCCACGTGCTGCTGTCCTGTTGCTTCCCAAGAGGCTCCATCCAACTTCCCAATGCTGGAGAGATGCCAAGGTGTTCCCCCCAGGCTGTGCTGCTCCCCAGTCTGAGATGGGTTCAGAACATCCCATGAATTGTCCTGGCTGGCTCCTGCCAGCCCTCCTGACTCATCCACTGAGCAGCCAGCCCTGACCTCCTCTGGCCAAGGAAGAGCCCCTGGGACTGACCGAGGAGAGGACACAGCTGAGGAGTTGTGTGACATCACTGTGAGCTGTCCCTGCGATGGCACTGGGGGCACATCTGCTCTGGGGAGACTCCATCACTCTGCCAGGTTTGTGTGAGCAGCACAGAGGTGTTTGACTGGAGAAGGGAACATGGCCAGGGCAGGAACAGAGCTGGGAAAGGGGCTGCAGAATCCCTGAGGAGCTGGGCAGGGGCTGCAGAATCCCTGAGGGAGCTGGGCAGGGGCTCAGCCTGGAGCAAAGGAGGCTCAGGGGGCCCTTGTGGCTCTGCACAGCTCCTGCCAGGAGGGCACAGCCGGGGGGATTTGGGATCTTCTCCCAGGGAACAGGGACAGGAGCAGAGGGAATGGCCTCAGGCCGGGCCAGGGGAGGTTGGTTGGATATTGGGGAAATTTCCTCATGGCAAAGGTGCTTGGCAGGGGCTGCCCAGGGGAGTCCCCATCTCGGGAGGAGTCCGGGTAAGGTGTGGAGGTGGCACTCAGAGCTCTGGGCTGGGGACACGCGGTGGTCGGGCACAGCTGGGACTCGGTGATCCTGGAGATCTTTCCCACCCCAACAATCCCCTGGTTCTGGGACTGTCACACCTGAGGGTGTCCCTTGCAGAGGGACCTGGGCCAGGCCAGGAGTGATGGAGTTTGAGCTGAGGAAGCCTCAGGCTGTGGCTGCCCAGGGTCACCCTCCTGTGCCCATGTCCATGGCTGGGGACAGGAGATGCCTGGGAGGGGCAGCAGCCTGCAGCCACAGCCCCAGGGTCTCTCCTGTCTGTGTCCCCAGCTCTGGGTGACCCCAGGCTCTGAGTGTCCCCATCTCTGGGTGTCCCCAACTCTGGGTGTCCCCATCTCTGGGTGTCCCCATCTCTGGCTGACCCCATCTCTGGGTGTCCCCGTCTCTGGGTGTCCCCGTCTCTGGGTGTCCCCATCTCTGGGTGTCCCCATCTCTGGCTGTCCCCGTCTCTGGGTGTCCCCATCTCTGGCTGACCCCATCCCTGGGTGTCCCCATCCCTGGGTGTCCCCATCCCTGGGTGTCCCCATCCCTGGGTGTCCCCAGCTCTGGGTGTCCCCAACTCTGGGTGTCCCCATCTCTGGGTGTCCCCATCTCTGGGTGTCCCCATCTCTGGGTGTCCCTATCTCTGGGTGTCCCCAGCTCTGGGTGTCCCCAGCACTCCCTGCGTGCTGCCCTGGCCTCACTGCAGCCCCGGGCTGGGTGCAGCTGCTGCCTGTGCTGGTGGCAGGGGATGGGGCCGGCGCCTGCTCCTGCCCACAAAAGGCATTTATAACTCTGCAGCAGCCCCAGCTGCTGCTGCCAGCCCGGGCAGGGCTGTCCCACAGCCTGGCACATTCCTGGGGGAACAGAGGCACTGCTGCCCTGCTGAGGGGAGAGCAGTGAGGAGAAATGTCCCACTCTAGGGAGGAGCAGCGAGGCCACGCTCTGCTGGGGACACCGCTCCCATTTGTGCCCTGGGATCTGTCCCTGTTTGTCCCTGGCTGTGCCCTGGGATCTGTCCCTATTTCTGTCCTGTCTGTGCTGTCTGTGCCCTGGGATCTGTCCCTGTCTGTGCCCTGTTTGTGTCCCTGTTTGTCCCTGTCTGTGCCCTGGGATCTGTCTTGTTTGTGCCCTGGGATCTGTCCCTGTTTGTCCCTGGCTGTGCCCTGGGATCTGTCCCTGTCTGTGCCCTGGGATCTGTCCCTGTTTCTGTCCTGTCTGTCCTGTCTGTGCCCTGGGATCTGTCCCTGTCTGTCCCTGGCTGTGCCCTGGGATGTGTCCCTGGCTGTGCCCTGTTTGTGTCCCTGGCTGTCCCTGGCTGTGCCAGGCTGCTGATCCCCAGCCATGCCCTCGTGTTCCCACCACGCTCCCACAGTCCCTCTTGGCAGGGCTGGGTTTTGGAGCATTTCTCCTCTCATGTGTCCTCTCCCAGGACCTGCAGGGTGGGGTGAAGCTTCAGGGGGGCCTGGGGCTGTGCAGAGAGGCCCAGGAAAGGCAGAACTCCATGGAATCCCCTCCAGTGCCACCCCTGCCATGGCAGGGACACCTCCCACTGTCCCAGGCTGCTCCAGCCCCATGTCCAGCCTGGCCTTGGGCACTGGATCAGCCCCAGCTGCTCTGGGCACTTGTGGCAAGCCCTCAGCCTGTCCCAGGGAGGAATTTCTCCCTGAGGTGCCTGGGGAGGGCTCGTGGTGGCAGGAGGGGCAGCTCAGTGCCGCTGACCGTCCTGGGGAGGGCTGGAGGCTGATGGGGAAGCCCTCGCCTCCATGCAGATGTTTGCAGCTGCAGGGTGCACCCCAGGGCCCCTCCCAGCACCCGCTGTGTTTGGTGCCAGCAGGGCTCTGACTCTGCTGCCACAGCTCTGCTCTGTCTGTTTGTCCTTTGTGCCAGGAAACCCCAGGGAGGGCCCCTGTGCCTTCCTGTCCCCAGATGTCCCCCTGGGCCACAGGTCCCTGGAGCACTCTGGGTAGGGGGGCTGGCAGCTGTCCCCGTTTTCAGGGTAAAATCATTTGCAAAGCTTTAATTACTACAGCTAATCAACATTGCTATTGGGATTTTAATACCTGTTGATGAATCCTGGCCCCGAATGCGGCAGGGAGAGCTGGCTGGCCCCAGGGAGGCACCCCAAGGGCTGGGAGTGTGTGCATCCCCTCATCCCCACACTCCCTGCTCCTGCTCTGGTGCGTCTGGGTGGATGCTGTCAATAAAATCCATCCCTGGAAGTGTGCAAGGCCAGGCTGGAGAGCCTGGGACAGTGGGAGGTGTCCCTGCCATGGCAGGGGTGGCACTGGGTGGGCTTTGAGGTCCCTTCCACTCAAAACCACTCTGTGATTCTACAATTAATAGCATTTTTATTAATAGCATTAAAATGTTTATTAATAGCATTTATATTAATTAATATAAAGTACTGATGTTAATAATCAATATAATTAATATTAACAATAACAACAACTGCGGAGCAGATTGAGGGTCAGAGAGCTGTCTCTGGGGTGGGATATGGATGGATGGATGGATGGATGGATGGATGGATGATGGATGATGGATGGATGGATGGATGGATGGATGATGGATGGATGATGGATGATGGATGGATGGATGGATGGATGGATGGATGGATGGATGATGGATGGATGATGGATGGATGGATGGATGATGGATGGATGGATGATGGATGGATGATGGATGGATGGATGGATGGATGATGGATGGATGGATGATGGATGGATGGATGGATGATGGATGGATGGATGGATGATGGATGGATGGATGGATGGATGATGGATGGATGGATGGATGGATGGATGGATGGATGATGGATGGATGATGGATGGATGATGGATGGATGATGGATGGATGGATGGATGGATGGATGGATGGATGGATGGATGGATGATGGATGGATGATGGATGGATGGATGGATGGATGATGGATGGATGATGGATGGATGGATGATGGATGGATGATGGATGGATGGATGATGGATGGATGGATGGATGGATGATGGATGGATGGATGGATGGATGATGGATGGATGGATGATGGATGGATGATGGATGGATGGATGGATGGATGATGGATGGATGGATGGATGGATGATGGATGGATGGATGGATGATGGATGATGGATGGATGGATGATGGATGGATGGATGGATGGATGGATGGATGATGGATGGATGGATGATGGATGGATGATGGATGGATGGATGGATGATGGATGGATGGATGGATGATGGATGGATGGATGATGGATGGATGATGGATGGATGGATGATGGATGGATGATGGATGGATGGATGGATGGATGGATGATGGATGGATGGATGATGGATGGATGGATGGATGGATTGATGGATGGATGATGGATGGATGGATGATGGATGGATGGATGATGGATGGATGGATGGATGATGGATGGATGGATGGATGGATGGATGGATGGATGATGGATGGATGGATGATGGATGGATGGATGGATTGATGGATGGATGATGGATGATGGATGGATGATGGATGGATGATGGATGGATGATGGATGGATGGATGATGGATGGATGGATGGATGGATGGATGGATGGATGATGGATGGATGATGGATGGATGGATGGATGATGGATGGATGGATGGATGGATGGATGATGGATGGATGGATGGATGGATGATGGATGGATGGATGGATGATGGATGGATGGATGATGGATGGATGGATGGAGGGATGAATGGATGGATGGATGATGGATGGATGGATGGATGGATGGATGGATGGATGATGGATGGATGATGGATGGATGGATGGATGGATGGATGGATGGATGGATGGAGGGATGAATGGATGGATGGATGATGGATGGATGATGGATGGATGGATGGATGATGGATGGATGGATGGATGGATGGATGGATGAATGGATGGATGGATGGACGGACGGACGGACGGATGGATGGATGGATGGATGGATGGACATACTGATGGATGGATGATGGATGAACCGATGGCTCACGGCTGATGGCTGATGAATGATGAATGATGGATGGAGCCGCGGCGGGCGGGGGAAGCCTGGGAGCCGCCGAGCCGCGGGTCTGGTTCTCATTAAGCGGCCGGGCCGGGCCAAGAAACACAGCAATAAATAAGGGCGAACAAAGCCGCCCCCTCCCCGCCGCCCCCCGGCCGGGCCGGCCGCGCTCGGGGCTCCGCGGCGGGGGAGGGACCGGCGGCATAAAGAGGAGAAGGAGGTCGGGCCGCAGGCTCGAGTCGGGGCGGTGACAGCCCGGGAGCGGCGGCATGGCCGGGCCGGGCCCCCCCGGGCCCCGCCGCGGCTCGGCCGCGGGCTGGGGGCTGCGCCTCGCCCTCCTGGGGGTCCTGCTGGGGCTCCCCCCGCGGGGCCGGGCGGGGCCGGCAGGTAACGGGGGCTGGGGGCCGGGGGGAACCGGGTGGGATCGGGATGGGATCGGGATGGGATAGGGGTGAGGATGGGATTGGGATAGGGGTGGGATAGGGCTGGGGATGGGATTGGGATTGGGATAGGATGGGATGGGGTGGGGTGGGGGCTCCGGGCCGCGCTCGCTGCCCCCGGCGAGCCCCCCGAGCCTGCGCTGCGGCTCCGCTCCAGTCCCGGCGCTCCCGGCCCGGCCCCGCGGGTCCCGCTGGCCGCGGAGGGACCGGGCTGGCACCGGGCACGGGCACGGGGCCGCTCTCAGCCCCGGCGCTGCGGTGATCTCAGAGCCCCCGTCCCCAGCCAGCCCCGCTCTCAGCAGGAGCTCGGGGTCTGCGCTGCCCTGCGGGTCCTGCCGTGAAACGTGGCTCGTTCGGTCCGTGAGGAAATCCAGACTTTGCCCGAGGCTCCCATCGCTTTTTAAACGGGAGCCGCAGGAGGAGAGGGGCTGCCCGTTTCCCTTCGGCCCCCTGTAGCCTCTTCCCCATCCCTCTTTCCTTCCCCAGCCGTTCCAAGAAGTCAGGGCTGATGTTCCTCTACCCAGAGCACATTTTTTCTTACTGCATTTTTCACTTCCGAGCTTTGCCGGGCTCTCGGCTGCTGCTGCTGCTGAGAAGTTTTCCAGCAACTGCAAGAGAGCAGCTGGGAGGGGAGCGGGAGGGCGGTGGGGCCAGAGCTGTGTTTGGATGGAGAGCAGAAGGGAAAGGAAGGGAAAGCTGCCTGCTCCGCTGGGATCGGGCTCTGCGGGGCTCCCCCGGGGCTCCCCCAGCCCCGCAGCTCGCGGTGCCAGCATCCCAAACCCCACAGCGGCGCCGTTCCCCACAACGCTCCCTAAAAGGGCTGGGAGCGAGTGTTTTCCAGGAAATCCAGAGAAGGGGGGTGTGGGAAACCCTTTCTGTGCTGCCTTTGGGTTTATTTGAGTTGGGTTTCGGAGGCCCCGTCTCGTGCTCCGAGTCTCTCAGATTCCCAGCAAAAGCTACAAACAAAACAGTTGGAAATTTAAAATATCGTAACTTAAATCTCATCCTTTAAATCTCCCAGCCGAGGGATTTTTGGGACGTGGCCGAGGCCCGGCCCAGCCCCTCGTGTCCCATCCTCTCCCCAGCCGTGGGAGAGAGCTGGGGCCGGGCAGGCACAGCTCCCTGCCCTGCTCCCGGTGGGAATTGAAATTAGAGGGGTTTATTGCTTGCCTCTGAAACGGGAGGCACCAGCCCCGCCGGGGCTGCTCCCGTGCCTCAGTTTCCCCACGGACAATGGGCTCGTGCGAGGCCGGGGTGGAGGGGCCCGGCTCCCGCCTCGGGAGGAGGTGAGGAGAAGGAAGCTGGGACGGTGCCACCCCTTATCTGCAGTTATTCCTGGAATCTGATTCCAGGCTATATTTAATGGCACTGATTAAATGCCTCGGGCGATAGCGCCGGGCGCTCCCGGGGGACAGAGGTGGCCGGGCGGGGTGACCCGATCCCATCCAGCTCCGGCAGCAATTCCCAGCCCACAGCTCCGCCTTTGTTTTTCCTTTGTCTTTCCAATAACTTCATCTTCCCTCGAGCCAAAGCCCCGGAGCTCCGCACGAGGAACCAAAACAAGCCATAAAACCAGAGAGCCCTCAGCCCTGCTATTTCACTCTCCGAGTAAATAACTTCGCTGGGCGAGATGATTCCACCCAAGCTCTCCCTCACAACGTTTGGCTTGGCAAGGTGGCCCAACCCTTGACATTTTTGTTCAGCCTCGTCCCCTCTCTGCAGGAGCTTCAGATTTTCGTTTTTTGTTCTGTTGTCATCCGGGCTTAAGTCATCAGTGGCTGCTCCCTGCGCTGCAGTCAAATCCAGCCACATTGTTTAGGAAAAAAATAATCTTAGAAAGTCTGTCTGCCTTGGATGGAGCCAAGGAATGGCTTGTGCTGCCTGCCCGGGGGGGCTGGGATGGCTCAGACCAACCCTGACAGCCACGGCCCTCCCAGCTCCTGCTGCAGCCCAGCCCCGGGCACAGCGTGCACTGGGGGTGACAGAACCACAGTGCCCACCAGCCACAGAGCCATGTGGCACTTTGGGTGGGGAGGGACCTCAGAGCCCCTCCGGTGCCACCCCTGCCATGCAGGGACACCTCCCACCGCCCCAGGCTGCTCCCAGTGTCCAGCCTGGCCTGGGGCTCTCCAGGGATGCAGGGGCAGCCCCAGCTCCCACCTGCCAGCTGCTTCTCCAGGGGGCAGATCTGGGGGATTTGGGCCCCTCTTCTGGGGTGTGGGTGGGAGCAAAGCTCCTGGGAGCTTCCAGGACTATGGCTGGGCCAGCTCTGAGGGGCTGGGCTGGGAGGGGGTGACACTGGGGGTGACACTGGGGGAGGCACTGGGGGTGGCACTGGGGGTGGCACTGGGGGTGGCACTGGGGGTGACACTGGGGGTGACACTGGGGGTGACACTGGCCTGGGGCTGGGCTGGTGAGGGGGTGACACTGGGGGAGGCACTGGGGGTGACACTGGGGGTGGCACTGGGGGTGGCACTGGCCTGGGGCTGGGTCCATCCCCTGAAACACCCGTGAGGAGGCTCTGGTGGGTGCTCAGCTCTGTCCCTGTGCTGGGGCTGTGCAGAGCTGCAGCTCCCCCAGGCTCTGCTCAGCAGCTCTTGTCCTCTCTCCTGTCCTGTCCCCAGGGCCACTGTCCCACGGAGAGCGGGTCACCCCCCACTGGCTGCTGGGGGGCCGTGCCCGCAGAGCCGTCAGCCTGCAGGAGCAGGTAAGGGCGCTCCCAAACCCCTCCTGCCTCCTCCCTCCTCTGCCCACAGCCTTCCCGGTGGGACACCATGGAGCCCTTGGGCTGCAGCATCCATGGGCAGGGTGTGGAATTCAGCATCCATGGGCAGGGTGTGGAGCTGCAGGATCCATGGGCAGGGTGTGGATTTCAGGATCCATGGGCAGGGTGTGGAGCTGCAGGATCCATGGGCAGGTTGGGGAATTTCAGGATCCGTGAGAAGCTTGGTGAGTGTCAGGATCCATCACCAGCCTCGGGTGATGAACAAGGAAAGCAGGGGATGCAGCAGTGAGTTAATTAAACAGGAGGAGGATGGCCAGAAGCTGCAGGGTGAGTGGAAGGGAGCTGGAGAGCTCGGAGGGAGGAGCTGGAGGTGACCTGGCAGCTCCTGGTTTGGGACGGGAGGAGCTGGAGGTGATCTGTCCTGGTTTGGG
The DNA here is from genome assembly GCF_023055355.1 of Agelaius tricolor. Classification (NCBI taxonomy): domain Eukaryota; kingdom Metazoa; phylum Chordata; class Aves; order Passeriformes; family Icteridae; genus Agelaius; species Agelaius tricolor. The sequence continues at coordinate 2,137,641 of NW_027269314.1, forward strand.
CCAGGAGGAGCTCAGGTGATCCATCAGCTCCTGGTTTGGGATGGGAGGAGCTCAGGTGATCCATCAGCTCCTGGTTTGGGCCAGGAGGAGCCCAGGTGATCCATCAGCTCCTGGTTTGGGACAGGAGGAGCTCAGGTGATCCATCAGCTCCTGGTTTGGGATGGAAGGAGCTCAGGTGATCCATCAGCTCCTGGTTTGGGCCAGGAGGAGCCCAGGTGATCCATCAGCTCCTGGTTTGGGACAGGAGGAGCTCAGGTGATCCATCAGCTCCTGGTTTGGGATGGAAGGAGCTCAGGTGATCCATCAGCTCCTGGTTTGGCTGGGATGGGAGGGCAGCCAAGGGGAAGTGCTGCAGGTTTGGGAGCAGTGCCCTGCAGGGAGCAGAGGGCATCTCCTGCCAGGGCTGTCACCCCCTCCCTGCCGCCCCCGCTGTCCCCACATCCCTGCATGAGGCGTCTGTGGCCACCCTGGCCAGGACGCGGCCCCTTGCCCTGGGCTGCAGCAGCCGGGAGGGGCCTCCGGGGCCACCTCACCTGAGATGCTCCGAGCGAGCCCTCCGTGCCAAAGGTGGAGCCAGCGGGGCTCGGCAGGGGCTTCGGGCTGCCCTGGCCCTTCCAGGGGAACCCGGGCTGGCTGCTCCTGCCGAGGCTGCGAGAGCCCCTGTGGGTGCTGTGCTCGGCCTGCAGAGATGTCCCTGGCCTGCAGAGATGTCCCTGGCCTGGAGAGATGTCCCCGGCCTGGAGAGATGTCCCCGGCCTGGAGAGATGTCCCCGGCCTGCAGAAATGTCCCTGGCCTGGAGAGATGTCCCTGGCCTGGAGAGATGTCCCCAGCCTGCAGAAATGTCCCTGGCCTGGAGAGATGTCCCTGGCCTGGAGAGATGTCCCCAGCCTGCAGAAATGTCCCTGGCCTGGAGAGATGTCCCTGGCCTGCAGAGATGTCCCCTCCCTGCAGAAATGTCCCCTTCCCGTGGCAGCCCCAGCCCCGTCTATATTTAAGTTGAAGCCACTTGAGCCGGGGATCGCGTGGCAGGGCACGATTATTTCTGCTCCTCTATTTATGGGTGCCCCGGTGGTGCCGGGGGTGCAAAGGGCACCCGGGGGGTTTTTGGGGTTTCAGGGGATTTTAGGGGCTCTGGGGCTCGGGGCTGCGGTGTCTCCTGCCACCCGGCCGGGCTGGACAAGGAGCTGAACAAGGAGCTCCCGTTCCCGGCCAGGCAGGGAGGGAGCGGGGCCCGGGCGGGGCTGGAGGGGGCGGCTTTGGGCAGGGATGGGGACGGGCACAGCCCCCGCTGCTGCCGGCGCTCATCTGTAGGATCAGTTCAGTCCGTTCAGTCCCCGCCCCGTCCCCTGCTGCCCTCCAGCAGAGATCTGGAAATAACCGGGGATGCGCCCATGGGGCGCTGCATTCCAGCCCGGGCACCCCCGAATCCTCCATCCCCGCCCGGGGGCTGCTCCTCCTGCCCTGCCCGGGATGGGGGCAAGGGCTGCCCGGGCTGCCAGGGGCTTTTCCAGCCCTCCAGAGATGGAACTGGGGCCGGACACGGAGATGGAAATGGGGCTGGACCCAGGGATGGAAATGGGGCTGGACACAGAGATGGAAATGGGGCTGGACCCAGGGATGGAAATGGGGCTGGACACAGAGATGGAAATGGGGCTGGACCCAGGGATGGAAATGGGGCTGGACACAGAGATGGAAATGGGGCTGGATCCAGGGATGGAAATGGGGCTGGACACGGAGATGGAAATGGGGCTGGACCCAGGGATGGAAATGGGGATTGTATCCAGCAATGGAAATGGGGCTGGACCCAGCAATGGAAATGGGGCTGTACCCAGAGATGGGAACGGGGCTGTACCCAGCACTCTTCCCTGGGAGAAGGAGGGGAGGGGAGGATTGGGCTGCCCGCAGTGGTTCAGGGTGCTGAGGGTACTTCCCTGCCCTGCTCCCTGCAGGGAAGCCCTTTACCCCTTCTTTCCCCCTTCTTTCCCCCTTCTTTCCCCCTTCATTTCCCCTTCATTTCCCCTTCATTTCCCCTTCATTTCCCCTTCTTTCCCCCTTCTCCCTGTGTGAGGTGTGGTTGCACTGAGCAAACCCTGCCAGTTCTGTTCTGAACCAGCCCAAACTCTGCCCTGGCCCCTGGGCCTGGCTGCCCTGCTTCCTGATTCCCAGCAGAGTTCCTGGCTGGATGTTCCTGGCTCCCAGGGATGCTCCTGACTCCCAGGGATGCTCCTGGCTCCCAGGGGTGTTCCTGGCTCCCAGGGGGTGTTCCTGGCTCCTAGGGATGCTCCTGGCTCCCAGGGGTGTTCCTGGCTCCCAGGGGGTGTTCCTGGCTCCTAGGGATGCTCCTGGCTCCCAGGGATGCTCCTGGCTCCCAGAGATGTTCCTGGCTCCCAGGGATGCTTTTCCAGAGAGCAGTGGGTGTAAGAGGTTCCTCTCTGGATCCTGCTGGGGTTGGCCAAGTGATGCAATCCCTTGGGAGCTGTGTTCCTCAAGCCTCTGCTGGCACCTCCTCAAGCCTCAGAGCTGGCACCGGCTGCCTGGGGAGGCCCTGGTGCAGCCCAGCTGCTCCAGCAGCTGCAGATCCCATCAGCAAATCCTCCTGGAGCATCCCTGGTAGGCCCCATCCCTGTTCCCCCGTCACATCCGGGCTCTGGGAGCTTCCCTGGGAGCTCAGGGCCTGGGGGAGCAGCCTGAGCAGATGGCTGGGCTGGGAGCTGAGCTCTGGGACCTGGCCTGGGAGATTTCCAGGGAACTCGGTGCTCCCTGAGTCCCAGCAGGGATGGAGGCAGGGGAGGATGCGTGGGGAGGATGGTCAGGATGGGAGCTGGGGGGAAATGGGGAAGAGCAGCTCGACACCCTCAGCCCTCTGCAAAGAGCCCTGGGGTTTGTCTCATCAATGGAGTGGAAAGTGAAACCAGACTCCATCTGGGCCTGCAGGGTCCCTGGGCTGGTCACAGGCTGGGGCCTGGCCAGGCAGAGTCATCCCAGCTGCAATTCCATCATTGCAGCCCCTCCCAGCCCCTGGGGGACTGCCTGGGCTGGATGGCCTGCAAAGAGGCCACCCCTGCACCTGCAGCCAGGGCTGAGAGGGGATGCTCCCTGCAGCCCTGTGGGGACTGGGGCACTCTGTTCATGGGGGCTGGAGAAGGAGATCAGGGAGCAGGAGGGGCCCTGGATGGTGCTGGAGCCTGTGAGGATGCTGAGACCTGTGAGGATGCTGAGACCTGTGAGGATGCTGGGACCTGTGAGGATGCTGGGACCCAGGATGATGCTGGAGCCTGTGAGGATGCTGGAGCCTGTGAGGATGCTGAGACCTGTGAGGATGCTGGGACCTGTGAGGATGCTGGGGCCTGTGAGGATGCTGGGACCTGTGAGGATGCTGGGACCTGTGAGGATGCTGGGGCCTGTGAGGATGCTGGGACCTGTGAGGATGTTTGGACCTGTGAGGATGCTGGGGCCTGTGAGGATGCTGGGACCTGTGAGGATGCTGGAGCCTGTGAGGATGCTGGAGCCTGTGAGGATGCTGGGAACCAGGAGGATGCTGGAGCCTGTGAGGATGCTGGGACCTGTGAGGATGCTGGAGCCTGTGAGGATGCTGGGACCTGTGAGGATGCTGGGAACCAGGAGGATGCTGGAGCCTGTGAGGATGCTGGGACCTGTGAGGATGCTGGGGCCTGTGAGGATGCTGGAGCCTGGGGTCACGGGAGCCCAGGATGATGTTGGAACTGGGGATGTGCTGGAGCCTGGGGAGATGCTGGAGCTTGGAATGTGCTGGAGCCTCAAATGGTGCTGGATCTTGGAATGTGCTGGAGCCTGGAGAGATGCTGGAGCCTGGGGTGATGCTGAAACATGGATTATATTGGAGCCTGGGATGATGCTGGAGCCCAGGACAGTGCTGGAACACAGGATTATGCTGGAGTTTGGGATGATGCTGGAGCCTGAGACAATGGCAGAGCCCAGGATGATGCTGGAGCCTGGGACGGTTTTGGAACCTGGGATGATGCTGGAATGTTCTGGAATCCAGGATGATGCTGGACCTTGGGATGATGCTGAAGCCTGATAAGTTGCTGCAGCCCAGGCTGACACTGGAATCAGGAATGGGGAATGGGAATGGGATGATGCTGGAGCCCTGGAGGATGCTGGGTCTTGGAATGATGCTGGAATCCAGGATGATGCTGGAGCCTGGAGGAAGCTGCTCCTGGCTCATTTCCAGCGCGCAGGTCCTGGCAGGAGCCCGGGGCAGCTCCCTGCCAGCCCGGGGCACAGGGGCAGGGTTCAATCAGTGCCATCACCCTGCCTGCCCTCGGAGCTGCTGCTGGGCTCCAGTGCTGCCCACATTCCCCGTTCCCACTGCGCTGATCCCTCCAGGAGCTGAGCTGGGCCCGTCCCAGCTGGAACCAGGATCCCTCCCTGCTCCCCACTGCCCCTCCAGGAGCTCCCAGAGGAAACTGAGGCACGGGAGGAGGAGAGCTGGTGGTGCATGCCCTGCCGGGGAGGGGACACCCGTTTGTTCTCCAGCCCCTGGGAGATGGGATGGGAGCTGCCGGGGCCGGGATAACCCGGACACGCACGTTCCCTTTAAGACGGCAGCTGGGAAAGAACATTTTGGTAGTAACGGCTCTGGAGGAGAGGCAGGGAGTAATTGCTGGGGAATTCTAAACCGGGAATGAGCCGGCCGGGACCTGGGGGGAGGAGGAGGAGGAGGAGGAGGAGGAGAGGGCTGCAGGGAGCGGCTGCTGGGGAGATCAGAGACGGGGAGAGAAAAAGGGAGGGCAAGAGGCGGGGGAAAGGAGGGAAACGGCGAGAAAAATGTACAGACCATGTTTGGCCAGAGAGCGATGTTTGTACAAGATCGAGTTCCAAAAATACTGCCCGTTCCCAGCGCCGCCGAGCGGGGATGGAGCCGCTGCCCGGCGGGGCGCGCTCGGTTCGGGCACCGGGGCCGGGCCGGGCCGGGGGAGCCGCCGGGAGGTGCCGGGGCCGGGCCTCGCCTCCCTGCGCTGTGGGCCCGTGTTCCGACAGCGCCGGGGCTGCTCGCCCTGCTTGGAGCTGGGCACACGGAGCCGGAGAGGGGCTCAGCCAGCCCGGCTGCAGCTCCCGCCCCACTCCCGGCTCCAGCACCGCTCCCGGCTCCAGCCCTGCATCCTGGCTGCATCCCCGCTCCCGGCTCCATCCCCGTTCCCGGCTCCATTCCAGCTCCATCCCCATTCCCATCTCCATCCTGGCTCCATCCCCGTTCCCGGCTCCATTGCCGCATCCCTGCTCCATCCCCATTCCCGGCTCCAGCCCTGCATCCTGTCTCCATCCCAGCTCTATTGCCCCATCCCGGCTCCATCCCCGTTCCCAGCTCCATCCCTGTTCCCGGCTCAATCCCTGCTCCCAGCTCTATTCCCGCATCTCTGTTCCATCCCCGCATCCCGGCTCCATCCCCATTCCCAGCTCCATCCCAGCTCCATCCTGGCTCCATTCCCGTTCCTGGCTCCATCCCGGCTCCCTCCCGGCTCCATCCCCTTATCCCGCCCGGCAGGAGCGGCCCCTCGCTGCCCTCTGAGCCTGCCCCGGGGGCTCCTCGGAGCCGCAGCCCCCCGCGGGCAGCCTGAGCGCTGTCTGGGCTGCCCTCGGGGTGGGTGTGCAGGAGCTGCCCCCCGGCAGTAAAACCCCAGCCCGGGGGCGGCATGCCTGCACCCCGCTGCTCTGCACCCCACATGCTCTGTCCCTCTGTCCCTCTGTCCCTCTGTCCCGAGCTCAGGGCAGGCTCCCCAGGTGTCCCCCGTAGCCAGGGCAGGGGGCTGGGCTGCAGGAGCAGCGGCACAGCCAACTCCACAGGAACTGGGGAACGGGATTTAACCTCTGCTTCATCCCGGGCCGTGAATCACCCAGCTCTGCCCCTCCCTGCTGCGATCCTTGAGTTCCACTGCAGAGATGGGATGCCAAGGGCAGCCAGGGCTGGGGCCTTGTGGGGACGGCTCCTTCCTCTGTCCCCTTTCCCTGCAGACCCAGGGACGGCTCCTTCCTCTGTCCCCTTTCCCTGCAGACCCAGGGACGGCTCCTTCCTCTGTCCCCTTTCCCTGCAGACCCAGGGACGGCTCCTTCCTCTGTCCCCTTTCCCTGCAGAGCCAGGAAGAGCTGGCCAGGCCCACAGCCATGGCAGGTGATGGGTCCCGAGGGCTGGCAGCCCGCTGGGCTCCCTGTGTGCCCCATGGATGGGGACAGACTGAGGGGCACCTCAGAGCTCAGGGACCGTCCAGGCCATGGACAGCAGGCAGGGCCATGCTTTCAGTGTCCCCAGAGAGGAGACACAGGGAAGGGCAGCACTGTGGGGCTCTGGCCATCCTGTCACACACAGCTGGGCTGGCTCCAGAGCCAGATTCCTGTTTAACGCCCTCCAAAGAGAGGGAATGAGTAAAGAATGAGTAAAGCCGCCGGCATCCTGGGGAAGCTGAGTCACTGTTTCCTTTCTCTGCCCGCTGGTCTGAGGTATTTTTAACGGCCCTCATCCAGAGCCCAGGTGGGCCTTGGTGGTGATTTCCATCCCCCCAGGGCACCGACCCTCCCAGGGCTGAGGGTCCTTCCCTGGATCAGCCTCTGCAGTGGGGCAGGGCCGTGCTGGGATGGAGCACTCAGAGACCCTGCTCAGGGTGCTCCTGGTGCTGCTCCTCATCCCAGGGGCCATCCTGTTCTGCCTTTCCCTGGGGGAGCTGCCAGCAGAGCTGGATATGCTGCCTCACCCCTGAATTTCCCGTGAATCCTCTGTTATCCTCCTGGGAATCCCCTGTTATCCCTACTGTGAATCCCCCATTACCCCCTGTGAATCCCCTGTTATCCTCCTGTGACTCCCCCATTATCCTCCTGTGACTCCCCTGTTATCCCTGCTCTGAATCCCCCGTTACCCTCCTGTGACTCCCCCATTACCCCCTGTGACTCCCCGTTATCCTCCCGTGACTCCCCTCTTATCCCTGCTCTGAATCCCCCATTTTCCTCCCGTGACTCCCCCATTATCCCTGCTGGCTGGGGGTGCAGGGACATCACCTTCCCTGTGGCAGGGCGGAGCACACCCCGGGAGGAGAGGCTGGGATGCACCTGGAGCTGGGAGCAGAGGAAGGTTCTGGGCAGAGGGACCAATGCTGAGCCCATCCCTCCTTTCCTTGCAGGTGGTGGCACCTGCCCGGGCAGAGGTGGCTGTGACAGCTGAGGGCAAAGAGCTCGTGCTGGTGCTGGAGAGGAACCAGTGAGTGTGGGGCTGGGGAGGGGACACGGGGCACCCTGCCAGGACCCACCTGGGCTGGCAGGGTTGTGGCCAGCAGGGGAGGGGACAGCCCCGCGTGGCTCCATTTGGGCTGGAATGCTCCTTTTGCCACCTTGCTCACCTCCTTCTGGGCTCCTGCTCTGGGTCAGTTTGGCTCCATTTGGGCTGGAATGCTCCTTTTGCCACCTTGCTCACCTCCTTCTGGGCTCCTGCTCCGGGTCAGTTTGGATGCAGGTGGCAGCAGCTCCTGTCCCCTGTGCCCTGTGCCACTCACCCAGCCTGGGACAAGGACACTACCCTCCCCTGGGACACGGACAGGACTTGTGTCCGTCTGTCCTGCCCTGCCCTCCTTGTCCCTCTGCCTGAGACCTCGTGGCATTTTACAGAGCCCCAGAACCCCAGAGTGGTTTGGGCTGGAAGGGACCTTGAAGATGCAGTGCCACCCCTGCCACGGCAGGGACACCTGCCACCAGCCCAGGCTGCTCCAGGCCCTGTTCAGGGCTGGGGACGCTGCCAGGGGTGGGACAGCCCCAGTTCTCTGTGCCCTGGTGGGTTTGTGTCCCGTGCTGAGCAGGGCAGAGCTGCCCCCTTCCCTGCCTCTCCCCAGCAGCCGTGAGTGGCTGCTCCTGCAGAATCCCCTTCCTGCTGCTGCTGGGGTGCAAACCCAGCCCCTTCCCTGGCCATGGCAGGAGGATCTGCCATTCCCGTGCCCTCAGCCCAGCTGTCCCGTCCCTGTCCCCGTGTCCCTGTGTCCCCAGGCTGGCCAGGCCTTGCCTTGGCAGCCACCCAGTGTCCCTGGCAGGAGCCAGGCTGAGCTGTGGCTGCTGTCTGGGCTGTGGCTGCAGTCCCTGGTGCCAGGCACCCATGGACAGGATGTGGGAAGCCACAGCCGTGCCCATGGTGACACTTCTGGGGCCAGGCTGGCTGAAGGCAGAAAGGGAGAGGCGGGAGGGCTATTCTGGGAGTGCTGCTTTCTTTTCTCTGCAGAATTTAACCTTTGGGACAGGGCCAAACCCCCAGACTGAGTCTAAACTGAGAGCAGGGGAAAACCTGGCCCCATTTGTCCTTCTCTGGGTGGCTGAGCCCCTGCAGGGGTGACCTGCCATCCCTAGGGGTGACCTGCCACCCCCAGGGGACTGCAGGCTTCCAGCAGATCGCCATCACCCTGGCATCTGGGCACACAGATCTGGGCAATGCAGGAAAACCTGTATTTTTTCTTTTTCTTTTTCTTTTTCTTTTTCTTTTTCTTTTTTCCTTTTCTTTTTCATTTTTCCTTTTCTTCATCTTCTTTGTCTTCGTCTTCTTCCTCTTCTTCTTCTTCTTCTTCTTCTTCTTCTTCTTCTTCTTCGTCTTCATCTTCTTCTTAATCTTTTTTGTCTTCATCTTTTTCATCTTCATTGTCTTTGTCATCTCCTTCTTCACCTCCTTCTCTTCTCTCTCCTGTCACCCCTGGGGTGACTCCAGCCCACCCTGGTGTTCCCCCAGCTCCCACCCCACGTGCTCTCCAGCTGTGAGCTCAGCTCTGGCTCTTTCCTGTAGCTGGAAGGGATGGGGTGGGATAATGAGATGGGATGGGATGGGATAATGGGATGGGATGGGATGGGATGGGATGGGATGGGATGGGATGGGATGGGATGGGGTGGGATGGGATAATGGCATGTGTCATGCCTGGATCAGGGCAGTTTGGGCACTTTTTGGGCAGCCCTGTCCCTGCTGAGACACAGAGGGACACTGGACTGTACCTGCTGCCATCCCTGTCCCTGCTGGCCATGGGCAGCCTCTGCTTGGGGTCACAGCGGTGACAGGGGCTCAGGGGATGTGGGGGTGGCTCAGGGGGCTCGGGGGATGTGTGGATGGTTCAGGGGGCTCAGGGGATGTGTGGATGGCTCAGGGGGTTCAGGGGGCTCAGGGGATGTGTGGATGGTTCAGTGGGGCTCAGGGGACTCAGGGGATGTGTGGATGGCCCAGGTGGGCCCAGGCTCAGGGGCTCGGTGCGTTGCTGTGCCGGCAGCCCTGGAGCCGCTGCCCACTGCCCCACTGTGTCCCCACTGTGTCCCCACTGTGTCCCTGCTGTGTCCCCGCTGTGTCCCCGCTGTGTCCCCGCTGTGTCCCCGCAGGCTGCTGGCTCCGGGCTACACGGAGACGCACTACAGCGAGCAGGGCCAGCCCGTGACGGTGACCCCCAACCACACGGTGGGTGTGGAGCTCGGGGTGCTCCCCTCTGCACTTCGGGGCTCGGACGGAGCCAGAGCCCAGCGCTGCGGGCAGGGCAGGGGGAATGCGGCAGCGCTGGGCTCCGGGCCCCGGGACACAAACACAGCAATGCCAGGCCCTCCCCATGGCCCCACCGCCCTCTGTCATCCTTCCAGCGCCGGGCGCCGGGCTCTGTCCCGGGCTGTGTCCCAGGCTGTGTCCCTGGCTCTGTCCCGGGCTGTGTCCTGGGCTGTGTCCCAGGCTGTGTCCCTGGCTGTGTCCCTGGCTGTGTCCCGGGCTGTGTCCCGGGCTGTGTCCCGGGCTCTGTCCCGGGCTCTGTCCCGGGCTGTGTCCCAGGCTCTGTCCCGGGCTGTGTTCAGGGCTGTGTCCCAGGTTCTGTCCTGGGCTCTGTCCCGGGCTCTGTGCCAGACTGTGTCCCAGGCTGTGTCCCGGCTGTGTCCTGGGCTATGTCCCGGGCTGTGTCCCGGGCTATGTCCCGGGCTGTGTCCCAGGCTGTGTCCCTGGCTCTGTCCCGGGCTGTGTCCTGGGCTGACCCTGCTCCCATTCCCGTTCCCGTTCCCGGTGCAGGAGACAGAGCTCGCCTGGCTGGGAAACAAGAAGGGAAATGGAAATGGGGACATGGAAAAGGGGAGATGGAAATGGGGAAATGGAAAAGGGGAGATGGAAAAGGGGAGATGGAAAAGGGGAGCTTTTCTGAGAGCTGCCCGTGGGCTGCTGCTCCCAGCCCCTGAGGAAGGTCCCCCTGTCTCTCTGCAGGAGCACTGCCACTACCACGGGCACGTCCGCGGCCACCGTGGATCCTGGGTCGTGCTCAGCACCTGCTCGGGAATACGGTATGGGGGAATGGGAATGGGAACAGGAATGGGAATGGGGAATACAGTATGGGGGAATGGGAATGGGGAATGGGAATGGGGAATGAGGAATGGGAATGGGAATGGGGAATGGGAATGGGGAATGGGGAATACGGTATGGGGGAATGGGAATGGGAATGGGAATGGGGAATATGGTATGGGGGAATGGGAATGGGAATGGGAATGGGGAATGGGAATGGGGAATACGGTATGGGGGAATGGGAATGGGACTAGGAATGGGGAATGGGAATCGGGGAATGGGAATAGGAATGGGGAATGGGAATGGGGAATACGGTATGGGGAATATGGTATGGGGGAATGGGAATGGGAATGGGGAATGGGAATGGGAATGGGGAATACAGTATGGGGAATGGGAATGGGAATGGGGAATGGGAATGGGAAATGGGAATGGGAATGGGGAATACAGTATGGGGGAATGAGGAATGAGGAATGGGGAATGGGGGAACAGGGAGTGGGGGAATAGGGAATGGGGGAATGAACGGGGAATGGGGGAATGGGAATGGGAAGTAGGGGAATGGGGAATGAGGGAATGGGGAATAGGGGAAGGGGAATGGGGGAATGGAAAGTGGAGAATGGGAAACGAGGAATGGGGAATGGGGAATATGGTATGGGGGAATATGGAATGGGGGAATGAATGGGGAATGGGCGAACAGGGAATGGGGGAAGGAACAAGGAATGGAGGAAGGAACAGGGAATGGGGGAAGGAGAAGGGTATGGGGGAATCAGGATGGAAAGAGCACAGGGTCGGTGGGCTGTGGAGCTGACAAAGGTGGGATGGATCCACTGCTCCCTCTCTCTGCAGAGATCCCCTTTGGGACCACCCAAGCAGCTCCAATGCTCCTGCAAGCCCAGCACCAAATGCTTCATGGGCTGATTTTCCCATGGCTCCCATCTTGTCCTTCCTCCTTCTCTCACCCTTCTCCCACCCTTCTCCCAGCCCCAGGACTGGGCAGGCTGGGCAGGGACCACATTTCTGGCAGCACGAGCTTATTCCCAGGAATTTTATCCCTGGAGGGGCAGGTCCCTGCTCCCCAGAGCAGCTGTCCCAGACTGAGCTTTGCTCTGTGCTCTGTAGGGGGGAGGTTTTGGTGCCCAGGTTTTATTTGTCCTGGGGCTGTTTGGGCAGAGATCCCCAATTCTTGTCCCTGCTCCCAGCTTGGGTGCAGGCCAGGCTGATGTGCCACGAGTTTGTGGGGCCTCAGGGGCTGGGGGGGCGCAGGGGGGGAAGCACCACAGGAGCCATCGGGGCTGTTCCCATCTCCAGGGGCCTCATAGTGCTGAGCAGCAACACCAGCTACTACCTGAGCCCCCTGGGGCCCCCCGAGCCCGGCCTCCACCTCCTGCAGCGAGCAGAGCACCTGCCCGTGCCAGGGGGCACCTGCGGGCACGGCCAGCACCTGGGCAGCACCGCGGCTGGCATGGCCCGGCTCTTCCAGCCACGGCACCCACGGGTAAATCCTCAGGGCTGAGGCCGCTTGGGTGAATCCTCATGGATGAATCCAGCCGGGTAAAGCCACACGGGATCTGCCTGGGCACTGGCACAGGGCTGGAGGGGCTCTCAGCACTGCTGACAGCTCCCATGCCCCCAGCAGCTGGGCAGCTGTGCAGGCAGGGGGGGTGACAGGGTCTCTGTGGGTGGCTTGTGTGGCTTGAATTTAGGCAGGAGACCCCAGAGGATGCTTGGGTTGGGTCTCAGTGCTGCATCCTACCATGTGGGATGTGACGTGAGGTCGTTTGGAGCCACCCAAACGTTCTGTGTCACCTTGTGCCTCAGTTTCCCCTCTCAGCTGTCCCTCCTGAGCAGCTCTGTGGTGTCTGGAGGGTGCCCAGAGCCAAGGGCTGCCCTCTTTGCTGAGCCCTGTGTCTGCCTGCAGGCCAGGAGGGATGCCTGGAGGACCATGAAGTACATGGAGCTCTTCATCGTTGCTGATCACACCCTGGTGAGCGCTGGGGGCAGAAAGCCAGGGTCCCTCTCTGTCTCCACCCTGGCCTGAGCCTGTGACCCCTCCCCGTCCTCACCTCTCTCCAGTACAGGAACCAGAACCGCAACCTGGGCCACACCAAGCAGCGCATCGTGGAGATCGCAAACTACGTGGACAAGGTGAGGGACCTGCCAGGTGGCCCCAGGGACTGTCCCTCTGTCACCAGGGCAAGGAATCACAGCATTATGCAACTGTTAAGGTCAGAAAGGGTCTTTAGGTCCTTTGAGTCCAGTCATTCCCCAGCACTGCCAAGGCCAGCACTGACCATGTCCCCAAGTGCCACATGCACATAACTGTAAATCCCTTCAGGGATGGGGACTCCACCCCTCTCCTGGGCAGCCCTGCCAGGGCTTGGCCACCCATGGAGGAGTTCAGGAGCTCTCTGAGCACATGGTGGGAAGGGCTTTGTCCCCCGTGGGCTGAGCTCAGCAGGGAAGTGCTCGCTGCCCTCTGCCTGGGATTGGTGCTGGCATCTTTGGCAAAGAAGGGACACGCTGAGGCGTTGTCACTGAATGTTATGGTGCCACCTGGCTGGCTCCTGTGCCTGTGGAGCCCATGCTTGCAGGCGGGTGTGGGACAGGTGTGTTCTGGGGTCACACAGCCACGGGAAACACGAGGAGCTGCTCGCAGTAATGCCACAGCAGGGAGGGAGGGTGCAGGGAAGTGCAGCCCCCACGCCCTCCACCCGTGCCTGCTGCAGTTTTACAGGCTGCTGAACATCAAGGTGGCCCTGATCGGGCTGGAGGTGTGGACGGAGCGGGACCAGTGCGCGGTGAGCAGCGACGCCAACGCCACGCTCTGGGCCTTCCTGCAGTGGAAGAAATCCCTGAGGGCGCGCAGGAGGCACGACAACGCCCAGCTGCTGACGTGGGTGCCTGCCTGGGGGCGCTGGGGGGCTCCCGGCTGGCGCTGGGCACTCCTGGCCCCCAGCACTGAGCTGGCCCCGTTCTCCTGCCCGGCAGAGGGAAGACCTTCGGGGGCACCACCATCGGGATGGCCCCGCTGGAGGGCATGTGCAGCGCCGACAACTCCGGAGGGGTCAGCGTGGTAAGGGGGGCTGGGGGTCCCTGCGCCACCCCAGCCCGGGGGAGATCCCCCTGGGGCTGGAGGAGCAGCTCCTGAGGCTGGGCCAGCACCCCTGAGGCTGGGTGTGGAGCTGGGGGGCAATATGAAGGTGAGAGGTGATGCTGTAACTCCTAACCTGGGGGGCTGTATGAAGGTGAGGGGTGATGCTCTGACTTGGGTGCAGTGTGAAGGTGAGGGGTGATGCTGTAACTCCTAACCTGGGGGGCAGTATGAAGGTGAGGGGTGATGCTCTGACCTGGGTGCAGTATGAAGGTGAGGGGTGATGCTGTAGCTCCTGAACTGGGGGGCAGTATGAAGGTGAGGGGTGATGCTGTAGCTCCTAACCTGGGGGGCAGTATGAAGGCGAGGGGTGATGCTCTGACCTGGGGGGCAGTATGAAGGTGAGGGGTGATGCTCTGACCTGGGGTGCAGCCTGAAGATGAGGGGTGATGCTCTGACTTGGGGGGCAGCCTGAAGGTGAGGGGTGATGCTGTAGCTCCTGACCCCTCAGGGGCTGGCCAGGGGCACAGGGGGTGAGAAGGGGCTGCTAAAGGTCTCCCATCCCCAGCTCCCAGCTGGCAGCAGCGCTGGCATCTCCTGTGCTGCTCCTGTCCCCTGTGCTGGAGGGCCCCTGCTCGTCCCTGCTTCTGCTCTCTGGGTTTCTCCTACCACCTCTGCCCAGATCACTTCTGCTCCTCCTGGTGGTGGCCCTGGGCATGATGGGGTGGTCACGGTGGCCTTGGTGACCTGTGATCCTTGGGCAGGGTGGTGGGGGCACCCAGGTTTCTGGGTTTTGGGTTCTGCCCTGGGTTTTGAGCAGCTGGCTCCAGCCAAGAGCTTCCCACCAGTCCCAGAGGGGAAAATCAGGAGCCCAAACCCCACTTGTGCCATGAACCCTCCTCCAACCGCTCCTCTGTGAACCTTCCTCCAACCCCTCCTCCTGTGGGGCTGAGTGGTCCCTCCTGTGCCCAGCCCCACTCCCGGCTGTGGGTGACCCTGTCCCTCGGTGCTGGCCCTGGTGACACGTCCCCTCCCGGCTGTGGGTGACCCTGTCCCTCCCTGCTGGCCCTGGTGACACGTCCCCTCCGTGCTGTGGGTGGCCCTGTCCCTCACTGCTGCTGGCCCTGGTGACACGTCCCCTCCATGCTGTGGGTGGCCCTGTCCCTCACTGCTGCTGGCCCTGGTGACACGTCCCCTCCATGCTGTGGGTGGCCCTGTCCCTCGGTGCTGCTGGCCCTGGTGACACGTCCCCTCCGTGCTGTGGGTGGCCCTGTCCCTCCCTGCTGGCCCTGGTGACACGTCCCCTCCATGCTGTGGGTGGCCCTGTCCCTCGGTGCTGGCCCTGGTGACACGTCCCCTCCCGGCAGGACCATGCAGAGCAGCCCATCGGCGCCGCCGCCACCATGGCCCACGAGATCGGCCACAACTTCGGCCTGGTGCACGACACTCAGGGCTGCTGCACCGAGGCCACCCCCGAGCAGGGCGGCTGCGTCATGGCCGCGGCCACCGGGTGAGTGCTGCTGGCCCTGGGACCTGGCCCCACAGCCCTGGGTGTGTCCTAGATGTGTCCCCAATGCCCTGGGATGTGTCCCCAGTGCCCTGGATGTGTCCCCAGAGCCCTGGATGTGTCCCAGAGCCCTGGATGTGTCCCAGAGCCCTGGATGTGTCCCCAGAGCCCCAGCAGGCCGTGGTGCTGTGTGTGGGCAGGGAATGCTGTCACCTCTGCTCTGGAGCCAGGCTGGCAGAGCTGGGAATGTTGCCCTGGAGAAGGGAAGGCTCCAGGCAGAGCTCAGAGCCCCTGGCAGGGCCTGCAGGGGCTCCAGGAGAGCTGCAGAGGGGCTGGGGACAAGGCCTGCAGGGACAGGAGCCAGGGAATGGCTCCCACTGGGAAAGGGGAGATTGGGCTGGGATCTTGGCAAGGAATTCCTGCCTGGGCTGGAATTCCCAGATTTGCTGGGGCTGCCCCTGGATCCCTGGCAGTGCCCAAGGCCAGGATGGACACTGGGAGCAGCCTGGGGCAGTGGGAGGTGTCCCTGCCATGGCAGGGTGGCACTGGTGGGATTCACAATCCATGTGGTTGGTGCCAGTTTCCTTTCCAGCCCTTCTCCCTCTGGATTTTCCCCCTCCTGAGGATGTGTCATCCCTGATGTCCCTGCCCTGAGCAAAAGCAGGGTTTATTCAGTGTTCATTCCCTGGGTTTGAACCCACCTGCTCTTCCAATGAGGAAGGAACAGTGGGACCCCACTTGTGGTTTCAGGGCTGCCAGATGCTGGTGTTGATCCCACAGGATTTAACCTCAGCCTGGGCAGATTGTGGTGGGGAAAAGCACAGTTCTGGCTGTGTTTGCACAGCCATGGATATGAATATACATAAAAATACATGTAGAGTACATTGGCTTGCTCAGCCTCCATAACCTGCAGGCTCTTGCAGGTTTCCCTCCAGCTCAAGAGATTTCAAAACCACTTTTAAAAAATGTCCTCTGAGTCATCTTGAGGATGAGACGTCCTGCTATGAAAATATTTTTCAGCTTTAAGGGGAAATGAAACTGTTTCAAAGAAGAAGGAGATGCTTCCTTCTTCATAAATCACTGAAACCCCCACAAACGGTGAAATTAGAGAAGACTCTTGCTCAGAGGTTCTGTAGAAAATTAATGTTTGTCCTGTTCCTTACTTCCTTACACACTGTAGGTTCTGACTATTTTATTTTTTGCTGCTCTCTGGGTCCTTTTTGGTATTTTTTCCCGTATTTCTTTAATTTTAAGTGATGTTCACCCATCTCAGCTGTATTTCAGTGGCCCAGGTGGGTGTTTGCTGTGTGCTTCAATGAGCACAGGAAGGGGTTTGCTGTGGCTCAGGGGTGTCTGTGGTGTCCCAGGGCAGAGGTGACAATGTTTTGTGGAGATAATCAAAGCTCCACACCTTTTGTGACAGTTGTAAAGCCTGTATGTTTATTACAGCCCTGGACACATGTGGGAATCGTTCCCCTAAAATGACATGTGTATCTCGGGGAACTCCAGGTCTCTTTTTATCCCCCTCTCAAATACATATGCACACAATTTCACAATAGGTTCATACATACTCATTTTTATGAATTTCACATGACATTTTCCCGCTAGTTCTTCTTTATCAGAAAGAACTCCTAGGTCAGGTTGCCCTGCTCTCACAGCAGTCTCTCTGTCTCTCTCTATCACCTTCTGTCTCCCCCACCCCTTATCTCTATCCTTCTCTGAAGTAGTTTCTCTGAGCCTAGGCTTTGCAGTCAGGCTAAATGGCTATGGTTTCTAACCACAGACTCAACTCAAAAATGCACATTTCACCTAAACCGAAATAGATTTCTACCCTGGAAAATTTCTGTTTTGCCTCAACACCTGCAGCAGTGCTGGGCTGGCATCAGTGAGCACAGGAAGGGGTTTGCTGTGCCTCAGGGGTGTCTGTGCTGTCCCAGGGCAGAGGTGACACTGCAGCAGTGCTGGGCTGGCATCAGTGAGCACAGGAAGGGGTTTGCTGTGCCTCAGGGGTGTCTGTGCTGTCCCAGGGCAGAGGTGACACTGCAGCAGTGCTGGGCTGGCATCAGTGAGCACAGGAAGGGGTTTGCTGTGCCTCAGGGGTGTCTGTGCTGTCCCAGGGCAGAGGTGACACCTGCAGCAGTGAGCACAGGAAGGGCTGGCATCAGTGAGCACAGGAGGGGGTTTGCTGTGCCTCAGGGGTGTCTGTGCTGTCCCAGGGCAGAGGTGACACTGCAGCAGTGCTGGGCTGGGGCTCACACCGGGGTGCAGGGGGGGTTGATGTCCCAGGGGTGATGCACAGAGGCTCTGCCTGCCCCCCATCCCCTTCCTGAGCACTTGGGGTTCAGAACTGTCCCCTGGCTGCTGGTCTGGCTGGGGTGGGAGGTGTTCCTGGCTCACTGAGCAATGGGGAATCTGCTCTGGGGAGGGTCTGTGCCAGTTTGTGCGTTCGTCCATGTGCTGAATTCCCAGTTCTCACCATTCCCCCCTCCTCTGGCCCTGCTCCCCTGTGTCCCCCCCAGGCACCCCTTCCCCCGGGTGTTCAGCTCTTGCAGCAGGAGGCAGCTGGAGAGCTACTTCCAGAAGGGAGGGGGAATGTGCCTCTTCAACCTGCCCGACACCAAGGACCTGGTGGTGGCACGGAAATGTGGCAATGGCTTCCGCGAGGAGGGGGAGGACTGTGACTGCGGGGAGGTGGAGGTACAGGGGGCCTCGTGGGACATGGGGGACAGGGGGTCCTACTGGGACATGGGGGACAGGGGGTCCTACTGGGACATGGGGGCACAGGGGGTCCTACTGGGACATGGGGGCACAGGGGGTCCTACTGGGACATGGAGGTACGGGGGGCCCTCGTGGGACATGGGGGACAGGGGGTCCTACTGGGACATGGGGGGACAAGGGGTCCTCATGGGATACAGAGGGACAGGGGGTCCCTCATGGGACATGGGGGGACAGGGGGTCCCTCATGGGACATGGGGGGACAGGGGGTCCTACTGGGACATGGGGAGACAGAGTGACCCTCATGGGACGTGGAGGGACAGGGGGTCCTACTGGGATACAGAGGGACAGGGGGTCCTTGTGGGCCATGGGGGGACAGGGGGTCCCTCGTGGGACATGGAGGGACAGGAGGTCCTCCTCAGCTGAGGGAATTCCTGCACAGGGCATTTCCAAGGGAGGGGTTTGCTGTCACCACAGGGCCTCCATCCCAAGGACTTTTCGCAGCCCCACCTTCCTGAACCCATCTATCCCAGTCCCAGCTTTCCCCCCCAGTGCCCAGCTCTCCCTGCTGCCCTCTGTGCCTCAGTTTCCCCGTTGCAGGATGAGCAGGGCAGTGCTGGGATGGGTGTGGCAGGGGCTGGGGGCAGTGCTGGGGAAGGGATGGAGCCCCAGCCCATGGAGCTGTGCTCCCCACAGGAATGCACCAACCCCTGCTGCAACGCTCACAACTGCACGCTCAAGGAGGGGGCCCAGTGTGCCCACGGCGACTGCTGCCACAGCTGCAAGGTGAGACCCAGCCTGCCCGCCCCCTGCCCGCCCCCTGCCACCCTGTGCCATCCCCTGCCCACCCCGTGCCCATGGGATGAGGTGCAGACCCAGCCCTGCCGTTCCCTGGGGACTCCTGAGCTGTTTGTCCACAGGGACACGCTCCCTGTGCCCCATGGGCAGGGTTCATGTGGCACCTTGTGTCTTCAGGGGAATCCTGGCATGGGCTGGGCTGGGAGGGACCTCAGAGCCCCCCAGTGCCACCCCTGCCATGGCAGGGACACCTCCCACTGTCCCAGGGCAGCCACAGCCCCAGTGTCCAGCCTGGCCTTGGGCACTGCCAGGGATCCAGGGGCAGCCACAGCTGCTCTGGGCACCTGTGCCAGGGCCTGCCCACCCTGCCAGGGAACAATTCCCAATTCCCAAGATCCCATCCAGCCCTGCCCTCTGGCAGTGGGAGCCATTCCCTGGCTCCTGTCCCTGCAGGCCCTTTCCCAGCTCCCTCTCCAGCAGAATCCCTCTGGCAGCTCTGTGGCTGAGGTGCAGCTGAGGAAGTGTCCCCGTGCCCTGACAGCCCCAGCAGCCCCACAGGGCACCTGTCACGTGTTAGAGCTGCCAGCTGTGCCAGCTGTGCCAGGAGGCACCGTCACTGCCCCCTGTCCCCAGCCTGTCCCCCTGTCACTGCCCCCTGTCCCCAGCCTGTCCCCCTGTCACTGCCCCCTGTCCCCAGTCTGTCCCCCTGTCACTGCCCCCTGTCCCCTGTGTGTGTCCCTATGTCACTGCCTCCTGTCCCCTGTGTGTGTCCCCCTGTCACTGCCCCCTGTCCCCTGTGTGTGTCCCTATGTCACTGCCCCCTGTCCCCAGCCTGTCCCCCTGTCACTGCCCCCTGTCCCCTGTGTGTGTCCCCCTGTCACTGCCCCCTGTCCCCAGCCTGTCCCCCTGTCACTGCCCCGTGTCTCCAGCCTGTCCCTGTGTCACTGCCCCCTGTCCCCTGTGTGTGTCCCTATGTCACTGCCCCCTGTCCCCTGTGTGTGTCCCCATGTCACTGCCCCCTGTCCCCAGCCTGTCCCCCTGTCACTGCCCCCTGTCCCCTGTGTGTGTCCCCCTGTCACTGCCCCCTGTCCCCAGCCTGTCCCTGTGTCACTGCCCCCTGTCCCCTGTGTGTGTCCCTGTGTCACTGCCCCCTGTCCCCAGCCTGTCCCCCTGTCACTGCCCCCTGTCCCCTGTGTGTGTCCCCCTGTCACTGCCCCCTGTCCCCAGCCTGTCCCCCTGTCACTGCCCCCTGTCCCCAGCCTGTCCCTGTGTCCCCAGCTGAAGGTGGCTGGCACGCCGTGCCGGGAGGCCGCTGGCTCCTGTGACCTGCCCGAGTTCTGCACGGGAGTGTCCCCGTACTGCCCTCCCAACGTGTACCTGCTGGACGGCTCCTCGTGTGCCCAGGGCCAGGCCTACTGCAGCAACGGCATGTGCATGACCCACCAGCAGCAGTGTGTGCAGCTCTGGGGGCCAGGTCAGTCCCATCTCTCATGTGCATGACCCACCAGCAGCAGTGTGTGCAGCTCTGGGGGCCAGGTCAGTCCCTCCCTGCAGCAATGGTGTGTGCATGACCCACCAGCAGCAGTGTGTGCAGCTCTGGGGGCCAGGTCAGTCCCTCCCTGCAGCAATGGTGTGTGCATGACCCACCAGCAGCAGTGTGTACAGCTCTGGGGGCCAGGTCAGTCCCTCCTCTCATGTCCATGACCCACCAGCAGCAGTGTGTGCAGCTCTGGGGGCCAGGTCAGTCCCATCCCTCACTGCAGCAGAGCCTGGGGGTGCCCGGGGGGCTGCGGGGGCTGCATGGGGGCCCTGGCACAGCCACAACCACACCAACAGCCAGGGGACAATTCTGAACCCCAAATCCTTGGGAATGGGATGGGGGGTGCCCAGAGCAGCCGTGGCTGCCCCTGGATCCCTGGAATGTGCAAAGCCAAGTTGGACATGGAGGCTTGGGGCACCTGGGACAGTGGGAGGTGTCCCTGCCCTGGGTGGAACTGGGTGGGTTTAAGGTCTCTTCCAACCCAAACCATCCTACGACCAAAATCCTCCTCAAGACTCCAGCTAATGGGGAAGTTCATCCCTCCTGCCCCAGGTCTGGCAGCACAGCAGCAGCTCTGGGAGAGCTTTCCCCAGCGTGTTCTCCCTGAGCACCACGTGCTGCTCCTGCTGCGGGTCCCTGCCCGTGCCTGGCTTCCCAGAGCTCTCCTCCCCGTGTGCAGGAGCGTGGCCAGCCCCCGATGCCTGCTTCCAGGACGTGAACATGGCAGGGAACACCTACGGCAACTGCGGCAAGGACAGCCAGGGCCGCTACGTCAAGTGTGACAAGAGGTGGGCACAGCGCTGGCACTGGCTGCCCCGTGTCCCTCCTGTACCCCTGGCATTCCTGCCACCCCTGCCATCCCTGCCGCCCCTGCCATGCCACTGGGAGGGCCCTACCTCAGCCCTGCCACAGGCAGCAGCCATTGGGACAGCGTTGGCACCGGCTGCCCAATGTCCCCTCCCGTGCCCACATTTGTCCCTGCCACCCCTGCCACCCCTGCCAAGCCACTGGGAGGGCCCTGCCTCAGCCCTACCCCCGGGAATCAGCCCTTGGGACAGCCCTGTTTTGTACCCCAGGAAGCCACCAGGTCCTCCTGGGCTCTGTCCCCATCGCTGCTGGGAGCTGGCACTTGGAGATCTGGAGCTCTTTTCCAGCCCACATCCTGTGATTCTGCTGCCCCACCACGAGCAGCTCCCAGCCCAGCCTGCTGGGAAATCAAAGCCAGTGCCACATTTAGGGAGTTGTGCACTCTGTGTTCTCAGTGCCACATTTAGGGAGTTGTGCACTCTGTGTTCCCAGTGCCACATTTAGGGAGTTGTGTTCCCAGTGACTCCAGGGATGTCAGAGCCTCCCCTCCCCTGCCCTGGCTGTTTCCTTCCATCATTTCTGTGCTGCCCATGATTTAACCCGCTGGCCCTCTGCAGCATGGCCACAAACCCATGGGCATGAGCCCCAGGTGTGGGATGGTGGGGCTGGGGGGCTGCTGCCCGCCTGTGCCAGCTCCCCCGGCCGTGCCCGCTGCAGGGATGCCATGTGTGGGAAGATCCAGTGCCAGAGCTCTGCCAAGAAGCCGCAGGGCACCAACACGGTGTCCATCGACACCACCATCCGCCTCAAGGGCCGCGAGGTCAAGTGCAGGGGCACCTTCGTCTACAGCGCCAAGGACGACCAGGAGGACCTGTCCGACCCAGGGCTGGTCCTGACGGGCACCAAGTGCGGGGATGGCATGGTGAGTGCCCCTCCTGCCCTGGCACTGCTGAGGGGCCCCTGCTCTGGGCTCTGACCCAGCTCCAGGGCTCTGACCCAGCTCCAGGCCCCTGCTCTGGGCTCTGACCCAGCTCCAGGCCCCTGCTCTGGGCTCTGACCCAGCTCCAGGCTGCACATGGCCCTTCCCTGGGTCACAGCCAGGCCCTGCAGTGGTTCCTTCCACACCTGTAGGTGTTGTCTCAGTGTCACCTCAACTGCTGCCACCAGGTGTTTGTGGGCCACCAGGTTCTTCTCACCCGGGGCATTTGTGGGCATCAGCAGATGCTCAGTTTTGTTTTGTCCATCAAATTGTTCTCTGTGCCCTCCAAGCTTCTTCACCAAATCGGTTCAGAGTGGAGCAACCCCAGCGGGATTTGCCCCCAGATTTGATTGAGGATTCCTCCTATGAAGAGATGGTTTCCCAGAGGAAACAGGAAACCTCTGCCAGGAATCAACCTGACAAATCCAGTGCTAACTGGGCACTGCTGTCTGCAGCCCCTGCATTTGCAAGGGCTTTGGAGGGGGCCAGTTGAGCTGAGAGAGGGCAGAGGCTGCTGGAGGACAGGGCAGGAGGGATGTGTTCCAGAGAGGGCTGGCTGTGGACACACAGCCTTCCCTGCTTGGCATTGTAACAGTGAAATCTTCATCGGGAAGGCCAAAGCAGTGACATTTCCATGAGGAAATATGGCCAGTTTTGAAATGCAGCATTGTTTATTTTGGCCAGTGCCTGGGTTTGGGGGCCAAATGGGAAATGGTTTCTCTTGGTTTGGGGCCCAAATGGAAATGGTTTCTCTTGGTTTGGGGCCCAAATGGAAATGGTTTCTCCAGGAGCTGGCAGGGTCTGTGTGTGGAGGGGGTAGGAGTGCTGCTGGCTGGGCTCTGGATAGGGAATGGGATCCCTTGGCTGGAACCATGTGATTTCACCACCTGCATTTTCCAGCCCTCCAACCCTCTGGAGACCCCCCAGCTGTCCCCTGTCCAGGTCCCTGTGTGACCCCAGCCCCTCTCGTGTGTCCCCCCAGGTGTGCAAGGACCGGCGGTGCCAGAACGCGTCCCTGTTCGAGCTGGAGAAGTGTGTGTCCCGCTGCCATGGCCACGGGGTGAGCTCTGCTGGGAGCCCCTGGCATCAGGGGAGGGCAGGGAGCCAGCCCCAGGGTGTGCCATGGAGATGGGACCTGCAGGGAGCCCCTGGCATCAGGGGAGGGCAGGGAGCCAGCCCCAGGGTCTGCCACAGGGATGTGACCTGCAGAGAGCCAGCCCCAGGGTCTGCCATGGAGATGGGACCTGCAGGGAGCCAGCCCCAGGGTGTGCCATGGAGATGGGACCTGCAGGGAGCCAGCCCCAGGCTCTGCCACAGGCGTGGGCGCTGGGACCCAGTGGATTTGTGCCTCTCAGACCCGTCCAGTGGGGCTGGGACCTTTGCTCAGCCGTGTCCCAGCGAGAGGAACAGGACTGTTTGTGGTGTCAGGGCCATCTGCAAAGCTTGGCTCAGGGTCTGGTTTGAGCTGGAGAGTGTTTGGAGCTCGGAGCAGGAGTGGGGTCCCCCTGAGAGCAGGAGAAGAGCTGGAAGGAGAAGTGGGACAGCAGAAAGGCAGGGCACTGGCTCAGGGAGTGCAGGAAAGCTGCTCTCCAGAGCTGAAAGGTTACACAGGTCTGAGCTCTGTGCGTGCAGGGCTCTGTCAGATGAGGCAACAGGCACTGCTGGCTTCTGGGTGTGACAGATCAAACACCTGACTGACCCTTTTGTGGCAGCTGAGACATCCACACCTACCCCTTGTTCTGCCCAGCAGGGCTCAGGCTCCAGAGCTGGAGTTAGTCAGCCTGGAGATGAGCAGGTTCTGGGGGGACCTTCTGGCACCTTCCAGCACTAAAAGGGGCTTGTAAAGAAGAGGGAAGTGACTTTTGACATGGGCAGATAGGGACAGGAGCAGGGGGAATGGCTTCAAACTGAAAGAAGAGATGGAGATGGGATATGGGGCAGGAATTGTTCCCTGGCAGGGTGGGCAGGGGCTGGGCTGGAATTCCCAGAGCAGCTGTGGCTGCCCCTGGATCCCTGGCAGTGCCCAAGGCCAGGCTGGACATCGGGGCTGGAGCAGCCTGGGACAGTGGGAGATGTCCCTGCCATGGCAGAAGGTGGCACTGGGTGGGATTTAAGTTCCTTCCCTGATCCCAACCCATTCCAGGATTCTGTGATGTCCAAGGGGAAGCACTGTCAGGGGTGAAGCTTCTTCAGCCCAGACTTATGTCACCATCTGTTCATTCCTGCCCTGTGGACCCCCATTGCACACATGCCAGCCCTGTCCTGTGTCCCCAGGTGTGCAACAGCAACAAGAACTGTCACTGTGAGCCCGGCTGGGCCCCCCCGTTCTGCGAGAAGCCGGGGCTGGGGGGCAGCGTGGATAGCGGCCCCGTGCAGAGCCACGGTGAGTGAGGCACAATTGTCCTGTGCAGAGAGGTCAGTCACAGTCACACTGTCCCTGTGCCCTGAGGTCAGTCACAGTCACAGTGTCCCTATGCAGAGAGGTCAGTCACAGTCACACTGTCCCTGTGCCCTGAGGTCAGTCACAGTCACACTGTCCCCATGCAGAGCCAGGGTCAGTCACAGTCACACTGTCCCGGTGCCCTGAGGTCAGTCACAGTCACACTGTCCCCATGCAGAGCCAGGGTCAGTCACAGTCACATTGTCCCCATGCCCTGAGGGCTCTGGGGCTGCAGTGGGGCCAGGGAGGGCTGGGGGCTCCCAGAGGGGCCTGTGCAGGTGTGACTGTGTTCATAGGGGTTCTTGGATGGGGGAACAGACGAGGATCTGACTCCATGTTTCACAAGGCTGATTTATTATTTTATGATATATATTACATTAAAACTGTACTAAAAGAAGAAAAGGTTCTCATCAGAAGACTAGCTAAGAATAGAATAGCCAAGAATGATAACAAAGGTTTGTGGCTGGGACAGAGAGCCCAAGCCAGCTGACTGTGATTGGCCATTAATTACAAACAACCACATGAGCCCAATCCCAGATGCACCTGTTGCATTCCACAGCAGCAGATAACCATTGATTACATTTTGTTCCTGAGGCCTCTCAGCTTCTCAGGAGGAAGAATCCCAAGGAAAGGCTTTTCCATAGAAGTTGTCTGTGACATGCAGGCAGCCCCACGGCGTGTGCCCAGCTCTGGCTGGCTGGTGGCACCCGCTGCCACCAGAGGCCATCGAGGGGCCGTTCCCTTCCCGGGGTGGCAGCAGCAGGGATGTGCCAGCTCTGCTGACCAGGAATGGGCAATGGGCCGTGGGCTGCTGCTGTCCCAGCCCCTGACTGGCCCCTGTGCTCCCCTGGCAGCCCACGAGTCCATCCTGATCACCCTGGTGGTCATCTCGCTGTTCCTGCTGCCCGCCCTGACGCTCAGCATCTGCTACTGGTACCGCCAGGAGAACTCCCTGCTGGCCAGGTGGATCCAGGAGAGCAGGCTCAGGGCCCACGGCGCCTGCAGGTGGGTGGGCACACAACCCTTCCCTCCCTGCACCCAGGGCAGCCTGGGCTGGTTCCACCCTGCCTGGCAGGCGCTGGGGGAGCTGGGGGTGCACAGCCCCTGCTGCGGTGAGAGACCTGCTCTGGGGGCTGCACAGACTGTGCTGGGAAACCCAGAGCCCTGCAGGTGAGAGACCTGCTCTGGGGGCTGCACAGACTGTGCTGGGAAACCCAGAGCCCTGCAGGTGAGAGACCTGCTCTGGGGGCTGCACAGACTGACCTGGGAAACCCAGAGCCCTGCAGCGTGAGAGCTGCTCTGGGGGCTGCACAGACTGTGCTGGGAAACCCAGAGCCCTGCAGGTGTGAGAGCTGCTCTGGGGGCTGCACAGACTGACCTGGGAAACCCAGAGCCCTGCAGCGTGAGAGCTGCTCTGGGGGCTGCACAGACTGACCTGGGAAACCCAGAGCCCTGCAGTGTGAGAGACCTGCTCTGGGGGCTGCACAGACTGACCTGGGAAACCCAGAGCCCTGCAGTGTGAGAGCTGCTCTGGGGGCTGCACAGACTGTGCTGGGAAACCCAGAGCCCTGCAGTGTGAGAGCTGCTCTGGGGGCTGCACAGACTGACCTGGGAAACCCAGAGCCCTGCAGCGTGAGAGCTGCTCTGGGGGCTGCACAGACTGACCTGGGAAACCCAGAGCCCTGCAGTGTGAGAGACCTGCTCTGGGGGCTGCACAGACTGACCTGGGAAACCCAGAGCCCTGCAGGTGTGAGAGCTGCTCTGGGGGCTGCACAGACTGTGCTGGGAAACCCAGAGCCCTGCAGTGTGAGAGCTGCTCTGACCTGCACAGACTGACCTGGGAAACCCAGAGCCCTGCAGTGTGAGAGCTGCTCTGGGGGCTGCACAGACTGTGCTGGGAAACCCAGAGCCCTGCAGGTGTGAGAGCTGCTCTGGGGGCTGCACAGACTGACCTGGGAAACCCAGAGCCCTGCAGTGTCAGACCTGCTCTGGGGGCTGCACAGACTGTGCTGGGAAACCCAGGGCTCTCAGCAATTCCCTGAGCCCAGGACAGGAACAGGGAGGGGTGTCCTGTCCTCGGGGCAGGGCAGTCCCAGGGAGGGGTGGGGGTGGCCTGGAATCAAGGAGAATTCTCATTCCTTGTCGGCTGCCCATCACACACTGAGCATCCCTGCTCCAAACACTGACCATCCCTGTCACACACTGAGCATCCCTGCTCCAAACACTGACCTTCCCTGCTGCCCATCCCAGTCTGACCATCCTTATCACACACTGACCATCCCTGCTGCCCATCACTGCCCATCACTGCCCTGCTGCCCAGTCTGACCATCCCTGTCACACACTGACCATCCCTGTTCCCCAGCAGTGAGGGCTGGCTGTTAACGAGGAGTTACCTGAGACAGGGCAGTGTTTTTGGGGCAGCTGGTGCTCCCCTGGTTGCTTTATTTTGCCATGTCCCAAATTCCCAGCAGGAACAAGTCTGTGGGTCGGAAGTCGAGCAGTGCCCATGCCAAAGCTGCTTTCACCCTGAGGAACATTTCAGCCTCCAGCCACCCCTCTAAGGTCAGTAATAACTCAGTAGGGTCAGGGATAACTCACCAGGGTCAGGGATAACTCAGCTGCCAGGTTTGATTCCCTGCTGGGATGTGAAGCCTGTGGATGTCACATCTGCTCCCAGGAGCTGGGCAAGCCCTGGTGCCGTGTGCTGGTCCTGCCCCATGTCTGCACTGAGCCCATGGCCAGGTGTGCCCATCCCTCCTAAAACTGAATTTGTTGAGCTCAAACTCCCCTGGTGATCACCAGGAACCTCCACTGGGAAACTTCCCATATGGAAAAGGGATAGATGGGAGTGAGGGATGATCACAGCCTGTGGTGGGGGCAGGGGGGTATTTTCTGATGTTAATCAGCCCAAAATTCAAACAAAGCTGGTCTTTGGCTTTGCAGTTTGATTTATGGTGTCCTGTTCTTCCTTTTTGGGTCACTGCTCTTGGCTCCTGCAGGTTTGGTTATTCCTTCATTTGGCTATTCCCTCAT
This sequence comes from Agelaius tricolor, assembly GCF_023055355.1. Lineage (NCBI taxonomy): Eukaryota > Metazoa > Chordata > Aves > Passeriformes > Icteridae > Agelaius > Agelaius tricolor. The sequence continues at coordinate 2,164,837 of NW_027269314.1, forward strand.
GTTCCAGAAGTTCTTTTATTTATCCTGTGCTACACTTCAGTGAATTTTTAGCTTTGAACCTGCATTGGTGCTTTTTGGGCAGCAGGGCTGAATTTAGGAAGAATTCAAGTTTTTTGGATGTCTCCCCCCTGTTGGAAATCTGGATTCAGCAGAGCTGACCCTGCTCTGGGTCTCCATCACTTTCTCATCCCTGAGTGTTCCCATGGGGTTGGTGAGGAGCAAACCCAGAATCACAGACTCAGGAAGGCTGGAAATGCCCTCCAATGTCCATCTCCAAGCCCATCAAACCCATCCATCAGCTGCCAGGTTCAGCACTGACCACGCTCAGCTTTTGGCTGGGCTGGCCCCAGGAGGTGCCCCAGAGCTCCTCCTGCAGCTCCCTGGGCCCAGGCCTCAGTGTTAATTGTTAATTGCTGCCCCCAGATGTGCAGGGTGTCTCTGCTCCGGCCCCTGTGGCTGCAGAACGAGTCTGAACTCTTCACTTTTCGCTCCTGAGGTTGTTTATTAATTCTGATCTATAAAATTTTCTTTCTGCCCAGTCCAGATCTGCTCAGCAGGGCAGCCACAGGCACTGTGACCGCCCCCGGGGCGGTGCTGTCCTTTTATACTACAAACTACATAGAACATATTGACACTGAATTCCAATACCCATCACCTGTGTTAGACAGTGCACTGCTACTCTAAACCAATCCCAAAGTGCCAGCACCACTGCAGAAAATGGAGAACAAGAAGAGGAGGAAAGGCTGGACATGCCCAAGTTCCTCCATCTTGTCCCCATAACCCCCACACCAAAAATCCTAAAATCTACATTTTCACCCTGTGATCATTTTGTTCTTACACCATTCAAACCCGTGTGACTTTCATGTCCTCATACAGAGCTGGTCACTTGCTCCAGGGGTCACAATCAAAGCCCCAGGTGCTCTGGGCTGTGCCAGGGTCTCTGAGCCCCCGGCGGGGTCCTGGCAGCTCTGGGCACCTGGAGGGATGTGCTCAGTTCTGACACGGGGGCACAGCTGCAGTTGAGCACCTGGAGCAGGTGCCCCAAGGATGCTCCCCCAGCTGTGTTTCTCTGTGCTTTTCTCCTCCTCTCCCTCTCGCAGGGCCCTTGGAGCGCATTCCTGCCCCGGCCCGGCGCGGCCCAGCCCGGCTCCCAGCCCATCAACGTGGTGCACCCCCTGCGCCCGGCCCCCCTGAGCATCCCCCCCCGGCCCAGGGACCCCAGGCCCGCCCGGCCCCCGCCCCCGGCCTCCAAATCCCCCCCGGGCCCCGCCAAGGCCGGCGCCCCCCAGGCCAAGCTCCCGCCGCCCAGGAAACCCCTGCCCTGCAGCCCCGTCAGGAGCCCACAGGTGAGATCCCACTGGGGACCCCACAGGTGAGCTCTGGTCAGGGGGACACAGGTGAGACCCCACTGGGGACCCCACAGGTGAGATCCCACTGGGGACCCCACAGGTGAGATCCCACTGGGGACCCCACAGGTGAGATCCCACTGGGGACCCCACAGGTGAGCTCTGATGGGGGACACAGGTGAGCTCTGCCCTGCAGCCCTGTTAGGAGCCCACAGGCAAGTTCTGATGGGTGAGATATAGGTGACCTGTGCTGGGTGACCCCACAGGTGATCCCTGCTGGGGGGGACACAGAGCTGTGCTGGGGGATCCTACAGGTGAGCCCTGCTCAGTGACCCCACAGGTGAGCTGTGTTGGGGGAGACACAGGTGAGCTCCCATTGGGGACCCCACAGGTGAGCTCTGCTCAGGGAGACACAGGTGAGCTCTGCTGGGTGACCCCACTGGTGAGCTCTGCTGGGTGACCCCACAGGTGAGCTGTGTCCCCCCCCAGGCCCAGGTGAGCTCCTGGCCCTGTCTGGGTCGGGCTGGGCTCTGTTTAGGATCTGTTTCAGCCCCCTGAGGCTGCACCTGTGCTGCCATTGCAGGAGACCCATCACACCTGAGGGTGCTTTAGGGTTTTTTGGGCATTGTTCTGTGCTTTGAAGGATCTCAGCTCTACAGGGGGAGGGAGCTCTGTGGGGCTCCCTGGATGCCCCTCTAAGGGCTCTATTACTGCTCTGATGCCAGGTGGCCCCCAAGCTCTGCAGGGAGCTCTGTGGGGCTCCCTGGATGCCTGTCTAAGGGCTGTGTCCCTGCTGTGCCCTCTGATGCCAGGTGGCCCCAAAGCTCTGCAGGGAGGGAGGTTTGTGGGGCTCTGCAGGGGGAGGGAGGTCAGTGGGCTCCTTGGCTGCTCCCCTAAGGGCTCTGTCTGTGCCCTCTGCCATGCCAGGTGGTCCCCAAGCTCTCTGGGGCTCCCTGGCTGCCCCCTAAGGGCTCTGTCTGTGCTCTGATGCCAGGTGGTCCCCAAGCTCTGCAGGCCCCCCTGGCTGCCCCCTAAGGGCTCTGTCTCTGCTCTGATGCCAGGTGGCCCCCAAGCTCTCTGGGGCTCTCTGGCTGCCCCCTAAGGGCTCTGTCTGTGCCCTGTGCCATGCCAGGTGGTCCCCAAGCTCTCTGGGGCTCCCTGGCTGCCCCCTAAGGGCTCTGTCTGTGCTCTGATGCCAGGTGGTCCCCAAGCACGGAGCCCCGCGCCGGCCGCTGCCGGGCAGCCCCGTCCTGGCCAAGGAGCTGCCCCCTGCCCCCGGACAGACCCTGCTGGTCATGGTCCCCCCCACCAGCCCCAGGCCGCCGGGCACCAGCGCCTCCAGCCCCACCACGAGGCCGCCAAAGTGAGTGCGGGGAGCTGGGGGTCCCCCAGAGCTGGGCTCTGGCTGTGGGGCACGGGGGTCCCCTGGGAGGGACACCCCAAAGGGCTGCGCCCACTGCTCCATGGGGCGGCCAAGGGGTGACCAGGGTGGGGCTGGAAGGTGCCAGGGAGGGAGGGAGGGAATGCCACCCCTTGGGAGTGCCCAGACCTGGGGGGAGCTGTGGGACTGCTGGGGATGAGGGAGTGCAGGGGATGAAGGGGTGCAAGGATGGATGCTGGGGATGAGGGAGTGCAGGGATGGATGCTGGGGAGGAGGACTGTTGGGGATGAGGGAGTGCAGGGATGGACGCTGGGGATGAGGGAGTGCAGGGATGGATGCTGGGGATGAAGGGGTGCAGAGATAAGGGAAAGCAGGGGATGAGGGAGTGCAGGGATGAAGGGGTGCAGGGATGGATGCTGGGGATGATGGAGTGCAGGGATGAGGCAGTGCAGGGATGGATGCTGGGGATGAGGACTGTTGGGGATAAGGGAGTGCTGGGATGGATGCTGGGGATGAGGGAGTGCAGGGATGGATGCTGGGGATGAGGAAAAGCAGGGATGAAGGGGTGCAGGGATGGATGCTCGGGATGAGGGGAAGCAGGGATGGATGCTGGGGATGAAGGGGTGCAGAGATAAGGGAAAGCAGGGGATGAGGGAGTGCAGGGATGAGGGAGTGCAGGGATGGATGCTGGGGATGAGGGAGTGCAGGGATGAGGGAGTGCAGGGATGAGGGAGTGCAGGAATGAGGGAGTGCAGGGATGGATGCTGGGGATGAGGACTGTTGGGGATAAGGGAGTGCAGGGATGGATGCTGGGGATGAGGGAGTGCAGGGATGGATGCTGGGGATGAGGAAAAGCAGGGATGAAGGGGTGCAGGGATGGATGCTCGGGATGAGGGGAAGCAGGGATGGATGCTGGGGATGAAGGGGTGCAGAGATAAGGGAAAGCAGGGGATGAGGGAGTGCAGGGATGAGGGAGTGCAGGGATGGATGCTGGGGATGAGGGAGTGCAGGGATGAGGGAGTGCAGGGATGAGGGAGTGCAGGAATGAGGGAGTGCAGGGATGGATGCTGGGATTGAGGACTGTTGGGGATGAGGGAGTGCTGGGATGAAGGGGTGCTGGGATGGATGCTGGGCATGAGGACTGTTGGGGATAAGGGAGTGCAGTGACGGACGCTGATGCTCTCTCATCTTTCCCCCTGCAGACCGATGCCACCTCAAAGGTGAGTAAAGGACATTTACAGACCCCTGTGCTGGGCTGGGAAATGGGGACTACTCCACCTTCCCAGGGGCTCCTGGATGAGCAGGACATGGTCCCTCTGGGCACTCCAACAGGGCACCTGTGTCCCAGGGAATGAGGATGTATGTGGGGTTTGTTTGGAGCTGGGGGACAAAGTCCAAGTCCTTGACAGTGGCACTGGTGCTCCCAGCTCTCCTGCACTGCTCCCTCCCCTGGGTGTGGGGCAGGGGACCTCAGGGGACCCGCTCCTGACAGCCAGCCTCAGGGCCAGTGTCCCTGGAGGAATTCCTGAGCTGGGGAAGGGCTGCTGGGGCTGGGGGTGTCTGGTGCCTGCACTCAAACCTGTTGTCTCCTTCCTCTTTCCTCTTGCTCCAGGCCAGTCCCAGCCATCAAAGTCCAATCCACCTCCTTCTCCTCAAAGAAGTGACAGTCCCAGGACATCTGGGACACCTGGGACAATCCCTGACCCCCCTTCCTGAGCTGGCTCTCCTGATTTGCACTGCTGTGGCCACAGGGCTCTCCCGTTCCTCTTGTTTTAGTCACCCTTTTGATACCAGAGGACTATTTTTGTAAGACAGAATTTGTATTCAGCACACAAACTGTAGTGGTGGGGTGGAGAGGGGACATTGGTACCACGGCTGGACCAGGGCTGGTTGAGGTGGGGTGTCCATGATGGAGATCCCACCACAGCTCTTGGCACTGCTTCCTGGCCAATCTCCCTCCCAGCTTTACTTCTCTGGACATTGCACAAGGGCTGGGAGGGGGTGGCTGGGGCAGTGACCATCCCCACCGATGGAAGATGCTGGTGACAGCGTGATGTCCTTGCAGCTACCTCCTCCTCCTCCTCCTCCTCCTCCTCCTCCTCCTCCTCCTCCTCCTCCAGGCCTGCAGCCCCCAGCCTGCAGCTCCACACTGGGCATCTCTCGGGGGCACGTTTGCCATGACAGAATCCTGGTGCCCAGTTTGGGCTGGGCCACGCAGTGCTGGGACATTTCCATGAAGGATCCAAGTTCTCAGGCTCCCCTGACCTCCTGTCCCATTGCACAAGGAAGGCAGGTCCAGGTGACGATCCCGGCTCACCTGCAGGGAGGAACTGTCTGGGAGCGTCTGAACGCCCCGAGTACCGTGGCAGCTGCTGCCCAGGGTGCTCCTGAGGGGCTCAGGATCCCTCACCACGCTGTTCCTGCCAGGCCCAGCAGAGGCTCCAGGAGCTGCTCACTCTCCGAGGGGAAGGAGCCACGGGCAGGAACCAGAGCAGGGAACTCCTGCCCGTGCCGGGGCCTTGTCCCTGCCCTGGCCAAGCCACTGCCTCTCTCTGTGCCTCAGTGCCCCTCTGGGGTGTTTCCTACCTCACAGGGCTGTTGTGAGGTGTGACAAAGGTGTTCTGGAGGGCTCCCACCCCTCCATCCAAGGTGCTGTTGACCTGCACAGTTGGTGCCACTTTCCTGTGACTTGACCTGCGGCTCGATCAGGGTCTGAGATGACAACAAAGACTTGGAAAAGTCCCCTGGCTCCTCTGGCTCTTTTCTTGCTCCCTGTCCCCTGGGCCTTCAGGCACCAGGGGCATCTCCAGGGCTCTGCCCACACCAGGGCAGGCAGATCCCAGGGTCCTGTGACCTGGGATCCAGCTGGGTGTGACCTCTCAGATCCCATCTGACCTGGGCAAAATCCTTTTGGGATGTGTCCAGCCATGATGTAGGTTCAGGGAGAGCCCTCAGGCAGCTGCTCTGGGCCTTCCTTGCCCCCAGTGTCCCCATTGTCCCCAGCTTGTGGGTGAGGCTGCCTTAACCCAAGCTGTCCTTACCCTTGGGCTCTGTTCTGGAGTTGCTGGTCTCACACCTGGGTCTTCCCTGAAACATCCTCAGGAGGAATTTCCCCATGGAAAGGGTGCTCAGGCCTTGGCAGGGGCTGCCCAGGGAGGTTTGGAGTGCCCATCCCTGGAGGTGTCCAAGGAAGGCCTGGACAGGGCACTCAGAGCTCCGGGCTGGGGACAAGGGGGGATTGGGCACAGCTTGGGCTGGGTGACCCTGGAGGGATTTTCCAGCCTCAGTGATCCTGGGGCTCTGTGATCCCTGGTACCCCCATATCTTTGGTGGTTCATGGATATGTGGCTGGGATCAAGGATCCAACACCTCTTAGTCTGATAACAAAATCAGGAAACCAGTGTCACTGAGGATGGAAGGGACGGGGGCTGGAAGGGAAGGGGTTGGTTGGGGCTGCTCTCGAGATCAGTGTCCCTGGGCTTGGACTCTGGCCCACCAGTGCCACCCTCCTGGCCATCACAGGCCCTTCCTCTAGCCCTGGGCAGGGCCCCCTCCATACTGCATGTGCTGTCACACTGGGTCACACTGGGTCACACGGGGTCACACTGGGTCACACAGGGTCACACAGGGTCACACTGGATCACGCTGGGTCACACAGGGTCACTCTATCACACAGGGTCACACTGGGTCACACTGGGTCACACAGGGTCACACTCTGTCACACTGGGTCACACAGGGTCACACTGTCACACAGGGTCACACTGGGTCACACTGTGTCACACTGGGTCAGGGGGCTCAGACTGAGCCCTTGAGGCTGGGGAGGGGTTGGCAGAGCCCCTTTGTGCCTCAGGGCTGCTGCCCAGTGGGGCTGACCCAGGGCCCATCCCATCCCATTATCCCATCCCATCCCATTATCCCATCCCACTATCCCATCCCATCCCATCCCATCCTCAGGCAGGGATGTGGGATCCATTCAAGGCTGTGGCTCGATGCTCCCTGCCGGCCCAGGTGTGCCCAGCTGTGCCCAGCTGTGCAGCTGGGTGTGTCCACCCTGCCACACCCGCTGTGGGACGCGGTCCGAGGGCCTGGCAGGGCTCGGGTTTGGGGTCCGAGAGGGTTTGGATGCCCGGCGGCGCTAGATGGCAGCAGATGGCAGCGGATGGCAGCAGATGGCAGGGGATGGCAGAGGATGGCAGGGGATGGCAGAGGATGGCAGGGGACGGCCGGGGATAGCAGGGGATGGCCAGGGATGGCCACGAACCCTCTGCTCAGCCTCCTCTCATTGCCAGGATCACGTCCCCCGGTGCAGCTTCTCTCCTTCATCTTCCTCCCCTGCCCCGTCATTTATAAACCCATCAAAATCATCAGCTGGGCAGGAACCTGCTGAGCGCTCCTGATGAGCTTCAGCTTCTCCCTGCAGACCTCTCCTTTCATCAGTGGAATGGGTGAAGGGCTGGGAATGTTGCCCTGGAGAAGGGAAGGCTCCAGGCAGAGCTCAGAGCCCCTGGCAGGGCCTGCAGGGGCTCCAGGAGAGCTGCAGAGGGGCTGGGGACAAGGCCTGCAGGGACAGGAGCCAGGGAATGGCTCCCACTGGGAAAGGGGAGATTGGGCTGGGATCTTGGCAAGGAATTCCTGCCTGGGCTGGAATTCCCAGAGCAGCTGGGGCTGCCCCTGGATCCCTGGCAGTGCCCAAGGCCAGGTTGGACATTGGGGCTTGGATCCACCTGGGACAGTGGGAGGTGTCCCTGCCCATGGATGGGGTGGCACTGGGTGGGATTTAGGATCCCTTTGACCCAACCCATTCCATGACTGTGCCTGCACCTCCCTGGCCATTCAGGGCTCTCTGTCACCCACTCCTGAAGCTGCTCAGGATCTCCTGACCTCAGGCAGGTGTTGTCTCTGTCTCCCTGCCTTGGTTCCCCTCTCCAGACCTTGGCTCCCCTTTTCCAGGCCCTGGCTCCCCTCAGATGCCAAATGGAGTCTCCAGTCCTGTCCCAGCTGTGCTGGCCCCCACCAGGGAGCTGTGACAGCTTTGGGCCCCTCAGGGTGTGCCCGGGGTGAGGAGGGACAGGAGCAGGGACAGGTGATGGAGGGGACACACAGGGGGTCCTGGGGGCTCCCAGGGCTGCAGCAGCTGGAGCCTGTGGTATTTTTGGGGTCCCCTGTCATGGGGAGGAAAGGTGAATCTGACTCCATGTCCTTAGAAGGCTTTTATTTATTATATTATGCTATACTAAAACTATACTAAAGAATAGAGAAAGGATACAGACAGAAGACTTAACAAGATACTAATGAAGAACTCGTGATTCTCTCCAGAACCTCAACACAGCTGTCTGTGATTGGTCATTAAGTTAAAACAATTCACGTGAGACCAATGAAACAATGACCAGTTGGTCAACAATGTCCAGACCACATCCCAAAGCAGCAAACACAGGAGCAGCAATCAGATCATTGCTGTTTGCATCCCCCTCTGAGGCTGCTCAGCTTCCCAGGGGCAGAAATCCTGGCGAGGGGATTTTTCAGAGAGTGTGGCAGTGCCAGGAGCCCTTCCTGGGGCACTCTGGGGGAGCCATCTCAGGACACGTTCCCTCCTCGGCTCCGAGGGGCCCCAGGCTGCCCCCTCTGCTGTGGTGTCCTGGCCTGGGCAGGCTCTGTCCCCGGGGTGCAGGACAAGGTGACAGTGCTGATGTAACCTGTGAACCACAGAATGTCCTGAGCTGGGTCCACCAGGATCATCCAGCCCTGCACAGGACACTCCAACAGGCACTCCACCCTGTGCCTGAGCGTGCTGCCCAATGATTTTTAAACAATTCCTTTTATTTTCTCATCTCTTTTTTTTTTTCTTCTTTTTACGTTTCTCTTCCCTTTTATTTTTCTCCCTTCCTGCAGCATCCTGGGCTGGAGGAGAGGAGATGAGGGGGGTGGACACCTGGAGCAGGAGCAGCAGCCCCAGGCAGGCAGAACAGCACATCCTGGGCACAGGGAGCTGCAGGCAGCCAGACATGCTCAGAGCCAAAGGGAAAATCAAAGAGGGAAGGGAAAAGGCAGTGGAGCAGTTAATGAAGAGGCTCCTGCAGCGGGAACTCGGCCATTCATCATCCTGCAGCCCTGCTCTCTGCTGAGCTTCCTTTGGCAGGAGGGATTGCTCTGTCCAGCCATCCCTGCCATCCAGGGCTGGCACCTCCCTCCTCAGAGCCGGACGGGCCTGTCAGAAATGGGATTATAGAGCACAAACAGGGAATTACAGGGACTGAGTTCTCTGCATCGGCTCCTCTGTGTGCAGGGGGAGCAGGAGAACAATGCCACTCCCAGCAGGGCAGAGGGGACACTGCAGGACAGGACCTGTGGCAGTGGCAATGAGGGTTTCCAGGGCAGAGGGGACAGTGCAGGACAGTGCAGAGGTGGCAGTGCAGGACAGGACAGAGGTGGCAGTGCAGGACAGGACATGTGGCAGTGCCAGTGAGAGTCTCCAGGGCAGAAGTTGCAGTGCAGGACAGGGCAGAGGTGGCAGTGCCAGGGAGGGTCTCCAGGGCAGGGGGGACAGGGCTGAGGTGACAGTGCAGGACAGAGGTGGCAGTGGCAGTGGCAGTGAGGGTCTCCAGGGCAGAGGTGACAGTGCAGGACAGGACCTGTGGCAGGGCCAGGGAGGGTCTCCAGGGCAGAGGGGACAGGGCTGAGGTGGCAGTGCAGGACAGAGGTGGCAGTGGCAGTGGCAGTGAGGGTCTCCAGGGCAGAGGGGACAGGGCTGAGGTGACAGTGCAGGACAGAGGTGGCAGTGGCAGTGGCAGTGAGGGTCTCCAGGGCTGAGGTGACAGTGCAGGACAGGACCTGTGGCAGGGCCAGGGAGGTCCCCAGGGCTGGGGCTCCCTCAGGGCCTGTGCTGAGAAGGTTTCCTGGGATGGTCAGGGCTGAGTGAATCCAGCAGCTCCCACTCACAGGACAGGGTCCAGGTGTCACCCAGGGACGTGTGACAGCAGGGACCTGCTCTCCAGTGACCTGAGGTGACCAAAGGCCACTCTGCTGGCTTGGCTTGGTGAGTCCAGAGCCAGCCATGGGTGAGCAGCCTCAGTTTCTGCCTGTCACACAAATCCAGGTGGGTTTTTTCTGCTGTTTTCTCCTCTGTCCTGCTGGGTTTGTGCCCCTGGCTGCCCTTTGCAGGAAGGAGAGCTGTGGCTGTGAGACAAAGCTTGGGCATTCTTTGGGATCCAAACCACTCCTGGCAGGGCTTCCCAGGCTCCTCAGCAGAGCCTTTCCCAGGAGGGTTCAGCACATGTGGAGCCTTTGTGTTGCAAACATCCCAGGCCTGAGTCAGGCCCTCTGCAGGGCTCTGTTCCCAGCCCTCCATTATCATCAGTGCTGCAGTTTGTCTGTGCATGTTTTCCTTTTCTACAGCAGCGCAAAAACAGCTCAGCTCCTTTGATGTTCCCTTGGCTGGAGCTCTTTGGGGTTTTGTTTTGTGGTGTGCTTTTCTTCCCTTCCCTTTCTGAGCAGGAGCAAAAGAAAATCAATTTGAACAAGGAGCAGAAAGGCTCCAAAGGCAGTGCTGATCGTCCCGAGGCTCTGCTCGGAGCCAGCCCAGCCTGGCAGGGAGGGTAAAAACAAACAGAGCTGGGACAGGCCTGGCAGGGAGGGACAGGCAAAGGGCTCAGGGACAGCCCCACCATGGCTGCAGAAATTCCTGCCCTGAGCCTCAAGCCCCACGGAGCTGTCTGGGATGGGAAATGTCCCTGCCTGGGTCAGAAATGGGCCCTGGAGTGGGGATGGATGGAGGGATGAAAGGATGGATGGATGATGGATGGATGGATGATGGATGGATGGATGGATGATGGATGGATGGATGATGGATGGATGGATGATTGATGGATGATGGATGGATGGAAGGATGATGGATGATGGATGGATGATGGATGGATGGATGATGGATGATGGATGGATGGATGGAGGATGGATGGATGGATGGATGATGGATGGATGATGGATGGATGATGGATGGATGGATGGATGGATGGATGGATGGATGATGGATGGATGGATGGATGGATGGATGGATGGAGGATGGATGGATGGATGGATGGATGATGGATGGATGATGGATGGATGGATGGATGGATGGATGATGGATGGATGGATGATGGATGGATGATGGATGGATGGATGGATGGATGGATGGATGGATGATGGATGATGGATGGATGATGGATGGATGGATGGATGGATGATGGATGGATGATGGATGATGGATGATGGATGGATGGATGGATGATGGATGGATGGATGGATGATGGATGGATGGATGATGGATGGATGATGGATGGATGATGGATGATGGATGATGGATGGATGGATGGATGATGGATGGATGGATGGATGATGGATGGATGGATGATGGATGGATGATGGATGGATGATGGATGATGGATGGATGGATGGATGATGGATGATGGATGGATGGATGGATGATGGATGGATGGATGGATGGATGGATGGATGGATGGATGATGGATGGATGATGGATGGATGATGGATGGATGATGGATGGATGGATGGATGGATGGATGGATGATGGATGGATGGATGGATGGATGGATGATGGATGGATGATGGATGGATGGATGGATGGATGATGGATGGATGATGGATGGATGGATGATGGATGGATGGATGGATGATGGATGGATGGATGGATGGATGATGGATGGATGGATGGATGGATGGATGATGGATGGATGATGGATGGATGGATGGATGGATGGATGGATGATGGATGATGGATGATGGATGGATGGATGATGGATGATGGATGGATGGATGGATGATGGATGGATGGGGGATGGATGATGGATGGATGGATGGATGATGGATGGATGGATGGATGATGGATGGATGATGGATGGATGGATGATGGATGGATGATGGATGGATGATGGATGGATGGATGGATGGATGGATGGATGGATGGATGATGGATGGATGATGGATGGATGGATGGATGGATGGATGGATGATGGATGGATGGATGATGGATGGATGGATGGATGATGGATGGATGGATGGATGGGGGATGGATGATGGATGGATGGATGATGGATGGATGGATGGATGGATGGATGGATGGATGGATGGATGGATGATGGATGATGGATGGATGGATGGGGGATGGATGATGGATGGAGCTCTGGTGTTCCCAGCTGGGATCTGCTGCAGGACCTGCACAGCTGAGCCTGGGCAGTCCCAAACATCCAGCTGCTCCTGCCCCTTCCATGGGATCATGGAATGGTTTGGGATCAGGGAAGGGACCCTAAATCCCACCCAGTGCCACCCCTGCCATGGCAGGGACACCTCCCACTGTCTCCCACTCCAGCCCCAGTGTCCAACCTGGCCTTGGGCACTGCCAGGGATCCAGGGGCAGCCCCAGCAAATCTGGGAATTCCAGCCCAGGCAGGAATTCCTTGCCAAGATCCCAGCCCAATCTCCCCTTTCCCAGTGGGAGCCATTCCCTGGCTCCTGTCCCTGCAGGCCTTGTCCCCAGCCCCTCTGCAGCTCTCCTGGAGCCCCTGCAGGCCCTGGCAGGTGGAGCACAGCTGCTGCCCAGAGCAGTTTGTCACCTGGAGGAGTCCTGCTCACCTTTGGGATGACACGAAACCCCTGGTCCAGGTGACTGAGCTGAGCCCTGGCTGTGCCTGGCTGTGACAGGAGCAGTGACACTCTGACTCTGGAATTCCTGTGCTCCTGCCCCAGGGATCCAGTGTGGCTGGGAACAGAGAGGGTCTGGCAGGGCAGTGCCTCCATTATTGTGCTTATCCAGCCTTGAAAAAATAACTTCTGCACTGCTGGGCACCTCTGGGGCCAGAGGCACTGCTGGGACAGCTCAGGAGGTGACAGCAGCTCTGTCACCTGGGCTGGGCACAGGGGACACCTGGGGGCAGCCAGGGGCAGCAGGAGAACCCAGAGCTGGCCTCTGCCCTGTCCAGGGGATCCATTGCCCAGGAGATCCATTGCCCAGGAGATCCATTGCCCAGGGGATCCATTGTCCAGGAGACCCATTGTCCAGGGGATCCACTGTCCTGTCCAGGGGGATCCATTGCCCAGGAGATTTATTGTCCTGACCAGGGGGATCCATTCCCAAGGGCATCAATTTTCCAAGGGGATCCATTGCCCTGTCAGGGGGATCCATTGCTCAGGGGGATCCATTGCTCAAGACAGAGGATCCATTGCCCAGGGGATCCACTGTCCTGTGCAGGGGGATCCATTGTCCAGGGGGATCCATTTTCCAGGGGGATCCATTGCCCAGGGCAGAGGATCCATTGCCCAGGGGATCCATTGCCCAGAGGATCCACTGTCCTGTGCAGGGGGATCCATTTTCCAGAGGGATCCATTTTCCAGGGGATCCCTTGCCCAGGGCAGCTCAGGGCAGCTCCTCACAGCACAGGGTGTGCTCTCCCTGCAGAGCTGCCCCAGTGCCCGTGGAGCTGAGCCCAGCCCCGGTGCCTCTCTCCTGCAGGCTGTGATCCCTGGCTCTGTCCCAGCAGTGCCTCTCTCCTGTTTCCCCCTGTGCCCCAGCAGTGCCTCTCTCCTGTTTCCCCCTGTGCCCCATCCTGCAGCAGGAATTACCCCATGGCTGGTTCCAGGCTGTTCTTCTCCAGCTGCTCCTCCTCGCCGCCCTGTGCTGCTGGGGCCTTTGCTTCTGCTTTGTCTTCACCTTCCAGACTCCTCCTGAGCCTCCAAGGGGAAGATTCCCCCTTCTGTCCTTATCTGCAAGGTGAAAGGAGGGAGAAATTGTCTCCTGCCTCGGGGAAGATAAGTCACGTTGGCTTCTCCTTCTTTAGAAAACTCTCTAATGCCATTTATCAATTAATTACTGGGTTGCATTTCTGTCCATTAATTCCCCCTGCTGTCTCTCCGTTTTGGAAAGGTCTGTGATGTTCAGGCTCTAATTGTCCTGTTCTCAACCTGCTTTCTTTCTCATTTTCAAGTTAAGTGGATACCAGAGCCTTCTGTATCGGCTCCTTTCTCTCCCCTGCAGATTTCCCTGCCCCCCTTCTCCTCCTCCCCCGCCGTGTTCCAAAAGGATTTCACTGGGTTTGGGGGGAGTGGATTAAACTGTGTGGCCCAGGCTGTAACTCCTAATTCTGCTCAGGAATCAATTGTTGTGTTCCAAGGAAAACATTTTCACTTGGAACTTTTGCACTGGCAGATCCACTTTCAGGTCACCTGCAACATGCTGTGGTTTTATATCAATCTCAGTCCCTTGTTTGGGTTGAAATAACCAAGCCAGACAATTTTGAAAGAGAAAAGCTTCAATTTACCTTTTCCCCCCAAGAAAAACCATTTGATGTCTCTGTTTGAAACAATATTTCCCTTGTTTCACTTCAGCTTAAAACACAAAAGTATTTATTTGAAATGGGAAGAAGTACCCACGTAAACAAAATGTGTTTATTTTGTTCCAGTGATCTGCCAGTGACAAATGGAAAAGTACAGCTTTGGGATGGGTCCAGAGGAAGGTTTTCCCTCAGTTCAATCACTTAATCACAGAGCCTTGCTCACCCTCCCCTGGCCCAGGATGCCCATCCCTGCTGCCATGGCAGGGGCAGAAATGAACCCGTGAGCCCTGCTGGGATTGCCTGGTGCTGGGATTGATCCCTGAGCCAGGTGTGCACACCTGGGCAGGCTCAGGGCCCTGCTGGGATTGATCCCCGAGCCAGGTGTGCACACCTGGGCAGGCTCAGGGCCCTGCTGGGATTGATCCCTGAGCCAGGTGTGCACACCTGGGCAGGCTCAGGGCCCTGCAGAAGGTGCTCAGGGTGGAGCCCAGGCAGAGCTCAGCACCAGGTCCCTTTCCCAGGCTGCTGCAGGGTTCTGGAGGCCATCCCAGAGCCAGCCAGGAGAGAATGCTTTACAAACCCCCAGCTTTGGTCAGAAGGGAAAGGAGAATTTCCTGCTGCATCCAGAGCCCCCTGGCTCCACTGAGCCGTGCTTGGGGCTCAGGGTGGGGCTCTTGGGGTGGCCTGGGCAGCAGCTGGGCTGATGGTCCCGTGTGTTCCCTGCAGCTCAGGATTTGCCATGTTCTCCTGATCCAGAGAGGAGCAGCTGTGTCTGCCCCCCATTGCTGGGGGTTAGAGCTGTGGGAGCTCTCCAGGCCCCATTAACCCCCAGAGGTTCACCCCAGCCCAGCCCACACCTGCCACAGCTGTTTGCTCCTCCTCAAAGCCATGGATTTCCCATCCCCATCCCCATCCCCTCCTCTCCAGGCTGCTCTTCTCCTTCTCCACGGGAGGGTTCCTGTGCTCCCATCCCACCCAGGGCACCCAGCAGCTCCCTCTGCACCCCAGGCCCCTTCCTGGCTGCTGCTGGCTCCTCTCCTGCTGGGAATGTTTTCCTGCATGGATGGAGACCCTCAGAGCACCCACAGCACCCCATAAATGCCACCCTACTCTTGTTTATTATGAGGAAGAAGCTGCTGTGGTGTGACCGTGCTCACAGGGGTCCCAGGATGAGGGAAGAGATGAGGATCTGACTCCATGTTTCAGAAGGCTGATTTATTATTTTATGATATATATTACATTAAAACTATACTAAAAGAATAGAAGAAAGGGTTTCATCAGAAGGCTGGCTAAGAATAGAATAGAAAGGAAAGAATGATAACAAAGGTTTGTGTCTTGGACTCTCTCTGAGCCAGCTGACTGTGATTGGCCATTAATTAGAAACAACCACATGAGCCCAATCCCAGATGCCCCTGTTGCATCCCACAGCAGCAGATAACCATTGGTTACAGTTTGTTCCTGAGGCCTCTCAGCTTCTCAGGAGGAAAAATCCCAAGGAAAGGATTTTCCATAGAAGATGTCTGAGACAGTGTGATGTGGAACTGAAGCTGGTCCTTGCTCTGGGTCTCCCCACTGGTTGCATTCCAGTTTTTCTGCTGCCTTTGTGGAAAACAGATCCATTTGCTCAGCTCGGCGGGGCTGAGCTGGGAGAGTTTCTCTGTTCCAGCAGGAGAAACAAACCCCCGGTGTCTGTTCCTGCTTTCCCTGCAGCCAGGGAGGTGTGAGAAAAGGGCGTTAATTGGTGACAGCTCGGATCCTCGGGCTGCAGAGTGAGAACTGAAGTCACCCTGGCAGGATGGGGCTGCAAAGGAGCCACGAAGAGCCCTGAAATCTCCTTGGCTTCTCCTGAGAGGGTGGAACAGAGTGGACACAGCAGAGAAATCCAGGTCTCACCCCCGGAAAATTGATTTCCTTCTGGTGATGCAGGATGATGGAAAAATGGCAGCTCAGACAGGATCAAACTGAGGAGGAAAAATGGGGAATATGCCTGGATTTCCTTTCATTTCCCACCTCCCTGGGGTGCCATGGTGGCAGAAGAGGGGACAGAGGGAGGGGGGAAGGGGAACCTGTCTGACAAGGGGGTGCAGCTGGACCACAGGATGGATTTAGGAAAAGGTGGCCTTTAAAAATCAGATGCACAGAAAAGCACCAGTCCCAGGAACTGACAGTGCAGCTGTGTCTGGTGAGGAACCTCTGGAGGACACCTAGAGAGGCCCAGAGAGAAACTTGTGGGGCAGATTGTGGAAGGAGAAGAGTAAAGAGAAACATGGAATTGGTTTGGTTGGGAAATCCCTCTGAGCCAAACATCAAATCCAGTGTTTCCCCAGCACTGCCCCTGGCCCCAGGTGCCACATCCCCAGGGTTCTGAAATCCCTCAGGGATGGGGACTCCACCATTGCCCTGGGCACTCCCAATTCTTGACCCCCGTTCCCATGGGGAAATTCCACCCTGAGCTCCCCTGAGCCGTTCCCTCTGCTCCTGTCCCTGTTCCCTGGGAGAAGATCCCAAATCCCCCCGGCTGTGCCCTCCTGGCAGGAGCTGTGCAGAGCCACAAGGGCCCCTGAGCCTCCTTTGCTCCAGGCTGAGCCCCTGCCCAGCTCCCTCAGGGATTCTGCAGCCCCTGCCCGGCTCCCTCAGGGATTCTGCAGCCCCTGCCCGGCTCCCTCAGGGATTCTGCAGCCCCTGCCCGGCTCCCTCAGGGATTCTGCAGCCCCTGCCCAGCTCCCTCAGGGATTCTGCAGCCCCTGCCCGGCTCCCTCAGGGATTCTGCAGCCCCTGCCCAGCTCCCTCAGGGATTCTGCAGCCCCTGCCCAGCTCCCTCAGGGATTCTGCAGCCCCTGCCCAGCTCCCTCAGGGATTCTGCAGCCCCTGCCCGGCTCCCTCAGGGATTCTGCAGCCCCTGTCCAGCTCTGTCCCTGCCCTGGACTCGCTCCAGCCCCTCAGGGCCTTTCCCAAACCCAATCCCTGGCCAAACCCAGTCCCTGGCTGTCCTTGTACATCCCAAGGGATGGGATCCTAGGGATGATCTCTGAGCAGATGAGGTGAGGAGAAGCAGCAGCTGTTCCATGCACCAAAGGCTCAGCAAAGGCCCTTTTTGAGTGGGGGGCAGGAGCTCAATGCCATCACCTGGGGAGGCTGGGGCTCTGCTCTGCCTTGCTGGGAGCAGGGGATTCCCGGGGTGTGGGCAGGGCAGTGCTGTCTGTACAGCAGGAAATCTCCCTCCACAGAGGCTGGGGCTGCAGGAAGAGGGACAGGCTCTCTGGGGAAGGAACCAGCAGAGAGATGGAGGAACAGGCAGGTGAGGGGGCCCTGCCCCAGGAGAGCTCAGCCCTGCACCCTCAGGTGGGGTGAGGAGCCACCATCCCAGCTTGCCCAGGGCATCATGGAATCAAAGTTTGGCTTGGAAGGGACCTCAGAGCCCACCCAGTGCCACCCCCTGCCATGGCAGGGACACCTCCCGCTGTCCCAGGTTTGTCCCAGCCCCGTCCAGCCTGGCCTGGGGCACTGCCAGGGATGGGGAGCCCTGTGTGCAGGTGGGATGGTGTCACCTGAGGAACCCCCACCTGCCTGGGCACTAATTCCCAGCCTGGAGGGGTGAGGAAGGTGATGGACACAGCACAGATTTCCAGCCAGGGTGGAAAACAGAGCCCTGAGCCCCAAACCCTGAGTGCATCCAGCCCTGTATCCCCCCAGCTCCAGGCTGTGTGGGGATCCCAGCCTCTCCCCCAGCACCCCAAACAGCATTTCAGGAGGGCACCCCCAAACAAACAGCATTTCAGGAGGGCAGAGATATTTGTTTTCCTCAGGAAGCTCAGCACGACCAGGTGCCACCTTTGCCAGGCTGCTGCAGGCTGCCCTCACCACCTGGACGTTAATTTTCTTTTCCAGCCCCTCAGCCAATGCTCCTTCCTCCCTCCACATGGGAAGCAAGGCCAGAGAGCTCAGCCCATCCTTCCTGCTGGCTCCTTTCCATCCCTATTTCCAGCAGCAGCTGTTGCCCACTTTAGTGCACGAAGCTTTGCTCGCTTCTCCCTTCTTCCCCTTCTTCCCCACTTCCTGAGCCTTCCTCCTCCTCCTCCTCCTCCTCCTCCTCCTCCTCCTCCTCCTCCTCCCCTGGCCCCTTGCTGATTCCAGCCCAGACTCCAGACGGCCCAAGGGCACTGAAAGAGTGTCCCTGGCCAGGGCACTGCTCAGTCTGGGCTGGCTGAGCACAGGCACAGCAAGGAAGGGGGCAAGAAGGGAGGGAAGGAGGATTTGGGATTTGGATTTGTGATTTGGGATTTGTGATTTGTGATTTGGGATTTGTGATTTGGGATTTGTGATTTGTGTTTTGGGATTTGTGACTTGGGATTTGGGATTTGTGATTTGTGATTTGTGTTTTGGGATTTGGAATTTGTGATCTGGGATTTGGGATTTGTGATTTGGGATTTGTGATTTGTGTTTTGGGATTTGTGATTTGGAATTTGTGATTTGTGTTTTGGGATTTGGAATTTGTGATCTGGGATTTGGGATTTGGGATTTGTGTTTTGGGATTTGTGTTTTGGGATTTGTGATTTGTGTTTTGGGATTTGTGACTTGGGATTTGGGATTTGTGATTTGTGATTTGTGTTTTGGGATTTGGAATTTGTGATCTGGGATTTGGGATTTGTGACTTGTGACTTGTGGTTTGGGATTTGTGATTTGTGATTTGGGATGTGGGACTTGTGATTTGTGGTTTGGGACTTGTGATTTGTGGTTTGGGATTTGTGATTTGGGATTTGTGATTTGTGATTTGGGATTTGTGATTTGTGATTTATGGTTTGTGAAGCTCCTGGCAGGCTTAGGGAGGGAATGTGCTGGGTTTGCTCCTCCAGGGCTGGAGGGCCGGGATGTGGTGCTGGATGCTCCCCCTGGTGATGCAGGGTGTTTAAAAATGGCAGCTCAGACAGGATCAAACTGAGGAGGAAAAATGGGGAATATGCCTGGATTTCCTTTCATTTCCCACCTCCCTGGGGTGCCACGGTGGCAGAAGAGGGGACAGAGGCCCAGCTGGTACCTGAGGGAGGAAGGGAAGGGAATCTGTCTGACAAGGGGGTGCAGCTGGGCCATGGGATGGATTTAGGAAAAGGTGGCCTTTAAAAATCAGATCCACAGAAAAGCACCAGTCCCAGGAATTGACAGTGCAGCTGTGTCTGGTGAGGAACCTCTGGAGGACACCTAGAGAGGCCCAGAGAGAAACTTGTGGGGCAGATTGTGGAAGGAGAAGAGTGACACCAGCCTGGGGTGTGTGACACCAGCCTGGGGAGGGGGCCCAGGGAATGGGGACGAGCCCTCGTGGGACAGGAGAACTTCCATCAGCTCCACCTGTGAGAAATGGCACTCACCTTCAGAACATTTAGGAGTTTTATTAAAACCTTATAAAAATACAACAGAAGACTGAATAAAGAAAATAATGCAGCACCAGGAGCAAAGGCTTCAGTCACCATGAGAAGATCAAAATGGATGTTCTGCCTTTTACACCTCGAGTCCCTCCCAAAGCTGTATCAGTGAAGCCCTTCCCTGTGCAGCGATGGAGATCAGCTCCCTGCAGCCTCGCTGAGGGCAGGAGCTGCCATGGGGACAATCCCGCCCTCCCAAATGTCCCTGCTACCCAACGGGAATGGGGAACAGACGGGAATGGGAACGGGAATGGGGAACGGGAATGGGAACGGGAATGGGAACAGGAACGGGAACGGGAATGGGAACGGGAACGGGAGTGGGAACGGGAATGGGAACAGGAAATGGGAACAGGGAATGGGAACGGGAATGGGAATGGGAACGGGAACGGGAATGGGAACAGGAATGGGAACGGGAATGGGAACGGGAATGAGGAACGGGAATGGGAACAGGAAATGGGAACAGGGAATGGGAACGGGAACGGGAATGGGAATGGGAATGGGAATGGGAATGGGAACAGGAACGGGAATGGGAATGGGAACGGTAATGAGAACAGGAATGGGAATGGGAACAGGAATGGGAATGGGAACGGGAACGGGAATGGGAACAGGAATGGGAACGGGAATGGGAACAGGAATGGGAACGGGAATGGGAACGAGAATGAGGAACAGGAATGGGAACAGGAAAGGGAACGGGAATGGGAATGGGAACAGGAATGGGAATGGGAATGGGACATTGAATGGGAATGAGAATGGGAATGGGAATGAGGAACTGAACATGAATGAGAGTGAGGAACGGAACGGGAATGGGAGTGAGGAGCTGAACGGGAATGGGAATGAGGAACTGAATGGGAATGAGAGTGAGGAGCTGAACAGGAATGGGAGTGAGGAACGGAATGGGAATGGGAGTGAGGAACTGAACATGAATGAGAGTGAGGAGCTGAACAGGAATGGGAGTGAGGAACGGAACGGGAATGAGAGTGAGGAACTGAACATGAATGAGAGTGAGGAGCTGAACAGGAATGGGAGTGAGGAACGGAACAGGAATGAGAGTGAGGAGCTGAACAGGAATGAGAGTGAGGAGCTGAACAGGAATGGGAGTGAGGAACGGAACAGGAATGGGAGTGAGGAGCTGAACAAGAATGAGAGTGAGGAGCTGAACAGGAATGAGAGTGAGGAGCTGAACAGGAATGAGAGTGAGGAGCTGAACAGGAATGAGAGTGAGGAGCTGAACAGGAATGGGAGTGAGGAACGGAACAGGAATGGGAGTGAGGAACGGAACAGGAATGAGAGTGAGGAGCTGAACAGGAATGGGAGTGAGGAGTGGCGTCCCTGCACCCCAGGCTCCAGGAGATGCTCCCCCAGAGGCAGAGGGGAGGATGCAGGAGCTGGCTCTGGCTCCTGGCAGGGGATTCTCATTCAGCTCCTTCCCCAGAAGAACTCGTTACCCGTGACAAGAGCACGAACTGCTCATCACCGGGGATGCTGAGAGCTTTAATTGCTGCTGGGAGGAGACAGTGACAGCCATTTGTCCCCAAAAAAGAATCCATTGCTCCTGAATGAAATGTTTAGCTGAGAAGTGAATGGCAGCTCTGAGAGAGGAGCAGGAGAAAAGTCAGCTAAGGAGGTAAAACAAAGGATGGCAACCAGTGAATACCTGGCACAGGCGAGAGGTTCAGGCTCTGATCTCCAGCGTGGGAGGGTTGTCTCTCTCATGGGAGGATGCTCTGGTTCTGCAGGAGGAATTCTTTCCCAGACCCATGGGCTCACAGGCACAAGTGGGGTTTCCACTGTTCCCACAGAACAATACCAGCAAAAAATAGAATTAAGCTTCAAATGGAAAGCTTTGTGTTTTGCCAAGATTCACAGACAATAAGATGTGTTTTCAGTTGGGCCTGAGTTGAATTCCCTCATTTTTAAATGGTGAAAAGGTTTCTTTGAGGGAGAAAGTGAAAGGCATAGGACTCATATTTGACTTGCAAGAGCTGTCCTGGACACTTCAATAATTCCAAGGACAAGAACAAGAAAAGATGAAATAGGAGAGCTCTCCCAAGCAAACAAAATCACACCAAGAAGTTTCTTTTCAAACACCAGTGTGTTTGCATCTGAAATTCTGTTTGGCTCCACCAGACTGACAGATCCTTCCTCTGCTCCTTACCCACTGCTTCAGCTCATGTTTCCCTCTTGCCCTTTTGATGGAGGAACTCTGTCATAAATATTTCACTCAGTTGTGTCCCAGCCCAATGGGTTTCCAGAGAACTCTTTGATTTGTTTGGTTTATTTTCCTTCAGCTCTGCGGGAGCTAAAGGTTGTTCCATGGCCTGTGCCTGCACTGCTGAGAGCTGGGAAAAGGGCTTGGAAATGTGAAGGAAAAACCAATGCAGGTGCCCAGATGTACCCTCAGGATAGATTTAGGCTCCTTAGGTCATTTCTGTGCCCAGGCCTGCTAAAAACCCTCTGTCATTTGCTGCCTCCCCCTGTAAATCCCAGCTGGCCCTCTGCAGCAGCTGGTCCTGTGCTGTGTCCAGTTCTGTGTGTCCAGCACTGTGCCCATCCCTGTGTGCATCCCTGTGTCCATCTCTGTGTCCAATCCCTGTGTCCATCCCTGTGTGTCCATCCCTGTGTGTCCATCTCTGTGTCCATCCCCATGTCCATCCCTGTGTGTCCAATCCCTGTGTCCATCTCTGTGTCCATCCCTGTGTGTCCAATCCCTGTGTCCAGCCCTGTGTCCATCCCTGTGTCCATCCCTGTGTGTCCATCCCTGTGTGTCCATCTCTGTGTCCATCCCTGTGTCCATCTCTGTGTCCAATCCCTGTGTCCATCCCTGTGTCCATCTCTGTGTGTCCATCCCTGTGTGTCCATCTCTGTGTCCATCTCTGTGTCCAATCCCTGTGTCCATCTCTGTGTCCATCCCTGTGTGTCCATCTCTGTGTCCATCTCTGTGTCCAATCCCTGTGTCCATCTCTGTGTCCATCCCTGTGTCCATCTGTGTCCAATCCCTGTGTCCAATCCCTGTGTCCAATCCCTGTGTCCATCCCTGTGTCCATCTCTGTGTGTCCATCTCTGTGTGTCCATCTCTGTGTGTCCATCTCTGTGTCCATCCCTGTGTCCATCCCTGTGTCCATCTCTGTGTCCAGTTCTGTGTCCAATCCCTGTGTCCATCCCTGTGTCCATCCCTGTGTCCATGCCTGTGTCCATGCCTGTGTCCATCTCTGTGTGTCCAATCCCTGTGTCCATCCCTGTGTCCAATCCCTGTGTCCAATCCCTGTGTCCATCCCTGTGTCCATCCCTGTGTCCATCTCTGTGTCCATCTCTGTGTCCAATCCCTGTGTCCAATCCCTGTGTCCAATCCCTGTGTCCATCTCTGTGTCCATCTCTGTGTCCATCCCTGTGTCCATCTCTGTATCCATCCCTGTGTCCAATCCCTGTGTCCATCTCTGTGTGTCCAGCCCTGTGTCCATCTCTGTGTCCATCTCTGTGTCCATCCCTGTGTCCATCCCTGTGTCCATCTCTGTGTCCATCTCTGTGTCCATCCCTGTGTCCATCTCTGTATCCATCCCTGTGTCCAATCCCTGTGTCCATCTCTGTGTGTCCAGCCCTGTGTCCATCTCTGTGTCCATCCCTGTGTCCATCTCTGTGTCCATCCCTGTGTCCATTTCTGTGTCCATCCCTGTGTCCAATCCCTCTGTCCAGCTCCTTGTCCCCATCCCTGGGGGATTTCACAGCCCTGTGGCTGTGGCACCTGGGGACAGGGTCAGAGGTGCCTGGGCAGTGCTGGGGCTGGTTGGACTCGCTGATCTCAGAGGGGCTTTTCCAACCTGACCAATCCTGATTCCAAACCTGCAGTGGGATCAGCCCCTTGGATGACCCTGGGGATGCCCACTAGGGGTTAACCCCCCTAGTGAGCTGTGCTCAGCCCCTCTTACCCTGCCAGGGCATTCCCTTTGCTGGACATTCCCTTTTGGGGCAGGAAGGGAAGGAGCATCCCCTGTGCCCCATGTCCCTTGCGGGCAGGCCAGGCTCAGCCTGGGGCTGGGATCCCTGGGGCAGCAGGGGCAGAGCAGGATCCTGCAGCAGCCTCAGGCACAGCTGGGCTGACGTGGGGAGCAGCACCCAGAGCTGCCTCAGCTGGCACAGGTGTGCTTGGAATTCAGAACCCTGGAGTGGCTGGGCTGGAAACGTCCTGAGATCCCTCCCAGTGCCACCCCTGCCATGGCAGGGACACCTCCCCAGCTCCAGCCCCAGTGTCCAGCCTGGCCCTGGGCACTGCCAGGGATGCAGGGGCAGCCCCAGCTGCTCTGGGAATGCCAGCCCAGCCCCTGCCCACCCTCCCAGCCAGGAATCCCTAATTCCCAACAAGTCAAATGCACACTTGCCTTCCTCAGAGCATTATCAGACTGCAATGCTTCCCTGGCACTGCAGTTCCTCTGCCACCCACCCTCGTCACCCTCTGGGTGTTCCCCAGCTGTTCCCTCTGTGACACACCTGTGCCAGCAGTGCCAGCAGCAGTGCCAGCAGTGCCAGCAGTGCCAGCTGTGCCAGCAGCAGTGCCAGCAGTGCCAGATGTGCCAGCAGCAGTGCCAGCAGCAGTGCCAGCAGCAGTGCCCGCAGTGCCCGCAGCAGTGCCAGCAGTGCCAGCAGTGCCAGCTGTGCCAGCAGCAGTGCCAGCAGCAGTGCCAGCAGCAGTGCCAGCAGTGCCCGCAGTGCCCGCAGTGCCAGCAGCAGTGCCAGCAGTGCCCGCAGTGCCAGCAGCAGTGCCAGCAGTGCCCGCAGTGCCCGCAGTGCCATCAGTGCCCGCAGTGCCCACAGCAGTGCCCGCAGCAGTGCCCGCAGTGCCCGCAGTGCCCGCAGCAGTGCCAGATGTGCCAGCAGCAGTGCCAGCAGTGCCAGCAGTGCCAGCAGTGCCCGCAGTGCCAGCAGTGCCAGCAGTGCCTGCAGCAGTGCCAGCAGCTGTGCCAGCAGTGCCAGCAGTGCCAGCAGTGCCAGCAGTGCCCGCAGCAGTGCCAGCAGTGCCAGCAGTGCCAGCAGTGCCTGCAGCAGTGCCAGCAGCTGTGCCAGCAGTGCCAGCAGTGCCAGCAGTGCCAGCAGTGCCAGCAGTGCCCGCAGTGCCAGCAGCAGTGCCCGCAGTGCCCGCAGTGCCCGCAGCAGTGCCAGCAGCAGTGCCCGCAGTGCCAGCAGTGCCCACAGTGCCTGCAGCAGTGCCAGCAGCTGTGCCAGCAGTGCCCGCAGTGCCAGCAGCAGTGCCAGCAGCAGTGCCAGCAGCAGTGCCAGCAGTGCCAGCTGTGCCAGCAGTGCCAGCTGTGCCAGCAGCAGTGCCCGCAGTGCCATCAGTGCCATCAGTGCCAGCTGTGCCCGCCATGCCCCGCTGTCCTGCCGAGCCCCTGGGTCCCGCTTCCTGCAGGAGAAGCTCTCCCCGAGCCTGCCTGTGCAGGAGCGTTCCTGCTGCTCATTGCCAAAGCCTCCTGCAATTTGCTGCTCATTATTTCTGTTTGCTCCCCTAATTAACGATGGTTTGAGCTCTCTCTGCTGCTTCCCTGGCTCTCAGGCTCTTCCCCAGCTCAGCCTCTTTGCTGCTTCCCCATCTTTGCCTCCTCTCTCAGCACTGTGTGTTTGCCCTCCTGGGGGGTTCCTTTCCAGCTAAACGCTGCCATTTCCAGCACACACATTTTTTTTTCCCACATCTACATCTCTTTTCTTTTTTTTTTGTTGTTGTTGTTGTCCTTTTGATTGCTTTCTCCCCCACTGTTTCTTAAAAACTCCTCGCGTTTCTGCTTCCTGAGCGTGCAGAAATTGCCCAATCTGCTCCGATTTGCACTTGGGTTTGCATTTACAGAAATTGCCCAGAGTTTTGGGGTGGTTTATTTGTGCAGAGACTTGCAGCTGGTGGTGTTTCAGATCAGGGATGAGGAACCTTGGACATGGAACAAGAGAGTGTTCAGAGACCCAAACGCGTGATCCTCTCCACGGTGGGGATGTGACAGCTGGATGTGGAGCCCAGGATCCAAAAGCACACGGACCACTGGGAGAGCATCCCAAAAAGTGTCACTGCAGACCCAGCTGGGACAGGGTCACTGCCCAGGGGACTCCTGGTGCCAGCAGGGATGGCACTGTCACTGTCACTGGGATGGCACTGCCACTGCTGATGGGATGGCACTGTCACTGCTGCTCACTGGCACTGTCACTGCTCCTGGGATGGCACTGCCACTGCTGATGGGATGGCACTGTCACTGCTGATGGGATGGCACTGTCACTGCTGCTGGGATGGGACTGTCACTGCCCCTGGGATGGCACTGTCACTGCTGATGGGATGGCACTGTCACTGCTGCTGGGATGGCACTGTCACTGCTGATGGGATGGCACTGTCACTGTCACTGCCCCCAGGATGGCACTGGCACTGCCGCTGGGATGGCACTGTCACTGCCCCTGGGATGGCACTGGCACTGTCACAGCTCCTGGCTGGAGCCAGCTCCACACAGCTCCAGGGCACATGTGAGGCAGGCTGGGCAAACTCAGGGGCTTTCCCAGCTTCTAGAGCTCAGCAGTGCTCAAGTGCAGCCTGGTGGGCTCAGAGCTGGCCTGGGCAGCTGGGCTGGGTGTGGGAAGTCCTTCCCTTCCCTTCCCTTCCCTTCCCTTCCCTTCCCTTCCCTTCCCTTCCCTTCCCTTCCCTTCCCTTCCCTTCCCTTCCCTTCCCTTCCCTTCCCTTCCCTTCCCTTCCCTTCCCTTCCCTTCCCTTCCCTTCCCTTCCCTTCCCTTCCCTTCCCTTCCCTTCCCTTCCCTTCCCTTCCCTTCCCTTCCCTTCCCTTCCCTTCCCTTCCCTTCCCTTCCCTTCCCTTCCCTTCCCTCCCCTCCCCTCCCCTCCCCTCCCCTCCCCTTCCCCTGCCCAGCAGGAGCCCCAGGTGGCACCGTGGGCTGTGCCAGCCTCAGCTTTCCCCTGGGCCAATGTTCAGCATTCCCATCTGCTCCTCTACAATAATGCAATTTAGCCTCATTTTGGGTGTCAAGACACTGGGTTAGGGAAATTACATTCTGTCACCGAGGTGTCAGCCTTGTCTGGGGCTTCATAAAACACTGGCACCCCTGGGAGCTGGGAAATGAGTGTGGCTGCTCCAGCCGGGCTCGGGCAGGGATCAATCCTGGAGCAGGGATCAATCCTGGAGCAGGGATCAGTCCTGGAGCAGAGATCAATCCTGGAGCTGGGATCAATCCTGGAGCAGGGATCACTCCTGGAGCAAGGATCTCCCCTGGAGCAGGGATCAATCCTGGAGCTGGGATCTGCCCTGGAGCAAGGATCTCCCCTGGAGCAGGGATCACTCCTGGAGCTGGGATCACTCCTGGAGCAGGGACCAATCCTGGAGCAGGGATCGCTCCTGGAGCAGGGATCAATCCTGGAGCAGGGATCACTCCTGGAGCAGGGATCAATCCTGGAGCAGGGATCCCTCCTGGAGCAGGGATCACTCCTGGAGCAGGGATCAATCCTGGAGCAGGGATCACTCCTGGAGCAGGGATCAATCCTGGAGCAGGGATCACTCCTGGAGCAGGGATCAATCCTGGAGCAGGGATCACTCCTGGAGCAGGGATCACTCCTGGAGCTGGGATCAATCCTGGAGCAGGGATCCCTCCTGGAGCAGGGATCAGTCCTGGAGCTGGGATCAATCCTGGAGCTGGGATCACTCCTGGAGCAGGGATCAGTCCTGGAGCAGGGACCAATCCTGGAGCAGGGACCAATCCTGGAGCTGGGATCAATCCTGGAGCAGGGATCAGTCCTGGAGCAGGGATCAATCCTGGAACAGGGATCAGTCCTGGAGCAGGGATTGCTCCTGGAGCTGGGATCAATCCTGGAGCAGGGATCAATCCTGGAGCAGGGATCAGTCCTGGAGCAGGGATCAATCCTGGAACAGGGATCAGTCCTGGAGCAGGGATTGCTCCTGGAGCTGGGATCAATCCTGGAGCAGGGATCAATCCTGGAGCAGAGATCAATCCTGGAGCAGGGATCAATCCTGGAGCAGGGATCCCTCCTGGAGCAGAGATCAATCCTGGAGCAGGGATCAATCCTGGAGCTGGGATCACTCCTGGAGCAGGGATCAATCCTGGAGCTGGGATCAATCCTGGAGCAGGGACCAATCCTGGAGCTGGGATCAATCCTGGAGCAGGGATCAATCCTGGAGCTGGGATCAATCCTGGAGCAGGGACCAATCCTGGAGCAGGGATCAATCCTGGCTCAGGGATCTCCCCTGGCTCAGAGATCTCTCTCCCCTGGCTCAGGGATCTCTCCTGGCTCAGGGATCTCCCCTGGCAGCCTGCAGGAGCACAGCATCCATCCCCTGTGACTCAGGATGCCCTGCACAGCCTGGCAGCCCTGGCACATAAACCTGCTCCAAGGCACAGGTCCCTGGAACGGGCCTTGGGAGCGAGAGCCCGGAGCTCACAGGTGATTTATGGTTAACCCTTGCAGGGAAGAGGGGAAATGAGCTGGGAGTGTATCCTGGATGGCCAGGGTGAGGCAGGGGGGACTGGGGGGAATGGAAATCCTGAAATCCTGAATGGCCAGGGTGAGGCAGGGGGGACTGGGGGGAATGGAAATCCTGAAATCCTGAATGGCCAGGGTGAGGCAGGGGGGACTGGGGGGAATGGAAATCCTGAAATCCTGGTTCTGTCACAAGGACAGAAAGAAACATGAAACCCAAGTGCAGCATTTCAGTCAGAACTGTTCTGGGGGCATCAAAAGTCTGGTTAAAAACAGGAAACCAGTCCCTGTCTGTTGTGGGGACTGTCCCAAAGCTGTGGATGGGGAGCACTTGGACGTTCCCTGGGAAGCAGAGCTCCTGCAAGGCCCTGCTCAGGCTGGGACAGTCACTGCTCTGGGAGGAGGAGAGGAATTTGCTGCACTGTCAGAGCCACCACACCTGACTCAGCCCTGGGCTGGAAACTGAAACCCAGAGAGGAGAAACGAGCCCAGAGCAGGGTGAGGAGCCCAGAGCAGGGTGAGGAGCCTGAGCAGGGTGAGGAGCCCAGAGCAGGGTGAAGAGCCTGAGCAGGGTGAGATGTTGGGATGGATGAAAGTTTGACAATGAAGTCTCACAGATGTGTGTGCTTGGCAGAAAGATTTTTAAATGTAGAGTCTGATGGAGGAATAGAAATTAAAGCAAGTTTTGATCTAGAAGAAAAGAATTGCTGAGCCAGCCTTGCTGGATAACCAAGGAGGCAGAGGGTGTGTGAGTTAGAAGGGGTTTTTATGGCTTAGAGCAAAGGATAAACCCACCCCAAACAAGAAGATGTTTTTACCAAGCAGAAAGAGAGCACAGGCAAACAAGGCAGCAAATATGGCAAGCAGAAAAAAGGTCTCAGAATTTTCCATTGCAACAAAACTGAAAAACAACTTCTAGCTAAAACTGTAATGTACCAGCTTTTAGTGATTGGAGAACAGTAACATGAATATGGGAATTACAGGAGTTATGATAGGCTGTAGGTAATAGTTAAGGTATGGATTGGTTCTACTATATTGAGATGTTCAGCAAAGAAAAGTATGGAGTGCACTGTAACCAAGAGAAAAGTATGGAGTGCACTGTAACCTAAAGAAAAGTCTATAATGCACTGTAACCAAAACCAAAGGGTCTGCAGGGCTGCCTGCAGCTGGAGCTGACAGCTGTAGGCACAGCTCTGTCACCCCGACCCTGGGCTGCTGTGACATCTTGCATACAACAAACTGCATTTTGGATACAATAAACTGCATTTTGGATACAACAAACTGCATTTTGGATCCAACAAACTGCATTTTGGATCCAACAAACGGCATTTTGGAGAGCCCCTGGAGTCCCACAGCCCTCGTTTAGGCTCTTACGGGGTGAGGAGCCCTGAGCTCTGGCAGAGCTGTGCCCATCCTGCTGCTCGTGCCCATCCTGCTGCTGCTCCCCAGGGTGCCCCTGCTGCAAATCCTCCCTCCCATAAAACACACTGTGAGGAGAAGGAACATATGGGGAATAAACTCTGATTGCCCAAATGCAGATTTACAGCCTGCTCAGAGCCAGGCCAGCCCCTGCTGCTCAGCACTCTGCATTGTCCCGTGGGGCTGGGCTGCTGGGGCTCTGCAGGGCTGGGGAGGGACCAAACCTCCCCTTCTTCATCCTCCTCATCCTCATCCAGGGGCTGCTGGGGCTCTGCAGGGCTGGGGAAGGACCACACCTCCTCTTCTTCATCCTCCTCCTCCTCATCCTGGGGTTGCTGGGGCTCTGCAGGGATAGGGAGGGACCAAACCTCCTCTTCCTCATCCTCCTCATCCTCACCCTGGGGCTGCTGGGGCCCGTGCTCCAGGGCTGTGGATGGGGTTTGTCACTGGAACATCCCCCAGTGCTCCCTGGAGGGCTCCTTTCCTGGGGCTGGCTCCATGGACATGCCCAAACAGGCTCATTTTTGGAGAGGATCTTTCTGGGTTACCCCAGCCAGGGCAGGTCTGAGCTCCAGGTTTGCCATGACCCCTCCTAAATCCAGGATTTCCAGAATTGCCCCAGAACTCCTGAACCTGAGCCAGGACTCCTGGTTTCATGGGAAAGACAGATTTCCATCCCAGCACGGCCCTTTCCTGAGCAAGGGTCCTGTTCCCAGCTAACTCTGCTCCTCCCAGCTCTGTCTGGGCCCTTGCTCCTTCCAGCCTTCAAAGCTGGCAGGTCAGACGTGACAGGAACATCACTGCTTAGGAACATCAGCCTGGCATGAGCCCAGGATGCAAAGGAAAATAACCTGGGAAGCATTTCAGAGTGCCCAGGACTGATCCTATAATTTACAGTATCTCCCACTCTTTTCATCTTTTCCTTGTGCCTATTCTGATACAGATCCCTCAAGGAAAAATGGAATAAAACACACACACGTTCCAGGGCCTGTTGCATCACCAGTGCTTATCTTGCTCAATTGACCGGAAAATTCAAAATTCACATCCAATTTCACCACTGAAGGGGAAAAACCCATCCCTGTCAAGGGCCTAATACTGGTTAATATTAGTTTGAAAATTGGGTTGGTAAACAAATCAGCAGTGGATCTGCAAAGGGGCAGGGGGCACTTCCTGCAGGGCAACCACAGATCTGTGTTCCTGCTCAGCTCCTGGGGGGATGCTCAGCTTCTTTCACCCCACCCTTGGCTTTTACAGCACCCTTGGATCATATCCCACCCCAGCTTTTACCCCACCCTTGGATCTTATCCCACCCTTGGATCTTATCCCACCCCAGCTCCAGGAGTGGACAGTGGTTCCTCCCCCCCTCCTGGCTCCTTGTCCTCCCCCAGGGCACTGTGATCCAGCACAAAACCTTTCAGTTGCCCTGGGTTGGCCGTTTTGGGGTGAGGACAATGACCCTGGGGCCTGTGGAGTGCCAGAGCTGGCTGGAAGCCCCTGGACACCACCTGGGTCAGGGGGTACCAGGGCACAGGCACCCAGGCAGGGATGTGCTGATGGGGGAGGCCTGAGCTGCCCTTCCCGGGGCTGTCTCTGTGTGCCCCCTGTCCCAATGCCACCAAGCTCACCCCCAGGCCCTGCTGGGTCCTGGCAGGGAATGGTTGCTCTCAGTCACTGAGGTCCTTTCCACCCCGAGCCATTCTGATTTGAAGTGATCGTTTTGTTTTCTTTCATGTGCAAGCACTGCAGGGGAGAGGCAGCTGCAGAGCCCCTCCAGCAGAGGTGCCCATCCCACCCAGGCACAGGGCTCCTTTCCTGCTGGGCTCTGCTGGAAGGGGTCACAGTATTCCAAGGAATGTGGGGAGTTCTGCTCCCAGGCTCACTGGGCTCCTGCCCAGCTCCAGGGAGTGTTTGTCAAGGCCTTGGCTCATTGCCTGACAGGCAGATGTGGGGATTTGGGGGGATTTGTGGGGATTTGGGATGTGCAGGGGGGTCTGACCTGCAGGGTCCCTGCATGGAGAGGGTTCCAGGGGGGATTGGCACAGGAAATCTGGAGAAGGACTTTGGACAGGGCCTGGAGAGACAGGAGTGGCTCCCACTGCAGGCATGGATGGGATTTTGGGCAGGAATTCCTGGCTGGCAGGGTGTGAGGCCCTGGCACAGGAGCCCAGAGCAGCTGTGGCTGCCCCTGGATCCCTGGCAGTGCCCAAGGCCAGGCTGGACCCTGGGGCTGGAGCACCTGGACAGTGGGAGGTGTCCCTGCCATGGATGGGGTGGGATTTTATTGTCTTTAGGGCTCCAAAGCGTCCACATGGAAGCTGTGCCCCCCTGTGGGTGATGTGCAGCCCCTGCCCTGTCCTGGTCACCTGGAGCCCCCCCCTCCCACAGAAATGCTCCTGGTCAGGGGCTGGGGCAGAGCCTCCCCCCCACCATCTGTCAGAGCCGACACTGGAGTGAGGAAAGGGAAATTCCACGGGGGGTCTGTGCTGTGTGGCACCCCCAGCCCACACTTTAATTCCCAGCAAGGGGGGAGACAGCCAAGGACAAGGTGTGACCACCAGCAGGGACCTTTTCCCATCGAGGAGCAGCTGTGAGCAGCAGCTGTGGTGACAAAAGGCTGTTGGAGTCCATAACTGTTCCCATCTAAATGCAAATGCTGCCTCAGCCCTGGGCTGGCAGGGCCTGCTGTGTGCCCTGGCTCAGGCTGGCACATCCTGCTGGATCCTGCTCCTTCCACAGCCTGGGGACACCCAGAGTGGGAACATGGGGCATGACAAAGGCTCATGACAAAGGCTCATGACAAAGGACATCACCCTGGCCTGACTCTGCACGGGTGTGCTGCCCTGCCAAATTCACTGCAGCTCCTTCCCTGCCCTGCTGCTCCTCTGTCCCTGCTGTCCCTGCTGTCCCTGCTGTCCCTGCTGTCCCTGTCCCTGCTGTCCCTGCTGTCCCTGTTGTCTGGGGGCTGTCCCTGTCCCCTCGAGCTGGCTATGTGTGCCCCCAGCTCCCTGCTGTCCCTGTCCCTGCTGTGCTTGTCCCTGTCCCTGTCTCTGTCCCCAGGGCTGTCTCTGTGTCCCTGTCCCTGTCCCTGTCCCCAGGGCTGTCTCTGTGTCCCAGCTCCCTGTCCCTGTCTCCTCAGGCTGTCCCTGCTGTCCTGTCCCTGTCTCTGTCCCCAGGGCTGTCTCTCTGTGTCCCCAGCTCCCTGTCCCTGTCCCTGTCTCTGTCCCCAGGGCTGTCTCTCTGTGTCCCCAGCTCCCTGTCCCTGTCCAGTCCATCACTGCAGGCTCAGCCCTTTGCTCCCAGCCGTGGTTCCTGCTCTGCTCCCCCAGGTTTGTCCCACAGGAGCCTGGGGCTCCCTCCTCGTGTTGCAGGGCTGCCACCAGCCCTGGCTGCTGCTGTCATTGCCCTGCCAGGGTGTGCAGTGCCCAGTGCCCAGCTCCGAGCTGCAGGCCCAGTGTCCTGGGACAAGAGCAGGGGCAGGGCTGGCCTGAGCCTGGGGCAGCTGCTGTGCCCATCCCTGCTGGGGTTTGTTTAACTCCTGTCTTGTGTTTGAGCTGGGATGCAAATCCTTGCCCAGCTCTCGGGTTTTGGTTGTGGATTGCTGCCCCCAGATGTGCAGGGTGTCTCTGCTCCGGCCCCTGTGGCTGCAGAACGAGTCTGGACTCTTCACTTTTCGCTCTTGAGGTTGTTTATTAATTCTGATCTATAAAATTTTCTTTCTGCCCAGCCCAGATCTGCTCAGCAGGGCAGCCACAGGCACTGTGACCGCCCCCGGGGCGGTGCTGTCCTTTTATACTACAAACTACATAGAACATATTGACACTGAATTCCCAATACCCATCACCTGTGTTAGACAGTGCACTGCTACTCTAAACCAATCCCAAAGTGCCAACACCACTGCAGAAAATGGAGAACAAGAAGAAGAGGAAAGGCTGGACATGCCCAAGTTCCTCCATCTTGTCCCCATAACCCCCATACCAAAAATCCTAAAATCTACATTTTCACCCTGTGATCATTTTGTTATTACACCATTCAAACCTGTGTGACTTTCATGTCCTCATACAGAGCTGGTCACTTGCTCCAGGGGTCACAATCAAACCCCCAGGTGCTCTGGGCTGTGCCAGGGTCTCTGAGCCCCCCAGTGGGGTCCTGGCAGCTCTGGGCACCCGGAGGGATGTGCTCAGTTCTGACACCCTGCCCTGATCCCAGGCCCCAACCAGCTCAGCTCTCAGCCATTCCTGTCCATGGGCAGGGTCTGGGGAGGGAGCTGGGATTGTTCTCCTGCACACACAAAGATAACACTGCTGGATGTCTGGCTTGGCAAACACTCGGTACCTCAGCAGGAAAATTCCCTCAGCAGCCAGAGGCAGGATGCTCCAGCAGCCCATTGCTAATTCACCAGCACGGATTCACCTCCGTGGGGTAATCAGCAGCCTCCAGAAAGAAGTTTGTGAGACACTGGGTCCCAGGGATTATATTTATCTTCTGAGCACATGCACACACAGGCACAAGTTGGTGTTTAACCAACTCTGTCAGCCCTGCTGGGCCTGGGTGAAATGGGAAGGGTTCTGCTGGCACAGAGCTGTGCCCACCATGGTGGGCTGGGGGACCTGGAGGGGCCTGCTGGGGTCACCAGAGGGCAGAGCTGGCAGCTGGGCTGTGACAGAGAGGGACACCGGGCTGTGACCGTGCTCACAGGGTCCCAAGATGAGGGCAGAGACGAGGATCTGACTCCATGTTTCAGAAGGCTGATTTATTATTTTATGATATATATTATATTAAAACTATACTAAAAGAATAGAAGAAAAGGTTTCATCAGAAGGCTGGCTAAGAATAGAAAAAGAAGGAATGAATAACAAAGGCTTCTGTCTTGGACAGAGAGTCTGAGCCAGCTGACTGTGATTGGCCATTAATTAGAAACATCCAACATGGGCCAATCCCAGATGCACCTGTTGCATTCCACAGCAGCAGATAACCATTGGTTACATTTTGTTCCTGAGGCCTCTCAGCTTCTCAGGAGGAAGAATCCCATGGAAAGGATTTTCCATAGAAGATGTCTGTGACACCGGGGCACTGCTCCCACCATTCTCCTGCCTCCCTTCCTTCCCTTCTGATCCCCAGCAGCCCCTTTGGCCTGCCTTGGGCACAGGACAGGGAGGGGATGTCACCCAGAGGGTCCTGGCCCATGGGCTCCTGCAGCCCAGCTCCTCCTGAGGGAATGGGGAGCTCAGCAGCAGCCCCAGAGCCCACAGGAACCCCAGTGTGGTTTGGGCTGCAAGGGACCCCACAGATCCCCCACTCCCAGCCCTCTGGCAGGGATGGAATCCTCCTTGGCCTCTGGGAGCCGAGTTTAACTCAGCCAGAGTGTGTCAAGGGACTGGGGGCTCTCCCAGCCACCACCCCCAGGAGCTGGGATCCCGCAGACACCAGAGCCCAGCTGTGCTGCTCAGCCCAGCCTGCCCAGCCCTGGCCTCGTGGGCAGGCTGTGAGAGCCTCCAGAAGGTGGGCAGGGACACAGGAGCCTGCAGGGAACCAAAACAAACACTGGAGAAGAGGAGAACCTCAGGGACACACAGTGGGGACAGTCTGAGCTGATGGAGTGGGTGTCACTCATGCTCCAGGGTCACAGCCACCGACAGAGCTGGCCAGAGGCTGGGCCACTGTCACCTGGGATTGTCCCTGCCATGCTGGGTGGTGCTGGGGACACGGGGAGCACGAGGAGGGGATGCCTGTGCTGCTGGGAAACGGCCATGCAAGGTACAGTGTGAAACCAGGGAATGTCCTGGGGATCCAGCAGCCCTGACCTGGGGAGCTGTGGGGAAATCACAGCTCGGAGAACTGGGACACCTGGGACACCCCCACCAGCCCTGGAGGTGCCACAGGATGGAGAAGGTCAGCTCCTAGAGAAATCACAGCTTGGAGAACACTGGTGTTTGGAGAACACCAGCCCTGGAGGGGTCACAGATGGAGAACACCAGCCCCTGGAGATTCCATAGTTTGATGGACACCAGCCCCTGGAGATTCCATAGTTTGATGGACACCAGCCCCTGGAGATTCCATAGTTTGATGGACACCAGCCCCTGGAGATTCCATAGTTTGATGGACACCAGCCCCTGGAGATTCCATAGTTTGATGGACACCAGCCCCTGGAGATTCCATAGTCTGATGGACACCAGCCCCTGGAGATTCCATAGTTTGATGGATACCAGCCCTGGAGATTCCATAGTCTGATGAACACCAGCCCCTGGTCTCTCTGTCTGTCACTATTCCCTATTTTTCCAAGTCTGTCACCATTCCCAGCTATTTGTTCACAAGTCCCAGTGGAGCCCAGGCCCTCTGCAGCACAGCCAGGGGTGGACAATTCCCATTTTGGGTGGGATTTTTCCTGCCCTGCTCATTCTGACCCCCCAGGCCCTGGCACAGGTGCCCAGAGCAGCTGTGGGTGCCCCTGGATCCCTGGCAGTGCCCAAGGCCAGGCTGTCTCCTGTCCCAGTGGAAGGTGTCCCTGCCCATGGGGATTGTCAAGGTCCCTTCAAAGCCAAACCATGCCATGATTCTCTGGAAAGATTCCCTGGATTTACTGGATTTACTGACACCAGGCCAAGAGAAGGGAGACAGCTCCTGGAACACCAGATCCAAATATGCCCTTGCCCAAGTGCAAACTTGGTAGCCCTGCTCTAAATGTAACTCGTTGACATTTTTTAATGCAAAAAGGCACACAGATCCTCTTTACAGGCAGCACCAGCACACAGAAAAATATCATAAAAAAGCAACATTAAAAATAAACAAAAAGACAAAGCAAAACATAACTGTGCAAATAAATAACCCTTTGCAATTTGGATATTTTATGGTGAGGGAAACACTGTGAATATCTAATCCAAGCAGTTCTATTGCCAAGGAAATGTCACATAAAACCAGAAGAATCATAGCATAGATCAGGGAGATAAAAAAGGACAACACAATCTAATCAGATGTGACAGATGCAGCCCAATTCCACATAACAGCCAGAGCCAGCGGGGATTTGTTGGGATGTGCCCCTTGCTCCTTCCCAACCTTCTCCTCTCCTTCCAATACTCAATCCTGCCTTCATCTGAAGGGAAAATAAATCTCATTTAAAAGCTCTCCAGAGGTGTCTGAACTGCCCAGGAGAAGAGCACTGAGAGCTGGGGGCGCTGGGAATGGCCTGAAAATCACAAATCCCAGAGAGGTTTGGGCTGGAAGGGACCTTGGAGATCGTCCCCTCCCACCCTGCCCTGGGCAGGGACACCTGGGCATGGACACCTGGGCATGGACACCTGGGCATGGACACCTGGGCAGAGACACCTGGGCAGGAACACCTGGGAACAGACACCTGGGCACAGACACCTGGGCACAGACACCTGGGCATGGACACCTGGGCACAGACACCTGGGCACAGACACCTGGGCATGGACACCTGGGCACGGACACCTGGGCATGGACACCTGGGCATGGACACCTGGGCAGGGACACCTGGGCATGGACACCTGGGCATGGAAACCTGGGCATGGACACCTGGGCAGGGACACCTGGGCACGGACACCTGGGCATGGACACCTGGGCATGGACACCTGGGCACGGACACCTGGGCATGGAAACCAGGGCAGGGACACCTGGGCAGGGACACCTGGGCACAGACACCTGGGCATGGACACCTGGGCACGGACACCTGGGCAGGGACACCTGGGCATGGAAACCAGGGCATGGACACCTGGGCAGGGACACCTGGGCATGGAAACCAGGGCAGGGACACCTGGGCACAGACACCTGGGCATGGACACCTGGGAATGGACACCTGGGAATGGACACCTGGGCATGGACACCTGGGCACAGACACCTGGGCATGGACACCTGGGCATGGAAACCTGGGCACGGACACCTGGACAGGGACACCTGGGCACAGACACCTGGGCATGGACACCTGGGCACAGACACCTGAACAGGGACACCTGGGCATGGACACCTGGGCATGGACACCTGGGCACGGACACCTGGACAGGGACACCTGGGCACGGACACCTGGGCACGGACACCTGGACAGGGACACCTGGGCACGGACACCTGGGCACAGACACCTGGGCAGGGACACCTGGGCAGGGACACCTGGACTCTGCTTTCTCCTGGCCTGGAACCAGGAATGTTTGGAGCAGTGGGATCTGCCCAGGCTTGCTCTGGGCTCCTGGCAGGCAGCTCCAATGCAGCAGTGCCACAGCTCCCTGTGGCCATCAGTGGTGACCATCAGTGTCCCCCAGCCCTGCAGGTGACAGGGACAGGCTGGACTGGGGCGGCCTCAGCCCTGGGCTGGGCTGGGAGAGCCATTCCCAGGCCCTGGGGCTCCATTTACCTTCCTGATGGATCCCTGCAGGCTCCCAGGGAATGAGGGGGATGGCCTGTGAGACACCAGGGATGGGCAGGGATTGACACCAGGGATGGACAGGGACTGACACCAGTGATGGGCAGGGACTGTCCCCTGTGCTGGGTGGTTTCTCTCCCCTGTGCTGGTGGTTCCTGTCCCTGCCCTGGTGGTTTCTGTCCCCTGTGCTGGGTGGTTTCTCTCCCCTGTCCTGGTGGTTTCTCTCCCCTGTGCTGGTGGTTCCTGTCCCCTGTGCTGGGTGGTTCCTGTCCCCTGTCCTGGTGGTTCCTGTCCCCTGTCCTGGTGGTTTCTGTCCCTGTGCTGGGTGGTTTCTCTCCCCTGTGCTGGTGGTTCCTGTCCCCTGTACTGGTGGTTCCTGTCCCTGTGCTGGTGGTTCCTGTCCCTGTGCTGGGTGGTTTCTCTCCCCTGTGCTGGTGGTTCCTGTCCCTGCACACCCAGCCCAGCCCCTGGACTGTTCCATGGCTGTGTGCCCCTGCCAGGGAAAGAGCAGCTGGCTGCAATTTCTGTTTGGTTTTTGTCCTGTGCAGCTGTGCCCCGGGGATGCCCTGCTCTCAGTGTGACAGCTGGCAGTGGTGCCACGTTGGGAAGGGAAGGGAAGGGAAGGGAAGGGAAGGGAAGGGAAGGGAAGGGAAGGGAAGGGAAGGGAAGGGAAGGGAAGGGAAGGGAAGGGAAGGGAAGGGAAGGGAAGGGAAGGGAAGGGAAGGGAAGGGAAGGGAAGGGAAGGGAAGGGAAGCTGTGGGGTCTGTGTGCTCTGGCCCCAGGCATGGATCCAGGGGCAGGAACCCCAAAGGGCAAAGGCAGGGATGGATCCAGGGTCAGGAACCCCAAAGAGCAAAGGCAGGGATGGATCCAGGGTCAGGAACCCCAAAGAGCAAAGGCAGGGATGGATCCAGGGTCAGGAACCCCAAAGGGCAAAGGCAGGGATGGATCCAGGGGCAGGAACCCCAAAGGCAGGGATGGATCCAGGGGCAGGAACCCCAAAGGGCAAAGGCAGGGATGGATCCAGGGGCAGGAACCCCAAAGGCAGGGATGGATCCAGGGGCAGGAACCCCAAAGGGCAAAGGCAGGGATGGATCCAGGGGCAGGAACCCCAAAGGCAGGGATGGATGCAGAGCCAGGAACCCCAAAGGCAGGGATGGATCCAGGGGCAGGAACCCCAAAGGCAGGGATGGATCCAGGGCCAGGGGGCATCCTCAAAGGGCAGGGATGGATCCAGGGGCAGGGGGCATCCTCAAAGGGCAGGGATGGATCCAGGGCTCATGAAAACAGGGAAGGTTCCAGGACCACAAACACTTTTCCAATTCCAGGGCTGGTGTTTGCACATGGGACATGGGCAAAGGTCTCTGCCACAAGACAGAGATCACCCACAGAAAAGGGGGGATCCAAAAGCTGTGCTGGACATGAATTTATGTTTAAATGTATGTTTAATTTATGTTTATGTTTAATAAATAATTCATGGGCATGAGTTCCTTCTGTCCAAACCCTTAGAGGGGCCCTCAGCTGGCAGCAGAATTTAGCAGGAATATTTCAGCAGTGGGTGCACCACTTCCAGCACTTAACATGATTAAGCCTTTTTTTTGGTCCTTCCCTCTCTGTAATTAATTTGTGAAAACTCTTGTAATTATGGAGGAAAGCTGAAAAGTGAGGCCTCAAGCAACTTAAATAGGAGCAGCCTGATGAGCAACACACCCTCTGGGTCTTTGTAAGAAGCCTTTAACCTTAAGCTGGTGATTTGGGAGAGGATGGTGGCTCTTACTCTGTTTTTGTTATTGCTGGTGGCACCAATTTCTTCAGCACAGGATCTGCTTGGGCCCTGTTGAGTGAAAAGACCTTTTCAGACTCGAGAGCACCCCTGCTTCACTCCCTAAATAGCAGTTTGGAGACCAGGAGATGGAGCAGCATCACGTCCCATTTGTGCAGTTGGAGGAGGACAGTGGTGATAACTTGTTCCTGCAATTAGAGCAACACCTTAATGAGAGCAGGAGGCAGAGAGCAGCATCCACAGAGCCCTGGTGAGCAAAAATTCCATCCTGCACAGCATCCACAGAGCCCTGGTGAGCAAAACCCCCATCCTGCACAGCATCCACAGAGCCCTGGTGAGCCACAGCCCCTGTCCTGCACAGCATCCACAGAGCCCTGGTGAGGAACAGCCCCTGTCCTGCACAGCATCCACAGAGCCCTGGTGAGCAAAACCCCCATCCTGCACAGCATCCACAGAGCCCTGGTGAGCCACAGCCCCTGTCCTGCACAGCATCCACAGAGCCCTGGTGAGCCACAGCCCCTGTCCTGCACAGCATCCACAGAGCCCTGGTGAGCCACAGCCCCTGTCCTGCACAGCATCCCCAATCCTGGTGAGCCACAGCCCCTGTCCTGCACAGCATCCCCAATCCTGGTGAGCCACAGCCCCTGTCCTGCACAGCATCCCCAATCCTGGTGAGCCACAGCCCCTGTCCTGCACAGCATCCCCAATCCTGGTGAGCCACAGCCCCCGTCCTGCACAGCATCCACAGAGCCCTGGTGAGGAACAGGCCCCGTCCTGCACAGCATCCACAGAGCCCTGGTGAGGAACAGCCCCTGTCCTGCACAGCATCCCCAATCCTGGTGAGCCACAGCCCCTGTCCTGCACAGCATCCCCCAATCCTGGTGAGCCACAGCCCCTGTCCTGCACAGCATCCCCAATCCTGGTGAGCCACAGCCCCTGTCCTGCACAGCATCCCCCGCAGGGATTGGGGGCAATTCACAGAAATCCAGAGTGAGCCTGGAGGAGTCTCTGGGCAGCAGGGCTGCAAACCCAGCAGCTGCCCCGTTACCGTAATTAGGCCCTGAGCTCTGAGCTTCGAGTGCCCTTTGCAGAGCCCACGTGCCTCCCACAGAGCCTTTAGAGGCTCATTGTGAAAAGATCTCTGCCTTTGTGTGAGAGCAGCCCACCAGCACAATTAAAGCCGTGCTGGTCACTTTTCAGCCTGCATTGGCAGGAAAATGCTGAAAATGTCACAGCAGAAACGAGCCCTGGGTGGTGTTTGCTGAGGAGGAGGAGGAGGAGGAGGAGGAGGGCTGGGCGGAGGGAGGCAGAGCTGGGATGGCAGCAGAGGACAGGCCCAGGCGGGCACTTTCAGCAGCACAGGGGGCTCCAGGAGGGTGAGGGAGCAACGCTGCTTCTCCTCCTGCCCAGAGAGGGGCACGGGCTGAGGGAGCCCTGCAGGGTCCCCTGCCCTCGGGGAGGGTGACACCAGCACCTGCCCTGAGTGGCACGGGTGGCACTGCTGGGGAAGGTGGAACGGGAAAGCCTTGTCAATGTGACTGTCTGGCAAGAGGATTTGAGGGTATGGAAACTGTGAGTGAGATTGAAATGAAAGCAAGCTTTGAGATCCCTCAGATACTGAACAACAGGAAAACAATGGCGTGGCTGCTGAAGGTGATCCCCTTTTGATGGAACAACACCCTCTGCTTGCAGACAGGCCCAAGGGTCAGAGCAGACCCTACAGCTTGGCAGAAGGGGCCCAAAGAGGAGTTTTTAGGGTTTAAAATGTAACACAGCATGGTAATGTAATGATTCTTATAGGCTGTATGGAAATGCTGTAGGATTTGTATCTTGTACTAGATTGGTTAGTGAGAATCAGAATATTCAACACAGAAGAAGATTTATTGTATTGGAACGGGAACCTCGCTCTCTTACCCTTTTACTCTCTTACCCCTTTTTACTCCCTTACTCTCTTACCCTCTCATCCTCTTTTCCTCTCTCTTTACTTCCCTCAGTCCTGCTCTGAGCTGTGTTTGG
Organism: Agelaius tricolor; assembly: GCF_023055355.1. NCBI lineage: Eukaryota > Metazoa > Chordata > Aves > Passeriformes > Icteridae > Agelaius > Agelaius tricolor. Next base: position 2,206,349 of record NW_027269314.1, read on the forward strand.
CAGCTCCCAGCAGGGCCCTGCCCCCAGGCCCTTTGCAATAAACCCAAATTCCAGACCTGGCTGCAGAGATCTCTGCTCTCTGTCCATCCCCACCATCCTACCCCCGTCACTCCTACAGCACCCCCTTCCCTTCCCTTCCCTTCCCTTCCCTTCCCTTCCCTTCCCTTCCCTTCCCTTCCCTTCCCTTCCCTTCCCTTCCCTTCCCTTCCCTTCCCTTCCCTTCCCTTCCCTTCCCTTCCCTTCCCCTGTTTGGTGCCCAGAGCAGCCCTGGTGCCCCCATCCCGGGCAGAGGAGAGCACCCCATGCCCTGGCACACGCTGGGGCTGTGCCTGTGCCAGGAGCCCTGTGAGGTTTCACCCAGGTGCCCTTTGGGCTGTAACCCTGCACAGGTGAGAGACTCTGCTGCTGCTGCTGCTGCCTGTGGGCACATGCAGGGCCCTTCCCTGTGCTGCTGTCTGTCTCTAACACCTCCAGGGACAGCCAGAAAAGCCAATAAAAGCCAATAAAAGCCAATAAAGGCCAATAAAAGCCAATGAAAGCAGAGCAGCAGCTCCCTGAGCACGATGCCTGCAGGCTGCACACCCAGCTCCATGCAGGGCAGAGGAGGCAGAGGGAATGGCACTGACAGAGTGTCCCTGGGAGCAGCACTCCTGTGTCCACACTGAAGGAATCTGAGCCTTTTTCACCTGCCAAGGGATGGGTGGCAGCTGGGAGGGAGCTCAGCCAGGGGCTCAGGAGCTGGAAATGCCTGCAGTTACCGGGGCTGTGACACACACAGGGGGCAGGAGGGCGCCGGCAGGGCCCCGTTCACATCACAGAGGCTGCAGAGCTTCCCTGGCACGGCCGGGCCCCCCGGCTCCCTCTGTGTCCCTGTGGATGCACATGCACCCGCCTTTGCACAGCATCCCAGCCTTTCCACAGAGCCACCGAAGGGTTTGGGCTGCCAAGGGCCCTCAAGGCAATTTAATCCCACCCTGCCATGGCAGGGACACCTCCCACTGCCCCAGGTGCTCCCAGCCCCAGTGTCCAACCTTGGGCACTGCCAGGGATGCAGGGGCAGTCCCAGCTGCTCTGGGCACCTGTGCCAGGGCCTCACACCCTGCCAGGGAACAATTCCTGCCCAATCCTGTCCAGTTCTTCTGCCAGGGACTCCGGAAAAAGCAAGGCTGGGCAAACAGAGCTGCTGTGTTTTGCACAAGCTTCCAAGGCAGTAAAATCCCTCCAGGAGCTCAGAGCTCCCAGCAGGGCTGGGGCTGCAGTCAGAGCTGCTAACTCGGGATGACACCAATTGTCAGCTCCCATCAGGATTAGCAGAAAGGCTTTATCAGGCAAATTGGTGCTGCTGTCGCTGCCCTAATGTTATTTTAAGAGACTCCTTGTCCATTCCAGGAGCCCTCTGAAGGACAAGGACTGCTGGTCCAGGGGGAACGCTGGGCTCCTGCCTGGCTGCTGGCACAAATCCTCCTCTCACAAAGCAAGCTCCCCCCTGCAGGGCTCCCATCCTGCTTCTCCAAAATCTCCTGGTTATCCCATTTCCTTTCAGTGTGTTTCCACACTTGTTAAATTGCTGCTTCTCTCAGCAGGCCCTGGGACTCTGCTCTCTGAGAGATTCCCTGTGCTGGGCAGAGCTGGGACCTGATCTGGGCCAGGGCAGCTTTGCTTGGGCTGAAACTCAGGGAGAGTCACTGGATGCCCTTGGAGGGATGGACGCTGCTCACAGCCCCTGGGGATGTGCTCACAGGCTGGAGAGCCCCTGGCTTGCTCTGGAGCACACGCCTGGGCCCAGGTGTTCCAGCTGGAAATGCAGCCCTGCATCCCCATCCCAGGCTGGAATTCCCAGCTGGAAATGCAGCCCTGCATCCCCATCCCAGGCTGGAATTCCCAGCTGGAAATGCAGCCCTGCATCCCAAGCAGCTCCCTTCCCTCACCCTGCTGCAGCACCAGAGCTGCTGGGCCCTGGCCTGCTGACCACTGTCCCATTGTCCCACTGCCCCGCTGTCCCATTGTCCTGCTGTCCCACTGTCCTGCTGTCCCACTGTCCCACTGTCCCATTGTCCCGCTGTCCCACTGTCCCACTGTCCCTCTGTCCCACTGTCCCTCTGTCCCTCTGTCCCTCTGTCCCATTGTCCCGCTGTCCCTCTGTCCCACTGTCCCACTGTCCCGCTGTCCCACTGTCCCTCTGTCCCACTGTCCTGCTGTCCCACTGTCCCGCTGTCCCGCTGTCCCACTGTCCTGCTGTCCCAGTGTCCCACTGTCCCACTGTCCCTCTGTCCCTCTGTCCCTCTGTCCCTCTGTTCCACTGTCCCGCTGTCCCCCTGTCCCGCTGTCCCACTGTCCCACTGTCCCTGCTGATGGAGGCCTGTTGTCACCATGATAGTTTCTGAAAATTCCTCTTTGCCCAGGATTTTGCTGCTGGGAAGCTGAGCAGCCTCAGCAGGGAATGCCAACAACAATGATCTGATTGCTGCTCCTGAGTTTGCTGCTTTGGGACGGGGCTTGGACCTTGCTTACAACAGCTGAATGTTGGACTGGCTCCATGGGAATTGTTTTTAATTAATGACCAATCACCATCAGCTGGGCTGGACTCTCTGAGTCAGCCACGAGTTTTTATTCTTCATTCTTGGGAAGCCTTCTGATGTCTTCTTTCTCTTTCTTTAGTATAGTTTTAGAATATAATATGATGTAATATAATATGATGTAATATAATATGATGTAATATAATATGATGTAATATAATATGATGTAATATAATATAATATAATATAATATAATATAATATAATATAATATAATATATCATCCTTCTGAGAACCTGGAGTCAGATTCCCACCTCTCAGCTCGTCCTGGGCCCCTCACACCCCACAGCTGGAGTCTCTCCTGGCAGGGCAGCCCCAGCCCCTCATGCTGGGCTCACCTGAGCTGCTCAGCCCTGCTGGGGATGGCAGGGCAGCCCCATTGCTTCTGCCAGGAGCAGTTTTTCCTCTCTGCTCCCATCACAAACACTCTCCTCCCTGGCACTCGGCCATCTGGGAGAGTTATCCTGGCTCTCAGCCTCGGCGTGGGAGGTGCTGAGTGCTGGGCTGCCCGTGCTAGGGAGAGCTGGGCTGCCCAGTAATACCGAGCTGGAAATGCTCATGCAGATGGATTAGAGGATGTTTCCATTAAAATCCTGCCTGCCTTTCCACTCTGCAGCATAAATAACGGTGGTGTGAGTGTCAGGATGCTGAAGGCTTAGCAGAAATATTCTCTAGGCTTTGGCAAAACTCTTATCCCTGTTTAGCAGAGCAGGCAGCTGCTCTGATGTGCAGAGCTGGATGTTGAACCCCAGAATCCCAGAATGGTTTGGGTTGGAAGGGCTGGATCCCACCCAGTGCCAGCCCTGCCATGGCAGGAACACCTCCCACCATCCCAGGCTGCTCCAGCCCCATCCAGCCTGGCCTTGGGCACTGCCAGGGATCCAGGGCAGCCCCAGCCCTGAAACGCTGCAGGGAGCTGGAATGAGCTGAAAACAGGGAATGGGGGCAGAAAGGCAGCAGCAGCTTTGAGAGCCACACTTTGGGATGCAGAGTGTGTGGAAGAACCCAAGGCAGGCAGGGTTTAGGGCCTGGCAGGCAGGGATGGCAGAGCACCCTCAGAACAGCCCTGTGCCAGTGACACAGGGACACAGGGTGACAGGCATCGGGAGGAAATGCAGCTCCCAGCAGCAGCTGCTGGCAGGGTTTGGGCAGAGCAAGGACACCCACAGCTCCTCTGCTCGGGGTCCCTGTGCCCCTCCAGCTCACCACAGCCCCATCCCAGCACCTGGCACCCCCAGCTCCCGACCCCCAGCCAGCACAGAGGAGATGGAGCCATTTCAGACCTGCCCAAACCGAGTCCTGGGGCTTGGCATTGACACCCTCCAGAGCCAGGAGAGGAGCAGTGCTGTGCCAGTGCCAGCAGGAGGGTTACAAACCCCACAGGGTTCTGCTTTTGCCCTCTGTGACAGTCTGTCCGAATTTCCCCTCATCTGCCTCACAATCGTCATTGGGGACCACTGAAGAGAAGAGCCCCCCGTCTTAAATCTCTGGCTCCAAAGGAGAAAGTGATGTGCCTGAGACCTGAGAGCGTTGCCAAGCCATTGTTTGCACAGGTGTTGTTTGCTGTATGCTACACTGAGCCCAAAGAAGGGGGCACCGTGCCCTGTGTGCAACAACAGCCCTGGGAGCTGTCCCACCTCTCGGCCTGGCTGGACTTCTCCTGAGTTCAGGTGGTCCCCCCACAGCAGACCCTCACCTGTTTTACAACCACTGTGACAGACAGACTGAGATGTGAGGAGCCTCTCCAGCAAGGACTGAGACATGGAACCCCCGTGTGAAAAGGCCCCTCTGCTCCTCCCAAGGCCTGAGACATGAAACCCCCATGTGAAAAGGCCCCTCTGCTCCTCCCAAGGACTGAGACATGAAACCCCCATGTGAAAAGGCCCCTCTGCTCCTCCCAAGGACTGAGACATGAAACCCCCGTGTGAAAAGGCCCCTCTGCTCCTCCATCAAACACTGAGACATGGAACCCCCATGTGAAAAGGCCCCTCTGCTCCTCCCAAGGACTGGCACTGAACCCCCCAGCCTGGGGCAGGTGTGTGGGGGAGGCAAGCTGACCAAAGCGAGATGTTTGCCTGCAGGTTGTGACCACTGGACCAAGAACACAATGGCTCTCGTTTACTGCTGAGAGCATGGACTACCTGTTACATCTATGCCTTATTGTATCTGTTTCCCCCCCTCCCCAGCAATTTCCAATAGAGTTATCACAATAAAAACCTCTGAGTTAGCCAGAGATTTTGAGATCTCCCCAGCGTAACAGGCGGATCCTCGACTGGACTGGACCGAAGGACTTCGTCTCTACGTTTGGCAGCTCGATCCCCCTCTTTCTCTCTCTCTCTCTTTTGTCTCTCTTTCTCTATCTTTTTCTCTCCCTTAATCCCTCTATCACATTTTGCTGTGGTCATTCAATAAAGGTGCATCTGTTTTGATTACCACTGCAAACCCCCTGTGCCATGTTTGTTCTTTCTGCACCCTGAGATCAAATCCACGAACCATCACAAATCCCGTTGGTAAGGATGGATCGTGACACCCTCCAGCTGTCTGCTCAGCTGGAACCAAACCTGCCACAAGCAGCAGCAGCAGCAGCAGCAGCAGCAGCAGCAGAGAGCTCAGGCTGCAAAGGCCAGCTCTGGCCAGGCTGGCTGGGCAATCTGCATCCCCTCCCTGCACAGCCCAGCAAGCTCCAGCAGCTGATCCCACACTGCTCTGCCATTTGCTCCCTGTTGCAGAGCACCAGAGGGGGAATTTCCGAACAAAAGCCTGACCGGGAATCAATGGATCCAGGCAATCCCAGAGATGCTCTCTAAGCTTGCCCTGCAGGCAGCTGGGCAGGCTCTGAGGGTCAGGGCAATCCCTGTGGGGGGGGTTTGGGACGGTCTGATTTCAGCTTTGCACAGTCAGAAGTTGCTGCAGGTAACTCTTGCAGTGTTGGGATGCTGAGCTGCAGGCACCTGTGCCTGCTCTGGTGTAAAACCCATCTTTGCACAGCACAGATCAGCTCCTTGGGCTCCTCAGCAATTCTTTAAAAATGAATTAAAGCAGTTTTTCACTTGTGAAATCACGGCTCATCAGCAGATCCCTGACACAGGGTGGGTTTTGGTCACTCTTCTGCACTTCATCAACCCCAAGCTCAGCTTAGCAGGGGCCTTGCAAGGCGATTTCCACTTGGTGGGACAGGTCCTTTCCTCCTGCCACAGCACTCAGGGAGAGGAGCAGGCCTGGCACGCTGTGGGATGATCTCCCATGGGCTGCCTTGCTGTGCCCTGCAGGTGACTTGGCCATGTCAGGACACCACAAGGGGCCAAAGTGTCCCCGTGGAGGTCCCAGCAGCAGAAACCTCCGTGGGCTGGGTGGCAGCACAGTGAAGGCACAGGGGGTGGAGGGGGAGCCTTACAGGGCTGGGAAATGCATGGACACTGCTGGTCTGGGACACCAGGGGCTGGGTGTGTGTCAGGACATTGTCCTGGTGCTGCCAGCATCTCCCAGAACCCAAAGGAAAATGCTGAGGGGAATATTTCTGTCAGTATTTCCTGCTCAGAGCAAAATCCTTTTGCCATCACTGCAAGAGCTGTAACAGAGAAGTGGAAAATCTCTCCATCTGTCCAGCCAAATCTCTCATCTGCCTTTCCTTCCTCCTCTGACAAGGATTGCAGGGGATGTTTGTGAATCTGGCCTCAGAACACCTCGCTGATCTGAGGCTGCTTCCTCCTTTTGGATGAAGGGAGAGGAGCCCTGGGGTGAGGACGGGCTGGATCTCCACCAGCCTCTTTGAAGGTCTGGCTCTTCATGTCACAGCAGGACTTGCCAGATGCCTTGTGGTCAGGAACAAATCTGGCTCTTTTTTTTTTTTTGGTGTTTCTAACAGGAACTGAGCTCTTTGAAATCTCTGGCCTGATAAAACTTGTTAAAAAATCACATGGGCAGCCTGAGACAGAGCTGTGGTTTTTAACTCTTTCCCAAATCCAGCCACTGAGGAGAGGAGAATTCTCTGTCTGGGAGGATTTGCCTGACTCCTCACCAGGCACAGGCAGGAGCAGGGGTCCTGTCTGAGCAGGGAAGGGGATTTTGGAGCAGGTTCCCCCTGCTGAGCCCACCTTGCACCCCCCCAGCTGCTGAGGGACATTCCACAGAGTGGAGGGACCTCAAACCCCACCCAGTCCCCATCCATGGGCAGGGACACGTCCATCTGGAAAGATTTCAAGGAGCCAGGCTGAGTGATCCCAGCCTGAGCTCATCTCCCATCTCTCCTGAGGGTGCTGATGTCCCTCCAAGGCTGGGAGGAGTTTGCAGCAGTTTAAAGGGTATTGCTGAGCTTCAGGTGCCAAAATCCGATCTGTGAGCCCTCACTGTGGAGCTGATTTCCCTTTAAACCTTGGAGATTCTTGAAGTCAAGAAGAAAACAAGAGCACCAATGTTCCAGGTGGTACAAAGATGGATTCTGGTCATTGTATTCTGCTGGACTGCCATGGGTTCTGAGGAAGTACAGAACATTTCCCAGCTCCAGGCTGGACACTGGAGCACCTGGGGCAGTGGGAGGGGTCCCTGCCATGGCAGGGGGGCACTGGGTGGGATTTGAGGTCCCTTCCCACCCAACCCATTCCATGATTCCGTGTTTCCATGCAGGATCAGTGGCTGGAAGCCTGGGACCATCCCTGTGTGTCACAGTGCTCAAAGCCAGGCTGAGGGCTGGGTTTGAACCATTCCCTGGTGCCCAGATTCCCAGTCCAGCTGGGCCATCCAAGAGGGGATGTTTCTGCACCAAAAACTGCCCCTCTCCTCTCCACCCATGGAGGGGCCCTGGCCCACATTCCTCTGGAGACAGGGAGGTGTCAAATGTGCCAAGCACTGAGAGCTCTGGCAGCCTCAGGAGAGCAGAGCGGGCATTGGCAGTGCTGCAGGAGAGGGCTTCATCTGCTGTGTGACAGCTCAGGGGGGCTGGCACTGCTGCCAGAGCCAGGCTTGGCAGGGAAATGGCTTCTGCAAGAGGCTGAACTCCCTGGGGGCCGTGCCAGCCTGGGCTGACAGGGACAGGGTCAGCACACGGGTCCTGTGCAGCCACGCTGACTCTGGAAATGAGGAATTCACCTCCTCCCCTGCCTGTGATATGGGGCTTTGTGAGGAGAGGCTTCTGTGGGACCCACAGTGTGGATCTGCACAGCACCCAGAGCTGCTTTGGGACTGTGGGGTCACTGCTGGGCTGGGCTGCACGGAGAGTAAAGCCCAAAGGGGAGAATCCAGGTTAGGGGCACTGACCCATCTTAAAACATTTCTGGGTCTGGAGAGGCAGTTAGATGGCTCAGCAGATGGAGAATCATGGAATCATGGAATGCTTTGGGTGGGAAAGGACCTCAGAGCCCCCCCAGTGCCACCCCTGCCATGGCAGGGACACCTCCCACTGCCCCAGGTGCTCCAGCCCCAGTGTCCAACCTGGCCTTGGGCACTGCCAGGGATCCAGGAGCAGCCCCAGCTGCTCTGGGCACCTGTGCCAGGGCCTCACCCTCACAATAAAGGTTTTTTTCCCACCTACTCCTATCCAGTTTAAAGCCATCCCCTTGTCCTGTCACTCCATGAATCCTAAAGGTGGGAAATCACCTTTGAGACCCCCAAGTCCAGCCCTGAACCCAGCGTGTTCCCCACTGCCCACGTGCCCAGGTGCCACATCCACGGGCTCTGGGACAGCTCCAGGGATGGTGACTCCAGCTCTGGACACCCTGCTCCAATCCCTGCCTGCCCTTTGCAGGAAGGAGCTTTGCTAATATCCAACCTAACCCATCCCTGGTGCAACCTGGGGCCATTTCCTCTGGCCAGAGCCCACCCAGCGTGGGGAGGGACCTGAGGCAGTGCAGCCATAGGGCAGGAACTGTCACAGAGGCTGTGAGACCCCTGAGGGTGCGGGCAGGTGTGGTGGTGTTCACAGGGGTCTCAGGGTGAGGGAAGAGATGAGGATCTGATTCCATGTTTCAGAAGGCTGATTTATTATTTTGTGATATATAGTATATTAAAACTATACTAAAAGAATAGAAGAAAGGATTTCATCAGAAGGCTGGCTAAGAATAGAATAGCCAAGAATGATAACAAAGGCTTGTGGCTCAGCTCTCTGTCTGAGCCAGCTGACTGTGATTGGCCATTAATTAGAAACAATTCTATGAGGCCAATCCCAGATGCACCTGTTGCATTCCACAGCAGCAGATAACCATTGGTTACATTTTGTTCCTGAGGCCTCTCAGCTTCTCAGGAGGAAAAATCCTAAGGAAAGGATTTTCCATAAAAGATGTCTGTGACAAAGGGAGGCTGGACAGGGATGTTTGAGCAGAAAAGGGAGCTGGACAGGGATGTTTGAGTGGAGAAGAAGCTGGACAGGGATGTTTGAGCAGAAAAGGGAGCTGGACAGGGATGTTTGAGTGGAGAAGAGGCTGGACAGGGATGTTTGAGTGGAGAAGGGAGCTGGAGCACCCCTGCTCCTGGCAGAGCTGCAGGAAGGCTGTGTCCAGGCTGTGTCCAGGCTGTGTCCAGGCTGTGTCCAGGCTGGGACCAACAGGTGACTGCCAAGGGAAGAGCCAGGATAATGCTTAAAGGATTGGAAACCTGCTTATTGCGAGAAGCTCAGGGATCTTGGTGTGTTTAGCTCAACAAAGAGAGGATTAAGGAGAGACTTTGTGGAGAGCAGAAATCGATGGCAGAGAGGGGATTTCTGGCCCTGCAGACAGAAGTGCAACAAGGGAGAGAGGCAGGAGCTGGGGCCAGGCAGCTCAGAGCAGGACGAGGTGCCTGCTTTGGGCAGGGAGGGCACTGCTGGTGGAGCAGCAGCTCTCCAGCACCGAGCTGGGGGGTTCCAGAGCAGGGATTCTCCTTTGAACCCCCCTATTGCAGCCAAGGTGGAGCAGCAGCTCTCCAGCACCGAGCTGGGGGGTTCCAGAGCAGGGATTCTCCTTTGAGCCCCCCTATTGCAGCTGAGGTGGGAATGAGTGCACCAAGCTCAGGGGCCAGGCTGACGAGCAGCTGGGAGAAAATGATCCTGATGGATTTCTTTCATGCTCTTCTGAAAAATCTATGAAGTCCCAAGCGCAGGTGATTTTTGGGGGAGGGAGCTGAGAGGGAATTGAATCAGCTCAAAGCTGTTACAGACAGCAGCAGAGCAGAATCAATCACCATAATCAAAGCAGAGCTGCCTGATGACACCGAGGGCTGAACAATGAACATTCACATAAATCCACTGCACTGATTAGGCAGAAAAGCCCAGATAGTCAATATTCCCATTAAACATCCATCAGAAAGTGCTTCCCAGATTGCACTCCCATTTGGGAATTTCTCCATTTCATAGGCAATTGAAGGTGTTTAGCAGATGATTGCTGTTGGATAACACCACCTCCCTGGGATGTAAAATCACCTGGGCAGGGTGTTTGGATGCCTGGGGCAGCTCTGCTGGCACGCAGCCCCTGGGGGCTCATTCACAGCCCAGGCTGGGGCTGCTCTGGGCATTTCCTGCTCTTGGTGGGGCAGGGGGTCTCTGCAAACAGGCTCACATGGAGAGGCTCCCCCTGCCCTCTGGGCATTGTCTGGGACACGGCACTGCCACCTCCCAGGCTGCTTTTCCTAGGGTGGGCACAGCTCTCCAGAGCTCTGCAGGGAGGGAGATTCTGGCTTCCAGCACCCAACACGTGAGGAGATGCTCCAGGGGCAGCGGAGGGGAGACTGGAGATGGGGCAGGGGCTCAGAGCAGCGGTGAGAGCCGGCCCAGCAGGGCTGCACTGGGCTGACCTGTGCTGCCCCTGCTGGCACACACAGGGCTGCAGCTCCTCCTGTCCCTAATCCTGCCCCTAATCCTGCCCCTGCTGGCACACACAGGGCTGCAGCTCCTCCTGACCCTAATCCTGCCCCTGCTGGCACACACAGGGCTGCCAGCTTCATCCCTTCCCTTCTCCTGCCCCTGCTGGCACACACAGGGCTGCAGCTCCTCCTGACCCCTCTCCTGTCCCTTCTGGCACACACAGGGCTGCAGCTCCTCCTGACCCTTCTCCTGCCCCTGCTGGCACACACAGGGCTGCCAGCTCCTCCCCTTCCCTTCTCCTGTCCCTTCTCCTGCCCCTTCTCCTGTCCCTTCTCCTTCCCACACACAGGGCTGCAGCTCCTCCTGACCCTTCTCCTGCCCCTTCTGGCACACACACAGGGCTGCCAGCTCCTCCCCTTCTCTTCTCCCTGCTGCCTCCTGGGATGCTTTAAATGCCAACAGGACTTTAAGCAGCCAACAGAGGTGTCTGACCCAGGACTGAGGGATGCCCTGTGAAGAGACAGAAGCGCCTCAGCAGCAGTGAGAGCCCAGCAGGTCGCCCACAGGTCACAGATGTGACCCCTGGTGGCCCTGGGACCACCCAGACCTGCCACATCCCAGGGTCCAGCAGGAGCCTGAGGGCCACAAGTGCCAGGAGGATGTGGGGTGTTGGGGAGGTTTGTCTAAGAGATCTAATGCAGGCAAAGAGGTGAATGGAAAAAAAAAGGTCAGAAAGAAAAGTGGAAAAGGGGAGAAATGTGAAATAGAATAATTGGTACCACAGAGGGGAAGGAGGCAGCACCCCTGATGTGCTTTGCTTAGCACTCCCATCATGTGCAGCACAGAGCAATCAGCATTCCTGGAAACTTTGGGTTTTAATCTCTCTGAACCTCAAATCTCCATTTGTAAGTAGGGATAATGTACTCAAAGGACAGGAAGATTAGTTAATTAATGGGTTGTGACATACTCTGATGCTGTGATAATGAGCACTGCTAGGAAATGTGTGATTGAGGCTCTGCCTCAGTGTATTTTATTTAGATCTGAACCTGGGGATGGGAGCAGCCCCTGGAGCTGCAGAGCTTTCCCTGTGTCTGTCCCTCTGTTCAGGGGTTTCCATTCTGTGCTTTGGAGTCTCCCAGGCCAGCACAGCCTGCAATGCTGGCCCTGCTGTGTGGGAGAGGATTCCCAGCTCACAGGGGCTCCCCTAAAGGGGCTCTGGGGCTGTGCTCCCAGCAGGGAACCCAGGGACAGCCTGGGCTGGCTGTGCAGGGCAGGAGCTGCCCTGGGTGAGCCCCCTGGGGTGAGCTCAGGAGGATCCCTGAGTCAGGCAGAGAACCCCTGGTGCCACGTCCTGCACGAGGAGAGAGGAAGGCACCGAGCTTGTTGGGGATCACCTGGGGAGGCTGATCCCACCTGATCCCATCCACTGGCTCCTGGAAAGGGTGGGACACCTGGGAAGGCTGATCCCATCCAGGCTGATCCCATCTGATCCCAGCCAGTGCTGCCCAGCTCCTGGGAAGGGTGCAAGTGTCCCAGCTCGGAGCAGTGCCAGCACATGCCCACTTACACACACAGAGGCAAAGGGAGCCAAGGGCACCAAGGGCACCAATGTCCTTCCCTGCCCTCTGCCAGCAGCCCTGCCACAGCTGCCTGCCCCTCTTGGCACGGGCCACGAGCTCCATGCTCCTCAGTCACCTCTCCTGCTGGACCCTGACCCAGGGCCAGGCTGGCCCACAGGCAGGGATGCTCCAGCTGGGACAGCTGTGTCCCCTTGGGGACATTTTCCATCCGACCCAGGCCAGGAATCAGCCAGGTGCTGTTCCTGGCAGCCAAAATTCAGGAGCATGGGGTGAGCAGGGGATGTCTGAGCCCAGGATGGAGCAGGAGCCTGGGCCAGAGCCAGGCTTTAACCCCTGCACATGGAACTGCTCCGTTCCCTCTGCTCCCCCAGCACATCTCCCTCGGACCCCTCCCTGCCTGAGCTCCAGCTCACACTCTGGGGAGCCTTTTCTCCCATTGATTCTTGTTTTCTCTTGGCTGAGGCTTTTCTTTCACTGATTTTTTAAAGTCAAGTCCCAGAGGCTTGAAAGAAGGTGACTCATCCCCTCAGAAGTCCTGGCAGCTCTTATCTCCTCTTTGGCACCAGCTGGGAGGTGGGAAAGTGGGAAAAGGAATTAAAAAAAGAGAAATCAATACATCTTTTGTATGATTTTCCACAGCTCACCTGTTGTCTGTGCTCTCAGCTGGGGAAGATAAGGTGATTTACTTGGTGGCAACACTTCTGCCCTTTCAGCTTACAAAATCCTTAATTCATTAGCAGAGGCACAACACAAGCAGATCAGCAGGACGGAAGTAGCTCTTTTGGGAGCATTTCAGGCTCTAAGGAAGGAATCTTTCCTCTCAGTTTTACATATAAATATGTATATTAATGTATATATATTTGGATGTAATTTTAATTTGGGTATAAACACACACACTGACACTGCTGACCAATATGAGGGTGATGTACAAGGCCACGATGCTCTTGGAGGAGATGGATGAGATTGAGATTCAGAGTTTTCCATGAGGGAAAGGGGATGGAGCAGGTGCTGCCCCAAGGCTGAGACTGAGCATTCCCAGGGTTTTCCATGAGGGAAAGGGGGATGGAGCAGGTGCTGCCCAAAGGCTGAGGTTGAGCATTCCCAGGGTTTTCCATGAGGGAAAGGAGGATGGAGCAGGTGCTGCCCCAAGGCTGAGGTTGAGCATTCCCAGGGTTTTCCATGAGGGAAAGGAAGATGGAGCAGGTGCTGCCCAAAGGCCCAGAGTGTGAGCCCTCGGGAGGGCAGCTCAGTCCGTGGCCCCTCCTGCAGGGTGTGAAGGATGCCAAAGAGCTGGGAGCAGCTGGGGGACAATCAAAAGAAATCTCAGAAGTGGTAAATTAAACACAGGCACAATGGGGACCCTCAGCCAGCCCCAGGGACACCCACTGCAGCCTCCCCCGCACCAGGGCCTGGCTGTCACCCAGGCAGTGCCATGGGACACCAGAGCCCGGGCTGTGTGCCCTGGGTCAGGAATTGGGCCCAAGCTCAGCAATGTCCCTGCCTGGTGTGCCCTGGGTCAGGAATTGGGCCTGGCCACCCCAAGCTCAGCAATGTCCCTGCCTGGTGTGCCCTGGGTCAGGAATTGGGCCTGGCCACCCCAAGCTCAGCAATGTCCCTGCCCGGCAGCTCCTGTGGCTCCCTAAGCCCACAGCCCTGCCAGGCTGGGCAGAAGGAGCACAGAGCTGCTGGCACAGAGTTCCAGCCCTGCAGAGCTGGAACAGGGGCAGGGACAGGAGCGATGTTGCCCTCGGGAAACTGATGGCTCCTGCCCTGGCACGTGCCAGGGGCTGGCAGGGACGTGCAAGAGGCTTTCCCAGGCCCCAGAAGCACACGGAGCACAGGATGGAGATGTGGCTGTGCTGCAGCTCAGGGCAGGTCACCAGGGCAGCCATCCCCTCAGAAACCTGGGACAACCAGCAATTCCTGCTGGGAAGGGTGAAGGGTCTGGTCTCACACTGGCCCTGGCTGTTTATCACAGAATATAACTTCTTGTGGAGGGATGGATGGATGATGGATGGATGATGGATGGATGGATGGATGGATGGATGGATGGATGGATGATGGATGGATGATGGATGGATGGATGGATGGAGGGATGATGGATGGATGATGGATGGATGGATGGAGGATGGATGATGGAGGATGGATGGATGATGGATGGATGATGGATGGATGGAGGATGGATGGATGGATGATGGATGGATGATGGATGGATGGATGGATGGAGGGATGATGGATGGATGGATGGATGGATGGATGGATGATGGAGGATGGATGATGGATGGATGATGGATGGATGATGGATGGATGGATGATGGATGATGGATGATTGATGGATGATGGATGGATGGATGATGGATGATGGATGGATGATGGATGGATGGATGGATGATGGATGGATGGATGGATGGATGGATGATGGATGGATGGATGGATGATGGATGGATGAGGGATGGATGGATGGATGATGGATGGATGGATGATGGATGATGGATGGATGATGGATGGATGGATGGATGATGGATGGATGATGGATGGATGGATGGATGGATGGATGATGGATGGATGGATGATGGATGGATGATGGATGATGGATGGATGGATGGATGATGGATGGATGATGGATGATGGATGGATGATGGATGGATGATGGATGGATGGATGGATGGATGATGGATGGATGATGGATGGATGGATGGATGGATGATGGATGGATGGATGATGGATGATGGATGGATGATGGATGGATGATGGATGGATGGATGATGGATGGATGGATGGATGGATGATGGATGGATGGATGGATGGATGATGGATGGATGGATGATGGATGATGGATGGATGATGGAGGATGGATGGATGGATGGATGGATGGATGGATGGATGGATGGATGATGGATGGATGATGGATGGATGGATGATGGATGGATGATGGATGGATGATGGATGATGGATGGATGGATGGATGATGGATGGATGGATGGATGGATGGATGATGGATGGATGGATGATGGATGGATGATGGATGGATGATGGATGATGGATGGATGGATGGATGGATGATGGATGGATGGATGGATGGATGGATGGATGGATGGATGATGGATGGATGATGGATGGATGGATGATGGATGATGGATGGATGATGGATGGATGGATGATGGATGATGGATGGATGGATGATGGATGATGGATGGATGGATGGATGGATGGATGATGGATGATGGATGGATGATGGATGGATGGATGATGGATGATGGATGGATGGATGATGGATGATGGATGGATGGATGGATGATGGATGGATGGATGGATGATGGATGATGGATGGATGGATGATGGATGGATGGATGGATGGATGGATGGATGGATGATGGATGGATGATGGATGGATGGATGATGGATGGATGGATGGATGGATGGATGATGGATGGATGGATGGATGGATGATGGATGGATGGATGATGGATGATGGATGGATGATGGATGGATGATGGATGGATGGATGGATGATGGATGATGGATGGATGATGGATGGATGGATGGATGATGGATGGATGGATGGATGGATGGATGATGGATGGATGGATGGATGGATGGATGATGGATGGATGATGGATGGATGGATGGATGGATGATGGATGGATGGATGATGGATGATGGATGGATGATGGATGGATGGATGGATGGATGGATGGATGGATGGATGGATGATGGATGGATGGATGGATGATGGATGGATGGATGGATGGATGGATGGATGGATGATGGATGGATGGATGGATGGATGATGGATGGATGGATGGATGATGGATGATGGATGGATGATGGATGGATGGATGGATGATGGATGGATGGATGATGGATGATGGATGGATGATGGATGGATGATGGATGGATGGATGGATGATGGATGATGGATGGATGGATGATGGATGGATGATGGATGGATGGATGGATGGATGGATGGATGGATGATGGATGGATGGATGATGGATGGATGATGGATGATGGATGGATGGATGGATGGATGGATGGATGATGGATGGATGGATGATGGATGATGGATGGATGATGGATGGATGGATGATGGATGGATGATGGATGATGGATGGATGGATGGATGATGGATGGA
Organism: Agelaius tricolor; assembly: GCF_023055355.1. Lineage (NCBI taxonomy): Eukaryota > Metazoa > Chordata > Aves > Passeriformes > Icteridae > Agelaius > Agelaius tricolor. Next base: position 2,222,407 of record NW_027269314.1, read on the forward strand.
TGGATGGATGGATGGATGGATGATGGATGGATGATGGATGGATGGATGGATGGATGGATGGATGGATGGATGGATGATGGATGGATGATGGAGGATGGATGGATGGATGGATGATGGATGGATGGATGATGGATGGATGATGGATGGATGATGGATGGATGGATGGATGGATGATGGATGGATGGATGGATGGATGGATGGATGGATGGATGATGGATGGATGGATGATGGATGGATGATGGATGGATGGATGGATGATGGATGGATGGATGGATGGATGATGGATGATGGATGATGGATGGATGGATGATGGATGGATGGATGATGGATGGATGGATGGATGGATGGATGATGGATGGATGATGGATGGATGGATGGATGGATGATGGATGATGGATGATGGATGATGGATGGATGGATGGATGATGGATGGATGATGGATGGATGGATGATGGATGGATGGATGGATGATGGATGGATGGATGATGGATGGATGATGGATGGATGGATGATGGATGGATGGATGGATGATGGATGGATGGATGATGGATGGATGGATGGATGGATGGATGGATGATGGATGGATGATGGATGGATGGATGGATGGATGATGGATGATGGATGATGGATGGATGATGGATGATGGATGGATGGATGGATGGATGATGGATGATGGATGGATGATGGATGGATGGATGGATGGATGGATGATGGATGATGGATGATGGATGATGGATGGATGATGGATGATGGATGGATGGATGGATGGATGGATGATGGATGGATGGATGATGGATGGATGGATGATGGATGATGGATGGATGATGGATGGATGATGGATGGATGGATGGATGGATGATGGATGGATGGATGGATGGATGATTGATGGATGGATGGATGATGGATGGATGGATGGATGGATGGATGATTGATGGATGGATGGATGGATGATGGATGATGGAGTCTACACTCTACCCTAACTCCTGCCATGTGGAATTAGCCGGATTATCCAGGGTGATGCAGGGTTTGGGAAGCTGTCAGGAAGTTCATTGTGCTGCCAGAACAAATGCCTGGAACCCTGCAGCCAGAGGCACCAGCTGTTCCTGCCCTGCAGCCCCTCTACCCTGAGGAGGGGCCACCCCCCCAGGAAATCCCTTGACAGCCCCAGGCCAGCTCTCCTGGCGTGTCCTGAGCTGCCCTGGCCCCAGGGAACCACGAGCCCTGTGCTCCAGGGCTTGGATCCAGCAGCGCTGGGGTCACAGGGAAAGGGACCCTGGGCAGGAACCTCTGTGTGTGGAGGCCAAGGGGATGGAGGGGAGCACCCGGAGGGCAAACATCAGCTCCTGGGTCCCTGACTGCTTTTGTCCCTGTGCTTCATGTGAGACCGGGGAGTTTGAAGAGTCATTTTGGGAAACCGTGGGGGGGGGGGAAAAAAATAGAAGAAAAATAAATAAGTCCTAACAGTCTCCCCCACTGATCAGCTTTAACTACAAAGGCCTCAGAATTGGCCTTTTAAAGGTCAATCGAAGTGAAAATCTTTTAGAAAATCTCTTAAACGCTTGAATCTCTCAATTGCTTCGCCTCAGGCTTTGGGAAGGGACCTTTCCTCTGCCTGCAGAGAGCTGACCCAGAGCTGCTCTGGGGGCGGCTGCACCCATCAAAGAGCCTGTGCTGCCCTGCAGATCATCCCCCACAGCTCCGTGGGCTCATTTCCAGCTCACCACAGCCTCCCCTTCTGCCGGGAGGCAGAGACAGCAGGGATGGGAGGGAGTGGCTTGCAGAAGGGAGCAGCAGTTCCCACAGGATGTCCTGCCATTTCTTCTGGCAGGTGTTCAGTGAATGTCACAGGGCTGGCAGGGACAAGGTCACTGTCCCAGCCCGTGTGCAGCACTGCGAGGCACGGGGCAGAGCTGGGCACACAGAGGATGCTCTGCTGCTGACGAGTGCAGCCCCCCGGGTGCCCTTGATCTCCCAAAATACCTTCAAAGGGAGCCCTTTGTGCCTGCCAGGCTCCCCACTGGCACAGCTCCCTTTGATTCCCTTCCTCCCCGGCCCACCTGGGAAACGCTGGCCCCGTTCCCCTGTGTGATAGCACAGTTACCTGCAGCTGGGACGGGGAATCCTGCTCGGATCAGAGCCTTCTCTGCCCTTTGAACCAGCCTGGCCTGGCAGGAGCAGCATGCTGAAAAGGAGGGCAAGGAGCAAACAGTGAACCCCTTCCATTGTCACCCACAGCTCCTCCTCTCCTCTCCTCTCCTCTCCTCTCCTCTCCTCTCCTCTCCTAAACTAAACTAAACTAAACTAAACTAAACTAAACTAAACTAAACTAAACTGAAATAAAATAACCCCCCATGATGGAGGATTGCTTGGCACTCAGCAATGCTAAAATCTCCAGACAAGATTTTCAACCTTCTGATTTTCTTTCTGCCTTCCTCTAATAACAGCCAACCAATTAGAAATATTATTAGCCAGGTAAAAAGTGCTGGCTCAGACACAGCTTTCAGCCACACTGACTCCCAGATCCTTGTCACTCTGCCTTGCTCCAGCTGCCACAGAAACAAAGAAGCTGACAGCTTCAGAATTACAGAATTAGAAACTCTCTGCCACCTTCTCTTTGCTGGAAGCAGTGAAAGTTTTTTGGGGTTTTTTTTTTTTGTGGGTTTTTTTGAGAGAAAGATGTAAAAGAAAGGTGATTTTTTTAGTAAGCCAGTGTAGCTCAGGTTCCAGAATTAGGAGACCACCTTGAAAACAGGTGGCTTCAGAACTGGGTTAGGAGCAGGGTGGAGGAGTGTGGCAGCAAACCCCCTCAGCAGCTGGGGAACTGTGGAGGGTTTGACATTTATTGCCTCCCTTCCCAGAGGAGAAGTGGTGCTTGGTCTCCCAAAACTTGCAGGGGAGCAGTTCTAACATTTAGTAGCTGTTAAGCTTAGCTTAGCTAGGACAAAGCCAGCCTGCAAGGATTTCAGCACACATCACACTTATTCTCTCTGTGGGAAGGGTCTGCAGCTCCCAGCAGCCTTGGCAGCTCTGCACAAGGAGTAGAAAGAGGGAAGGATTTGTCCCAGCTTTGCTGTTTTCACACGAGGCTGTTCTGAAGGCTGAGGGGAGCTGACAAAGGCTGGCAGGGGTTTGGGGAGGAGGATCTGGCTGAACCAGGGCTTTCCTCAGTGCCACCTCCATCCCCCTGCTCAGCTGCCCCTGTGTGTGAGCACTCCGTGATGTCCCCAACACCCCTGGTGGGTGCCACCCTGGGTGCCCCCAGCCCCTGCCCCTCACCATCCTCCCCCTGCCTGCTCCCCCCAGGCCTGGCTTCAGCATTTCTGCTCTGGCAACCAAAGCAGCAGCTCAGGGGGCTCGTGGAAAGGGCAGGGGCCCTGCAGTGACCCCCCAGGTGCCCTGGGAAGGTGCTGGAGCCCAGCCCAGCCCTGGGAGCCATGGGTTGGTCCTGCCAGGGTGATGCAGGGGGGAGCATGTGGAATATGTATATATATATATGGATGAAAATGGGCATCAGGGAATGTGGATATATATATATATATCCACATTCCCTGATGCCCATTTCCATCCATATATATATATACATATTCCATATTCCATATTCCCTTCCACCCATTGTCCATCCAGATATATATATTTATATATATCTCCACATTCCCCGATGCCCATTTCCATCCATATATATATATATATATATATACACATATACATATTCCATATGCCATATTCCATATTCCCTTACACCCATTGTCCATCCATATATATATATATATATATATATATATATATATATATATATATATATCTCCACATTCCCTCATACCCACTGTCCATTCCCAGTGCCTGCCTTTCCCTTTCCATGGGGAAGGAGCAGCTCCTGAGGAAAGCCCATGGCCAGGAAGGTGCCCAGGTAGGGCTGTGCCCCGGCAGGAGAGTGAGAGAGAGCAGCTCCATCCTGGCAGAGCAGCAGCACTGAGCGGTGTCACCCTGATCCCCAGCAGGTGAGAAAGGAGCTAATGCAGCATGAAAGCCTCTGGACATGTCACCAGTGAATGCAGCCCCTCTGTGATGCTGTGCTCTCCACAGAAAGGCTGGAAAATGTCTCTCCCACTGCAACATTCCACCCAGAGCACCCTGCTCATCCCTGGAGTCCCTACAAGGGCTTCTGTGGGACAGGACACAGCAGGGACCTGGGGAAATCCCAGAAAGGTTCAGGCTGGAAAAGCCCTCTGAGATCATCCAGTCCAACCATCCCAGCACTGCCAGGGCCACCAGTGCCCCACGTCCCCAAGTGCCACATCCACAGGCTGTGAAATCCCTCAGGGATGGGCACTCCAGCCCTGCCCTGTGCCAGGGCCTGATCACCCTTTCCATAAAGAAATTATTCCTGATATTCAGTCAGGACTCAGGGACTTTGCAGCTCTGGGGAGAATTTGGGCAATGGAAGCTGGCTGTCCTGGAGACAAAGGAATCACAGAATCACAGAATCACAGAGGGGTTTGGGTTGGGAGGGGCATTAAAGGTGCTCTTGTTCCACCCCCTGCCATGGCAGGAACACCTTCCACTATCCCAGGGTGCTCCCAGCCCTGTCCAGCCTGGCCTGGGACGCTGCCAGGATAGGACATCCACAGCTCTGGGCAGCCTGTGCCTCCCCTACCTCACAATAAAGATTTTTTTTTCTTTATTTCCCATCCAACCCTCCTCTCTTTCAGTTTGAAGCCTTCTCCCTTGTCCTGTCTCTCCAAGGCCTTGTCCAAAGTCCCTCTCCCTGTTTCCTGTGGCTCCTTCAGGCCACACTGAGCTCACCCCAAAGCTTCTCCTCTCCAGGTGAGCAATCCCAGCTCTGCCAGCCTTTCCTGCCAGCAGAGCTGCTCCAGCCCTGGGTCCATCCTGGAGCCTCCTCTGGGCTCTCCAGCAGGCTCTGCTCTGAGCCACCTCCTGTAGGCACCTCCACCACAGCCCCTCCTCTCTCCCAGGGCTCCAGACCATGGGGGCACAGCTGCCCACCTGGCAATGCTCCTGAGCAGCTTTGTGCTCTCCTCATTGCCCCAGACAGCCCAGGTCAGGCTGGCATCACGGGCACTGAGCCTTCATCCCAGCAGGGCTCTTCATCCCATGAAGGCTCCCTCACTGCTGAGAGGGCTGCCAGGCTGGACAATGAGTGATGGGAGCTCCCCAGGAGCCAGCACAGCCCTGGTACTGCTCTGGGCCTGTTTCAAGTCCCTGATAAAATAATCTCCCTCATCCTCCCATTCCTCTCCCAAGGCCCAGCCTGCAGCTGTACAAGCAAATGACATCCCCTTCATTAATCACCATCAAAGGGAAAGCAAGAAGGGGAAAAGCTCAGCCCTCAACGCTAAGAGCGTGCATTAAAGTGTTATTAAGTCTCTTGGATTTCATTTGCACAGCTGGAGCTGTGCTGGTGTGTCTGGAGGAGCAGGGACAGGAGCAGAGGAAGCCCCTTCCCCTCTCTGCTCTCCAGAGTGTCAGGGCAGGATGGATGCGTCCCCAGGCTGCCCAGGACACTGCTCTCCTCCCTGCCTCAGCCAGGTGTGCAAACAAGCTGCAGGGGGACTGCAGGGTGCCAGTGCAGCCAGGAACCCACTCGAGCATCTCTGCTTCCCAGCTGGGAGCGAGGGTCAGAGCTGTCCCTTCCTCGGGCTGTGCTCCCTCTGCATTGGGCAAGATCAAACAGGAAAGCCTTGTCAATGTGATTGCCTGGCAAAAGATTTTGAGAATATGGAAACTGTGAGTGAGATTGAAATGAAAGCAAGCTTTGAGATACCTCAGTTACTGAACAACAGGAAAACAATGGCATGGCCAGCTGAAGGTGATCCCCTTTTGATGGAACAACACCCTCTGCTTGCAGACAGCTCCAAGGGTCAGAGCAGACCCTACAGCTTGGCAGAAGGGGCCCAAAGAGGAGTTTTTAGGTTTAAAATGTAACACAGTACGGTAATGTAATGATTCTTATAGGCTGTATAGAAATGCTATAGGATTTGTGTATTGTACTAGATTGGTTAGTGACAATTAGAATATTCAACACAGAAGAAGATTTATGGTGTTGTAACGGGAACCTCGCTCTCTTACCCTTTTACTCTCTTACCTTTTTTACTCCCTTACTCTCTCACCCTCTCATCCTCTCTGCCCCTCTCTTCTCTCGGGCCTCATCTGAGCTGTGGCTGGCATCTCCCAGCAGGGCCCTGCACCCAGGCCCTTTGCAATAAACCCCAAATTCCAAAAGGCCCTGCACCCAGGCCCTTTGCAATAAACCCCAAATTCCAAAAGGCCCTGCACCCAGGCCCTTTGCAATAAACCCCAAATTCCAAAAGGCCCCTGCCCCCAGGCCCTTTGCAATAAACCCCAAGTTCCCAGCCCTGGCTGCAGAGATCTCTGCTCTCTGTCCATCCCAACCATGGTACCCCTGATGCTCCAAGACCTCTGTGTCCCAGTGCCAAACAGGATGGACTGTCACCTCCTGGGCTGCTCACTGCAGATGCAGTCCAGCCTGGATGGAGGAGAAGCCATCCAGCAGAAGCCACCCAGCTTTTTGCACGCACACAGGTGAACCGTGGGCTCAGCTTTGCTCTTGGGAGAGCAGAGACCCCCAGACTGGGCTTGGCTTTGCATCCCAGAGCTGGAGGTGCTGAGGGGGCTGTGGTGGGGATGTCTTGCACTCACTCACTGAGGGGCTGTAAGGAAACACTGAGGGGTTTTAAAGGAACCTGCCCAAATGCTGGATTCTCCTCACTGCTAGCTCACAGTGCACACACAGTGGCCCTGCTGTGGGGGCTCAGGGTGTCTGGGGGAATGAGGCCACCTGACAGGCACAGGTGCCACCCCAGCCGGGACTGCACTGCAATAAAAAGGCACTAAAACAGTCACAGCTCTGCAAGGCTGGCTGTGATGGACAAAGCCATGGCCATGCATGGATGGGTGCAGCTTCCATCCCACTGCTGGCTTGTACAAATCCCCCCATGGCCATGCATGGATGGGGGCAGCTTCCATCCCACTGCTGGCTTGTACAAACCCCAGCACATCGGCCTTTTCCTCACCAAACCCACCTTTTGTTACCCAGTTTGCTCCTTCTCCGTGTTATTCTTTCCCCTGGAGCTCAGTTCCCATTCCTGCTGCCGTGGGGCTCTGCTGTCCCTGCAGATCCTCCAGGACAGGGTGAACTCACCACGCTGAGCTGGGAAAGGCAGCTCTGCTCTGCCACCTGAACAGCCAGGGCAGGCTGGCAGGGACCAGTCACAGGTGAGGACACACAAAAGGGAGGTTTGGGCTGGGAAAGAGCCTTTGCTGCTCTGCACCAGCTGGGACTGTGCAGGGCTCAAGGAACAGTGGGGATTGCTCACCCCAGGCATCAAACCCAAAAGCTGAGCTGGGCATGGGAAGGGGGAGCAGCTCCAGGCTCTGCCTGGCCAGCTGCAGAGCAAAAGGGCCAAATTCCTCAGCTGGCTGTGACAAGGTCACCCCCTAGCACCCCAGCTCCGAGGGATGGCCAGAGATTCCCAGTGAGCAGGGACAGCCTTGGGGAAGGGCTCCCTGTGCCACAATCCCCATTCAGACCTCCAGAGGCAGGATGGCACCACGGGTGGGGGTCACTGTCACATTTTCTGGAAAAATCCCTTCACCAGGATTTCTTCTGGGAAGCTGAGAAGCCTCAGAGGTATATGAAAACAACAATTATCTGATTGCTGTTCCTGTGTTTGGCTGCTTTGGAATGTGGTTTGGAGATTGCCTGTCCAACATGTGAATTGTTTTTACTTAATGACCAGTCACAGTCCAGCTGTGTCAGGACGCTGGAGAGTCATGGGTTTTTCATTAGTATCTTGTTAAGCCTTCTGTAAGTATCCTTTCTCTATTCTTTAGTATAGTTTTAGTATAGCATTCTCTCATATAATATAAGTACATAAAATTCACCTTCTAAAACACAGAGTCAGATTCTGAATCCCTCCTTCATCCTGGGGACCCAGCAAACACCACGGATGGGCAGGTTTGGGGACACTGGAACTGCCAAGGGCAGCGTTGTACCCAATCTCTGGGGACCTGCTGCCACCACCCAGGCTGTGGGAGAGATGGTGACAGCCTGTGTGTCCCTGCTCTCCCTGTGTGTCCCTGCTCTCCCTGCAGGAAAAGGGCACAAACACCAGCTCCAAGGAGCTCATTCCCTGGATGTGCAGGGAATAAAGCAGCCTGTGCTGTGTCACACCTGGGGACAGCCCAGGACAGGCTGTGGGTGACACGGTGACAGCCTGTGTGTCCCTGCTCTCCCTGTGTGTCCCTGCTCCTGCTCTCCCTGCAGGAAAAGAGCACAAACACCTCTCCTTGGAGCTCCCAGGAGCTGATTCCCTGGATGTGCAGGGAATAAAGCAGCCTCTGTGTGTGTGTGTGTGTGTGTGTGTCACACCTGGGGACAGCCCAGGACAGGCTCAGCTGTCCCCAGGTGCCACCTCTGATCAAAGGCAGAGCCAGTGGGGCACGATGGAGGGAAAGCCCATGGAGGAAACAGAATCTAAATTCATGACAGTTCTGCCTTTTCATTTGATGATTTCAGGGCCGTTCATAAATTTACATATTTAATTAAATGCTACAAGCAAATGATTTTTCCATTAGGCTCTGTGTTCCTTACTGCACTCCACAGGGCCTGGGCTCTCCTGCCTTGTGTGCAAGGCCAGATAAGGCTCCCCTGGAATGCCCAGAAGCAGCAGGAGCAGCTTGCCAGGGGTTTGCATGCTGGGTGGTTTCTCTCTCCCCCACTGCCCCCTCTTTTCTGAACAAGCCTGCAAATAAAGAGGAAGGAAGTTTCCATGGGATTGTCTCCTCTCTCTGCCAAAGGTGTCTTTGAAGGCATGAATAAGAAAAGGAGGCAGAAAAGGAAGAAAGAGGAGGCTGAGAGCTCTGCAAGAAAGGAAACTGGAGATAAAACAAATAAATCAAGCCAAAGGGAGGGAATACAAAAGGGAGGTGAAACGGATCCTTACAGGCTCAGAGTTACTGCTCCACAGCTCCCTCCTGGCTCAGGAGACCCCAGGGTGAAAATCCCCCTTCCCCATACATCAACTGTGCCCCTTTGAGGAAAATCAACAGCCAAGCTGCACGTGTGGGGCTGCACTGTGGAAATAAAGGTCACTGGGATGAGTGCCCACTGCCTCCCACCTGCCCTGGCCTTTCCTCGTGCTCCCATCACTTCTCACCAGTGTGGCTTGCTCCCAGAGGAAGGGAATTCGCTCCACTGAAGTGCTTGGGGAAGGGGAAGTGTCCTGGTTTGGGGCAAATTTGGGAGGAAACATCCAAAAGGGAAAGGGGAAGGGGAAAGGGAAAAGGGGGAGAGGGAAAGGGGGAGAGGGAGAAAGGGGAAGGGGCAAGGGGCAGAGGGGGAAAGGGGGAGAGGGAGAAAGGGGAAAGGGGGAAAGGGGAAGGGGGGAAGGGGGAGGGGAAAGGGAAAAGGAGAAAGAAGAAGGGGGGAGGGAAAAGGGGAAAGGGAAGGGGACCAACGGGCTCCCTGCCTTTAAGCCAGAGACTCTTCACTTCTGCAGATGGAAGTCACTTGTCAAAACTCAAGCAGGAGCCTCATGCCACCCTTGCTGCAGCCAGCACGCTCAGAGTGCACGTTCCCATCACAGAATAAATGAGGCATTCAGCCTTTATTCCCAGGAAAAGAGCACAAAACCCCACTTCCCTCCTCAGCACTGCTTGGATGCCTTGGCCCTTCTGCGAGGATGAGGTTCCTGAATGCCACCAGGCAAAGGTTTACCACAAAAGCAGCAGTTCTGGCTGTGAAAGGATATTTAGAAGTTATTTTGCTCCTAATGTTGCTGGAGAGAGCGAGTTACACAGCAAATTGGTTCTTAGGATGCATGTGACACTGCAGGGAGCCGTGTGTAATAAAGCAGTGTGATCATAAAACCCCGCGGTTCATCCTTAGAAAGGAACCTGACCCTCTCTGGAATTTGTCATTGGGGATTATGGATGATTTTTTATTTCTTTTTTAATTCTTGCAGCACTCAGAGCTGTGAAGGGTGAAGGCCCTTGGAGCTGCTCTCAGCCCAGCTCAGCGCAGGGACAGATGAGGCTGGGTAACATTTCTCTTTTTCTCACTTTTCCCTTATCCCAGGGAGGCTCATTTCCCTGCCAGGCTGGAGGGAGAGGAGCCAAAGCACTTCCCAAGGCTCTGCAGCATCTTGACAAGGCCAGGACTGAGTATTAGAGCTGGGGGAAGGTGAGTCACCTCCCTGCCAGGCTGGGTGTCAGCACAGGGTGTATTTCATACAAACAAACCCAGGCACTGTCCCCTCCGAGCTGCAGCACATCCCCCCTGGGCTGGGCCAGGGCTGCATCTCGGCTGGCAGGTGCCAGGTGCCACCTCCGGGGTCACAGCTTATTAAAATGTAATTGCATTGTAAATTGGATGTGCTGAACTATTGTGAGATCAGCGGCCGAGCCTCTGCCCGGGTGGTGGAGAATGTTAATGATCCCCAGTGCACACTGAGCCAGAGGCAGCTCGGCTCCAGGCCTCCCTATCTTCCTCCCAATGCCCTCCCTGAGCTCCCCTGGGGCCGTTCCCTCTGCTCCTGTCCCTGTTCCCTGGGATAAGATCCCAAATCCCCCCGGCTGTGCCCTCCTGGCAGGAGCTGTGCAGAGCCACAAGGGCCCCCTGAGCCTCCTTTGCTCCAGGCTGAGCCCCTGCCCAGCTCCCTCAGGGATTCTGCAGCCCCTGCCCAGCTCCCTCAGGGATTCTGCAGCCCCTGCCCGGCTCCCTCAGGGATTCTGCAGCCCCTGTCCAGCTCCCTCAGGGATTCTGCAGCCCCTGCCCAGCTCCCTCAGGGATTCTGCAGCCCCTGCCCAGCTCCCTCAGGGATTCTGCAGCCCCTGTCCAGCTCCCTCAGGGATTCTGCAGCCCCTGTCCAGCTCCCTCAGGGATTCTGCAGCCCCTGCCCAGCTCCCTCAGGGATTCTGCAGCCCCTGCCCGGCTCCCTCAGGGATTCTGCAGCCCCTGCCCAGGTCTGTCCCTGCCCCAGCCTCTCTCCAGCTGCCTGGGCAGGTTCTGGGCAATGGAGGCACTCAGAGTTCAGCCCATTTTCCGTTGTTGCTCCTTGTCCCCTTCCATGTCCCTGCTGTCCCCACACCATTCCGGGTGTGTGCAGGCAGGGAGCTGTGCAGGGATCTCAGCCGAGCTGGCTGCAGCCGCTGCCATCTGCTGTGGCATATGCTGCTGGCAGGACGTGCCCGCCGCGCTGGCACAGCCGCACCGCGGAGCCGCGCCCGGGAGGGCTCCCGCACCCTCCACAGCCAGGATGGATCCCACACCTTCTGAACCCGGGATGGATCCCGCACCCGGGATGGATCCCACACCCGGGAGGGCTCCCGCACCTTCCGCACCCTCCAAACCGCGGAGCTACACCTGGGAAGGCTCCCTCATCCCCTGCACCCTCCGCACCTGGGATGGATCCCACACCAGGGAAGGATCCCGCACCCTCCACACCCGGGATGGATCCCGCACCCTCCGCAGCCGAGAGGGCTCCCGCATCCCTGCATCCCCCGCACCCGGGATGGATCCCGCATCCCCGCATCTCCCGCACCCGGGATGGATCCCTCATCCCCCGCACCCGCGGAGCTGCGAAGGCTGCGAGGGGACGCCAGGAAGGCTTCTGGGGACGGTGACGCAGGGTGGTGGCCCAGGTCCTGTCCAAGGAGGGGATTTGGGAGAGATCTCAGAGCGGAGAGGCGGCGCATCACCCGCAGGGTGGGAGAGAGATGTGGAGCAGCTTAAAGCCTCACTCCGTTAATGACGGCAATTAGCACGGAGCTCCCATTAACAGAAACACAATTTTGTTGTGTACACGAGCGGAGAAGAGTAAATACCCATTACTTTACCCATTTTATCTTCCGCGGGAATGGGGCAATCAGAGGCTGCTGTTGCCAAACGAGCTCCTTCCCCTCCGGGCCCCCCGCGCTCCGTCCCGTCCCTCTGGGCTGTCCCCACCTGTCCCCAGTCCCTGGGGTGCTCCTCCCGTGACCCATCCGAGCCCCGGCTGTGTCCCTGCCCTGGGCTGGCCGGGAGGGTCAGCGGGGCTGGACAGCTCCAGCCTGGATGGCCTGGGGGTGTCCTGGGGGTGTCCTGGGTGTCCCAGCCCTGCCTCCACGTCCCAAGAATGGGAGTGCAGCACACAGGAGCTTGGAAAGGGCTCCTGGAGCAGCGGGGGAGAGGCCGAGTTCAGGGATGGGATGAGGAACCGAACCCATGAATCAAACCCGGGAATCAAACCCGGGAATCAAACCTGGGAATCAAACCTGGGAACCAAACCTGGGAATCAAACCTGGGAATCAAACCCAGGAATCAAACCTGGGAATCAAACCTGGGAACCAAACCTGGGAATCAAACCTGGGAACCGAATCTGGGAATCAAACCTGGAACCGAACCCAGGAACCAAACCTGGGGAACTCAGGAACCAAACTCGGGAACCTAACCCAGGAATCAAACCTGGGAACCGAACCCAGGAATCGAAGCCAGGAACCGAACCCCGAGTTCCCACTGTCCCTGATGTCCCCCCAGGGATCCCACTGTCCCCACGTGGTCCCTGCTGTCCCCACTGTCCCTGCAGGGTCCCCGCTGTCCCCGCGGTCCCTGCAGAGTCCCACTGTCCCCCCTGTCCCTGCAGGGTCCCCACTGTCCCTGCTGTCCCTGCAGGGTCCCCACTGTCCCCACTGTCCCTGCAGGGTCCCCACTGTCCCTGCAGGGTCCCCACTGTCCCCGCTGTCCCTGCAGGGTCCCCGCTGTCCCCACACGGTCCCCCCTGTCCCCACACGGTCCTCGCTGTCCCTGCAGGGTCCCCGCTGTCCCCACTGTCCCCCCTGTCCCCACGCGGTCCCCGCTGTCCCCGCAATACAACACCCACTGTCCTCACAGGGCTCCCACTGACGGGAGGCTCTTGTCCCCCAGACAATGTGAGAACAGCAAGGGGGCAGGGAGTGGCCCCATGAGCAGCACGGGCAGCTGGGCAGGTTCCTTCCAGAACCTTCCTGGACCCGGAGCACGAGGGCTGCTCCAGCACACGGAACGTTGCTCAGTCAAACTGCTGACGGTGCTGAAAATGGAGACTGGGCCACAGCCAAGCTCTCAGCTAACCAGTTCTCCAGGCATTGATCAAAAGCCACTTATGGGATTTTTTCCCCCATTTTTTGGGGCTGATTGTAAAAATTATTCTGAACAGGCACAGCAGTTCAATTGTAATAATTTTGTCATGTGGAATGTTTTGATTTTTCATTTTCCAGCGCTGCTCCGTTTCAAAATTTAGCAAAAATGCGATGATTACTGTACAGTTAAAATGAGGGGAGGGAAGCAACAAGCTGAAACCTTTCCTCTGAGATAGGAAAAAAATAATATCCTATCACTGTGCATCCGGAAATTATATTCTTTCTGATTTGAAAAGGGGGAACAGGGGTGATGCTGCATTTATAATTTTGTTCTATTCTTTGGGTTTTATTCTGAGCCCAAAATGCATTTAAACAAGTTATTTCTGCAATTCTCCCAATTAAAATGGAACAGCTTATTTCCCAGAGCAGAGAAAAGGCTGCAAATAGAATCCCGAGGAATCGGGAGGAGCAGGAGCCTTTCCTATGGAAACGCAGAGGTTTCCAGCCTGGAAACCCATGGCTGCTTTGCCTTGGGATGGGGCTGGTTTTCCTCTTGACTGGTGCAGAGGTGTGTCCTGTGCAGGGCAGTGAGGTTCAGCTCTGGGGCTGCTCAGGGGATGTGGCCTCTCCCTTCCCTGAGCCCCAAGTGCCTCCAGCCGCAGCAGAGGGAGGGCTCTGCTGGTGACAGAGCCACAGAGCCACAGCCAGGGTCCTGCTGGAGAGCAAAACCACCCCGAGCCCCAGTTCTGCACATCCAAATCCCTGGTATCACATTTGGTGTGTGCTTACCACACCAGCACGGCCTGGCACAGCTGCCCAGGGCAGGGCTGGCGTCCCCAGCCCTGCAGATGTGGCACCTGGGGACATGGGGCAGTGGTGGCCTCGGCACTGCTGGGGGATGGCCGGACTCAGCGACCTTCAAGGGCCTTTCCAATGATTCTGTATTGCTGTACTTCTGGATTTCTGTACTTGCATATTTCTGTATTTCTGTACTTACATATTTCTGTATTTCTGTATTTCTGTGACTCCAGAGACCTCTTGGAGAAGGAGGGGTGATGGGAGGGTGAGGGACATCCCCCAGCAGTGCCCCTTGTCCCTGGGTGAGGGTTCCCCTGTGCAGGGAGCAGCAAGCTGAGCATCTCTGCCTTTACTGGGTCTAACCCCAGACTCTTTTGGGATCTCCAGCCCTGGAGATGGGGAGCCCCTGAGCCACATGTGTCCCACAGAACTAGGGGGGGGCAGAAAGGGGGTCCTGCCAGAGGGGCTCAGGGACGGGATGGGAAGGGATGGGAACAGACCCATCAGGGTTCCCCTTCCCAAAGGTCTCACCATAAACCACAGAGGCTGACCCTCCCATCAGAGCCCCCTCCCAGGGGCACAGGGAAGCAGCTCTGCCAGACCCCTGGTGCTCAGGCTGGAACGGAGCCTGCCTGGGGCTGGAACGGCCTGCAGGCACAAAAACCAGGCTCAGTCCTCATTTCTGAGCTGAGGACCTGAAAGCCCTTAAGCCCACACAAAGGGTGGCAAAATCACAAGGCAGCTCTCCAGTGTGAGTCTGTAATTCTGCTGTTCCACCTCACAAAGGGCCAAATCAAGTGTCTAAATAAAGGGTGTTGAGGTGCAGGGAGGGAGAGAAGGAGCCCCTTGTGTGTGCCCAGCCCAAACACCCCCAGCTCTCCCTCTGCCTGCCCTGTGGCTCATTATCCACCCTCCAAGAGCTGCTCTGAGCCTTCCTCCTGCTGCTCCTGGTGCTGCCCCAGGGCTGCCCGGCCACAGCTCACCCTCCCAGCTCATCCCCAGCTCCAAACCCTCCCTCTGTGCCTGCAAATCACAAATCTCCCCCAGGCACGGCCCTGCTCTGCCACTCTGTGGGCAAAAACCCAGCTTGGGGCCACAAATGGCATCAGCTCGCCCCACTACAGCCCCAAACTCAAACCCCAAACTGGGGACACAAATGGCATCAGCTGGCCCCATTACAGCCCCAGACTCAAACCCCAAACTGGGGCCACAAACGCCATCAGCTGGCCCCATTACAGCCCCAGACTCAAACCCCAAACTGGGGCCACAAACGCCATCAGCTGGCCCCATTACAGCCCCAGACTCAAACCCCAAACTGGGGCCACAAACGCCATCAGCTGGCCCCATTACAGCCCCAGACTCAAACCCCAAACTGGGGACACAAATGGCATCAGCTGGCCCCATTACAGCCCCAAACTCAAACCCCATCTTGGGGACACAAATGGCATCAGCTGGCCCCATTACAGCCCCAAACTCAAACCCCATCTTGGGGACACAAATGGCATCAGCTGGCCCCATTACAGCCCCAAACTCAAACCCCAGCTTGGGGACACAAATGGCATCAGCTGGCCCCGTTACAGCCCCGGGCTGGAGTGGCTCTGGCAGGAGGAATATCTCTCCCTGTGAAATCAGCTGATTTAAATACTAATGAGCCAATAACCACGTTTGAGTAGAATAATGGCCATGATAATAGAAGCCATAAAAAGCTGCCGTGCTCTCAGCAATGTTCCCAGGCTCCTTCCACCCAGGTGCTGCCCCTGCTGGCAGCCTCCAAAGGAGAGGGGAAGGGATGGCCAGCGGCGCTCAGAGCTGCTGCCAGAGGTGCTGCAGGAGCTGAGCTGTGCCTGTTCTGTGCTCTGCTGGGAGGGAGAAAGCTCCCGAGTGGGTCTCAGTGTTTGTGGGATGGTGACATTGCCATGCTGAGGTTTGTCCTCTCACCTGGAGGGCAGTGCAGACATTTGGGAAATGTTTCACAGAGCACAGAATCATGGAATCACTGAGGCTGGAAAAGCCCTCTGAGATCATGGAGTCCAACCATGCCCAGCACTGCCAGGGCCAGCACTGCCCCTGTCCCCGGGTGCCACAGCCACAGGGCTGTGAAATCCCTCAGAGATGGGAACTCCAGCCCTGCCCTTGGCACTTCCAATCCCTGGCCCCCTTTCCATGGGGAAATTCCTCCCAATGCCCACCCTGAGCTCCCCTGGCCCAGCCTGAGGCCATTCCCTCTGCTCCTGTCCCTGTTCCCTGGGATAAGATCCCAAATCCCCCCGGCTGTGCCCTCCTGGCAGGAGCTGTGCAGAGCCACAAGGGCCCCCTGAGCCTCCTTTGCTCCAGGCTGAGCCCCTGCCCAGCTCCCTCAGGGATTCTGCAGCCCCTGCCCAGCTCCCTCAGGGATTCTGCAGCCCCTGCCCAGCTCCCTCAGGGATTCTGCAGCCCCTGCCCAGCTCCCTCAGGGATTCTGCAGCCCCTGCCCGGCTCCCTCAGGGATTCTGCAGCCCCTGCCCAGCTCCCTCAGGGATTCTGCAGCCCCTGCCCAGCTCCCTCAGGGATTCTCCAGCCCCTTCCCAGCTCTGTTCCTGCCCTGGCCACGCTCCAGCCCCTCCAGGGCTCTCCAGAGCTGCCCCAGCCCTGGGGATCCCCTGGCAGTGCCAGCACAGGGACACTGTGGCACTGCCCTGGCCCTGCTGCCACCCCAGAGCTGCCCTGGCTGCTGTGTTGGAGGAGGATGAAGGGCTGGAAGAGTTGGATGAGGAGGAGGATGAAGAGCTGGATGAGGCTTGAAGAGCTAGATGAGGAGGAGGATGAAGGGCTGGAGGAGGAGGAGGAGGATGAAGATGAAGGGCTGGATGAGTCTTGAAGAGTTGGATGAGGAGGAGGATGAAGATGAAGAGCTGGATGAGGCTGGAGGAGCTGGATGAGGAGGAGGATGAAGATGAAGGGCTGGATGAGGAGGAGGATGAAGATGAAGGGCTGGATGAGGAGGAGGATGAAGATGAAGGGCTGGATGAGGAGGAGGATGATGATGACGAAGGGCTGGGTGAGGCTGGAGGAGCTGGATGAGGAGGAGGATGAAGATGAAGGGCTGGGTGAGGCTGGAGGAACTGGAGGAGGAGGAGGATGATAACAAAGGGCTGGATGAGGCTGGAGGAGCTGGAGGAGGAGGAGGATGATGACGAAGGGCTGGGTGAGGCTGGAGGAGCTGGAGGAGGAGGAGGATGACAACAAAGGGCTGGATGAGGCTGGAGGAGCTGGATGAGGAGGAGGATGATGACGAAGGGCTGGGTGAGGCTGGAGGAGCTGGAGGAGGAGGATGAAGATGAAGGGCTGGATGAGGAGGAGGATGATGATGAAGGGCTGGGTGAGGTTTGAAGAGCTGGAGGAGGAGGAGGATGAAGATGAAGGGCTGGGTGAGGCTGGAGGAGCTGGATGAAGAGGAGGATGAAGATGAAGGGCTGGGTGAGGCTGGAGGAGCTGGAGGAGGAGGAGGATGAAGATGAAGGTCTGGGTGAGGCTGGAGGAGCTGGAGGAGGAGGAGGATGAAGATGAAGGGCTGGGTGAGGCTGGAGGAGCTGGATGAGGAGGAGGATGATGACGAAGGGCTGGATGAGGCTGGAGGAGCTGGAGGAGGAGGATGAAGGTCTGGGTGAGGCTGGAGGAGCTGGAGGAGGAGGAGGATGAAGATGAAGGGCTGGGTGAGGCTGGAGGAGCTGGATGAAGAGGAGGATGAAGATGAAGGGCTGGATGAGGCTGGAGGAACTGGAGGAGGAGGAGGATGATAACAAAGGGCTGGATGAGGCTGGAGGAGGAGGATGAAGATGAAGGGCTGGATGAGGCTGGAGGAACTGGAGGAGGAGGAGGATGATAACAAAGGGCTGGATGAGGCTGGAGGAGCTGGATGAGGAGGAGGATGATGACGAAGGGCTGGGTGAGGCTGGAGGAACTGGAGGAGGAGGAGGATGAAGATGAAGGGCTGGATGAGGCTGGAGGAACTGAAGGAGGAGGAGGATGAAGATGAAGGGCTGGGTGAGGCTGGAGGAGCTGGAGGAGGAGGATGAAGATGAAGGGCTGGATGAGGAGGAGGATGATGACGAAGGGCTGGATGAGGCTGGAGGAGCTGGAGGAGGAGGATGAAGATGACGAAGGGCTGGGTGAGGCTGGCTGTTGAAGCCCCCACATGCTCTGCCCCACGTGGTGCCATGGAATCCCCATCTCCACGTCCTGGCAGGGCCGTGGGCTCTGGCCCAGTGCCGGGGCACTCACGGGGCAGAGGAGCTCGGGTGCCTGGAAGCTGTGCACGGTGAGGGGTGAAGTGTGCTCCGAGTGCAGGGGGGAATGTTCATTTACAGAGCTCCGGATCAATCCATGGCAGCCTCAGCTCTCAGTGCTGGTGTTCACAGCCACTTCCCTGCCCTCGGGCTGCTCCAGCTTTATCTACTCTTGCTGTTGTTATTGCTATTATTAGCATTATTATTATTGCTATTTTCATTTTCCTTCTCAGATTTATGAATCTTGGCTGTGAGCAGGGGCTGGAAATGGGAAAATCCAGTCCTGGGTTACATGAGAGAGCCAGTACAGCAGGAGAATGTGAAATGAGGAGCAGCAATAAAATGGATTATTAAAAAAAAATAATACTCCTATCCCTGAGTTCCTTGGTCATTTAGCAAGACTATAAGTTATTAAAAAAGGAATAAGGGAATTAAAAAGTGAAATCAAGTGAGGGATAGGAATTAATTGGAGAGGAATAAAGCACTGGTAAATAAATGAGATGTTAGGGAAAGATGAGCAGGGGGTAGGAAATGACACATTTGCATCTTCCACCTGGCCAGGTGTCACAGGGCCATGGGACACTCGGGGACACTCAGGGACACTTGGGGACACTCGGGAGCACAGCAGTGACCCTCTAGAGGAGGAGCCACTCTGGAGCTCAGGGCAGCTGGCTGCAATATCCCATTCCTGCACAAATCTGAGTCTCTGTACAGCTCTTCCCTCGGGGGGAGCATAAATTAATTGGAGTTTCTGAGGAGCCTGGGACTCATCTTCCAGCTCCAGGAGAGCCCCCAGAGGTTCCCCAAGGTGAGTCTGTGCCATAGCAGGTGCTGGGGAGAGGAAGGGGCTGATTCCCCCAGGTTTCCCAGCAGGAAGGTGACAAAGGCAGCCTGGGATGGGTGCCAGGGCTGGATCTGCTGCATTTGTTCTGTCTCTGAGGCACAGGAGCTGTTCAGGCTGCCCTGGCTCCAGCAAAGCTGGGTCCTGGCTCACCCAGCCCGGGGTGAAGGGACACTCTGTGCTCACTGAGGGGACACAGTCTGGGTCCTGCAGGGCTTGGGGCCAGGGCAGGGCATGTCTGGGCTGAGGGGCTGCCCCAGCTCCTGGGGATTCCAATATCCCTGTGGTGACCCCTGCCCAGGTGTGTCCCTGTGAGCCCAGAGTCCCTGCGGATGGAGCCACCCACCTTATCTGTGATCCCACAGATAAGGTCCTGTGATCACACAGATAAGGTGCTGTGATCACACAGATAAGGCCCTGTGATCCCACAGATAAGGTGCTGTGGTCACACAGATAAGGCCCTGTGATCCCACAGATAAGGTGCTGTGGTCACACAGATAAGGCCCTGTGATCCCACAGATAAGGCCCTGTGATCCCACAGATAAGGTGCTGTGATCACACAGATAAGGCCCTGTGATCCCACAGATAAGGTCCTGTGATCACACAGATAAGGTCCTGTGATCACACAGATAAGGTGCTGTGATCACACAGATAAGGCCCTGTGATCACAGAGATAAGGCCCCGTGATCCCACAGATAAGGCCCCGTGATCCCACAGATAAGGGCCCTGTGATCCCACAGATAAGGCCCTGTGATCCCACAGATAAGGCCCCATGATCCCACAGACAAGGCCCCGTGATCCCACAGATAAGGCCCCGTGATCACACAGATAAGGCCCTGTGATCACACAGATAAGGTGCTGTGATCACACAGATAAGGTGCTATGAACACACAGATAAGGTGCTGTGATCACACAGATAAGGTGCTATGAACACACAGATAAGGTGCTGTGGTCACACAGATAAGGCCCCGTGATCACACAGATAAGGCCCTGTGATCACAGATAAGGCCCTGCCTCCCACAGGAGCCCTCAGGGCCCAGGGGAGCAGAGAGAGGCTCAGCCCCAGCATGGAGTGTCCTTATCACACAGGAACACACTGCTGGCTCTAATCCACCATGGAAGCTTCTCCCTGAGCCGGTTCAGGGAAGAGCTGATAAGGTGATAGAGGAGCCCAGCTGGCTGGCTGTGACCTTTAGAGGGATGTGACAGTCACTGTCCCAGCTGCTGGGGCTGGCACAGGCACTCCAGGGCTGGCTGAGGAGGGAGCTGCTTTGGCACACTCCTGTGACCGTGTTCACAGGGGTGAGGGCAGAGACGAGGATCTGACTCCATGTTTCAGAAGGCTGATTTATTATTTTATTATATATATTACATTAAAACTATACTAAAAAGTAGGAGAAAGGATTTCATCAGAAGGCTGGCTAAGAATAGAAAGGAATGATAACAAAAGCTTGTGTCTTGGACAGAGTCTGAGCCGGCTGACTGTGATTGGCCATTAATCAGAAACAACCACATGAGCCCAATCCCAGATGCACCTGTTGCATTCCACAGCAGCAGATAACCATTGGGTACATTTTGTTCCTGAGGCCTCTCAGCTTCTCAGGAGGAAGAATCCCAAGGAAAGGATTTTCCATAAAAGATGTCTGTGACACACTCCCCCTTCTCCCCTCAGCACCCCTCAGCTGGACATGGACACAGAAGCCCAGGGATGGAACCTGAGCCTGGACAGGACAGCCCAGGGATGGAGGATGGACCTGTCCATCCCTGTCCATCCCTGTCCATCCCAACCCTGCCAGGCCACCCAGGGCTGCTGGGGACATCATCCCTGTCCATCCCTGTCCATCCTAACCCTGCCAGACCACCCAGGGCTGCTGGGGACATCATCCCTGTCCATCCCTGTCCCTGCCAGGCCACCCAGGGCTGCTGGGGACATCATCCCTGTCCATCCCTGTCCCTGCCAGGCCACCCAGGGCTGCTGGGGACATCATCCCTGTCCATCCCTGTCCCTGCCAGGCCACCCAGGGCTGCTGGGGACATCATCCCTGTCCATCCCTGTCCATCCTAACCCTGCCAGACCACCCAGGGCTGCTGGGGACATCATCCCTGTCCATCCCAGCCCTGCCAGACCACCCAGGGCTGCTGGGGACATCATCCCTGTCCATCCCTACCCTGCCAGGCCACCCAGGGCTGCTGGGGACATCATCCCTGTCCATCCCTGTCCATCCCAACCCTGCCAGGCCACGCAGGGGTGCTGGGGACGTCACCTCCAGGCCTTTGGGGCTGCAAAGCCAAGCCCAGGCTCTGCTGGCTCCCAGTTTCTGCATCTTGACTGCAGGTGAGACTTTTTTACCCACACCTGACTCCGAGTCAGGGTTTTTCACAGCAGAATTTCACTGTTTCTGCTTGCTAATGAAGATATATTTGTATGGAAAAAAAAAAAGAAAGAAAATATCCAGGCTCCCCCAGAGACCCCCATCATTTGAAATGCAGGCTGGGCAAAGCTAACTGGAAAACACCCAGTGGGGGACAGAGCTCTGCGAGCAGAGAGGGAGATGAGACTCTCTAATAAGATCTTTTCCCATCTCTAATTTCTCTGAATCGAGCTGCTCATGCAGAAAGCAGCACTGGGAGATTTGGAAAGCTATTTGTGTGGGTAATTGACATTATTTTCTCTGCTAGGCACTACGCCCAACTTCCAGTGTTAATATAAACATTTTTTTTTTTAATGATAGCTTGTGCTTTTTGGTGGGCATAAAGCAGCATTTGTATTTACAGCCAAAATGCATAATAAATAAATGAATACATTTGGTAGAATATTTTATCTGCCTGGATGAAAAGGAATAAAATCTATTCAGGCTGACCAGAAATGCTTGTTCATCCTGGCTGGGCTTAGCAAAACATTTTGGTTAAAAGCACACAGCGAAGCTGGGAATTTTTTTGGGAAGGATGTAAAATGGATTTTGATTTCTAATTTCAGCACAAAATCCTTCCTTTTTGGAGGCTTGAAGTGATATTTCAAATTTGACCTCTATTAGCCTGTATTTTTAGAAAAAGCTGAAACAACAAAGGGTTTATTACAGGTTTGGCTCAGCTCACAATCAAATGCATTATTTAGGGTTTTTTCCATATTTTGTTTGTGGGAGAATGGTTTTTAAAAGCTGGAGCTGCACCCCCACATTTTGTGCCGTGCCTGCCATGGGGAGCTGCAGCTGCAGGGCCTCTGTGGGGTGGAAGTGGCTCTGGAATGGTGGAAGGAGGGAGTTGTCCCCTCCTTCTCCAGGATTTTGCCCATCCTTGCCTTCCCCAGGGCCACACCCCAGTTCTCCTGCTGGATCCTGGGGCTCTGTGCTCCAGCCCAGGGGTGCAGGATGATTTTACACCTCCTCTAAAAGGCCTTGGGCAAGAGAAGGGAAGGAGGCAGATGTTTAAACCAGCCCTGGCCTGGTCCCACTCGGGCAGAGCTGCTGTGAGGGTCACAGGGGTGCTGTGAGGTTTGCAGAGTTTCTGGAGGTCCACAGAGGTTCTATGAGGTTCACAGAGGTTCTGTGAGGCTCTGTGAGGTTCCCAGAAGTTCTGGAGGTTCACAGAGGTTCTGTGAGGTTTGCAGAGGTTCCGTGAGGTTCCGTGAGGTTCTGTGAGGTTCTGTGAGGTTCCCAGAAGTTCTGGAGGTTCCCAGAGGTTCTGTGAGGTTTGCAAATAGAAGTCAGCTGGCAAGAAGAACAGGGGGAAAATCCCGAGTGTCACGAGGTGAAACTCAACCTCCCCCAGTGCAAGGCAGAGGTGAATACAATAAACACAAAACAAACCTCACTGTGCTTCTAAAGGGGGCTGTGAGTCTGTGGCTCCATCCTGGGACCAGGAATATATGAAATAATGTTTATTTTCCTGTGAAGGCTGCAGCTGAAGTCTGGGTTTCATTGCACCCCTGTCCTCAGAGCCCAAGTCAGGAGATGCTCAGGAGAGGAGCTGGAGATGAGTTGGAGATGTTCCTTGCAGATGTTCCTTGGGGAGGAGCCGGAGAGGTTCCTTGCAGATGTTCCTTGGGGAGGAGCCGGAGAGGTTCCTTGCAGATGTTCCTTGCAGATGTTCCTTGGGGAGGAGCTGCAGATGTTCCTTGCAGATGTTCCTTGCAGATGTTCCTTGGGGAGGAGCTGCAGATGTTCCTTGCAGATGTTCCTTGCAGATGTTCCTTGGGGAGGAGCTGCAGATGTTCCTTGCAGATGAGCTGGAGATGTTCCTTGCAGGTGTTCCCTGGATATGTTCCTTGGGGATGTTCCCTGGAGAGGTTCCTTGCGGATGTTCCTTGCAGATGTTCCCTGGGGAGGAGCTGCAGATGGTCCTTGCAGATGTTCCTTGGTGACGTTCCCTGGAGAGGTTCCTTGCAGATGAGCTGGAGATGTTCCCTGGGGATGTTCCTTGGGGATGCTCCCTGGGGAGGAGCTGATGTGGGCTGGGAGCAGCAGCCGTGCCCAGCCCGGGGTGCACGGGGGGCTCACTCCCAGGGGCTCAGGGAGACTCTGAAGGGCAGAGAGAGCCCTTGGGGTCCTGTGTGAGCAGAGTGGCCAGGGACAGCTCCCTGCTCAGCCCTGGCCTCACAGCACCCCTAATTCCAGATACATCCCTTGGGAAATGCACAGGACACATCATTCCTGCATCTCTGGGCAGAACCCCAGGAGCTGACACGTCTGAGAACTGCTATTAGCTGTTATCCTTACTCCTACTACCAAAATATGTCAGAGATTTCATTTGAAATTAAACAAAACAACCCCACAAACCACCAGAAACTCACCTGTGCTGGCATTCCCATTGAGCAAGACTTGTCAAAGCACAAGGAGGGCACAGCCTCTCTGGGGCCCTCCCACGGGACCAGGAAAGAAGGGACTGTTCTCCTCACCAAACACAGCACAGGGCTATGATTGATCTGCTGTGGAAGCTGGGAAGAGCCAAGGTTTGACCTGAGACCCCTTAAGGCAGCCCAGTGGCACAGTTCCAGCTGTTACAGCACTTTCTGGCCGTGACTGGCCCCGTGTCCAGCCAGGCTCTGGAACCACCCAGCCCCCTGGAGGAGGAGGGCATTTGCAGCCTCCCATCAGATCATTGTTCTTGCTGCAGTTCCCTGGCAGTGAAATAGAGATAATACAGCAAAGAAACAATGCCACCAAACTTGTTATCAGTCCTTCCTTGCTTATTCCTCCCACCAAACATTTCCTATCAGCATTCACCAGCTAATCTTCTCCTTTTGTCACTGACACAAAAACACTTGCTCATTTTGTGTCATCTCCAAATACTGCAACAATAGAAGAATGCAGCCATTAATTACTGAAATTACCGTTACAAGAGAAAATTATAGTCATTAAAATCAAGGTAAAACTCATTTGTACTTTCCTCAACTTCTCTTTTTTTGTGAAGCTACCAACTTAATGCCTCCAGTAAAGACCTCAGAATGCAGCAAACTGAAAAGTCTGGGAAATGTGAGTGGTGCTGTCACTGCAGGAGCTTCACTGAGGCAAAGGCTCCTGTCCCCTCCCTGAGCTGTGCTCTCATCACAGAGCCATGGGATGGGATGGGATAATGGGATGGGATAATGGGATGGGATGGGATGGGATGGGATGGGATGGGATGGGATGGGATGGGATGGGATGGGATGGGATGGGATGGGAGGGACCTCAGAGCCCACCCAGTGCCACCCCTGCTGTCATGGTTTGAGGCTGGCACAACCAGCGTTGGGATTATAATAATTTGGGATTATTATTGATAATAATCCCAAAAAACTCACTTCCTCTCCAACCAGGATACCTGCCATGGCAGGGACACCTCCTGTGGTGGTGTTTGCAGGGGTCCCAGGATGAGGGAAGAGACGAGGATCTGACTCCATGTTTCAGAAGGCTGATTTATTATTTTATTATATATATTATATTAAAACTATACTAAAAGAATAGAAGAAAGGATTTCATCAGAAGGCTGGCTAAGAATAGAATCAGAAAGAATGATATCAAAGGCTCTGTCCCAGACTCTCTGTCCGAGCCAGCTGACTGTGATTGGTCATTAATTAGAAACAACCACATGAGCCCAATCCCAGATTTACCTGTTGCATTCCACAGCAGCAGATAACCATTGGTTACATTTTGTTCCTGAGGCCTCTCAGCTTCTCAGGAGGAAGAATCCTAAGGAAAGGATTTTCCATAAAATATCATGGCTACACCTCCCACTGTCCCAGGCTGCTCCAGCCCCAGTGTCCAGCCAGGCCTTGGGCACTGCCAGGGATCCAGGGACAGCCCCAGCTGCTCTGGGCACCTGTGCCATGAGATGGTTTTGGAGTCCACTGCAACCCAAACCACTCTGGGATGGTCTGGTTCCATTCACAGATGTCTCTGTGAATGCTGGAATGAACATAGGAGCTCCTGCTGCTGTAACTGAGCTCTGTGCAGATCAGTGGTGCCAGCTCTGCTGGTGAGTGAGCCCTGGGACAGCAGGATTTCCCCAGCCCTGGAGAGTAGAGGGGCTGGGATCCGCAGTGCCTGAGCCTGCCCAGGGTCACACCCTGCCCCAGGGACAGGCTGGGCACGGGGGCCAAGGGGATTCTCCAGAAGCCAAAATCCTCCTTGGGGGATCCCTGGCCCTCAGCAGGGGCTCCTTGCCTGTGGGGATAACAGCAGGTCTGTAAAAGCTTCCAGACTGAATCTCACTTGACTCAACTGCACCTGTGAGAAATCTGTCAACCTTTCCTGAAAATAGAATCCTACAGCAGTGAAAAACAACCTGTTTCCCTGAGAAAGAATTCTAGGACTGACACTTTTACCGACACCTATGTAAACTATTCTAAACCCTCAAAGACAAAAACTGCAGGCAATATCTGCAGCCAGACCCTTGCCAGCAGGTGGGCATCCCTGGTGAACTAACCAGGGTACAGCCCATTTCTGAGCAGCTGCAGACAGGCACAATTTATTTATCAAACTCTACATTAGGGGGTGGGAGCAAACCTGTGCCTTTCTGTGCTACATGAACAAGTAGCTCCTCTCCAACACCAGGTGACAGCCACAGCTGCCCTGCTCCTGGGAACAGGAGGGCTCCAAGGGTCCTGTGTCCAACCTCTCCGAGCCCTTTGGTCCATGGCAGGAGTCCAGACAGGACCTTAGCACCTGGAGCAGCCTCAGCCAGGGAGCAGCACCAGGAACGGGCACTGCTGTGCTCAGCGGGGCTACATCAGCTGCCTCTGCTGATAGCACTGCTGATAGCAGTGCTGATAACAGTGCTGATAACAATGCTGATAGCAGTGCTGATAGCAGTGCTGATAACAGTGCTGATATCAGGAGTTCAGAGGCTCTGATTCCATCAGCTGCCTCTGCTGATAGCAGTGCTGATAACAGTGCTGATAACAGTGCTGATAACAGTGCTGATAACAGTGCTGATAGGAGCAGTTCAGAGGCTCTGATTCCATCAGCTGCCCCTGCTGATAGCAGTGCTGATAGCAGTGCTGATAACAGTGCTGATAACAGTGCTGATAACAGTGCTGATAGGAGCAGTTCAGAGGCTCTGATTCCATCAGCTGCCCCTGCTGATAGCAGTGCTGATAGCAGTGCTGATAACAGTGCTGATAGGAGCAGTTCAGAGGCTCTGATTCCATCAGCTGCCCCTGCTGATAGCAGTGCTGATAGCAGTGCTGATAACAGTGCTGATAACAGTGCTGATAACAGTGCTGATAGGAGCAGTTCAGAGGCTCTGATTCCATCAGCTGCCCCTGCTGATAGCAGTGCTGATAGCAGTGCTGATAACAGTGCTGATAGGAGCAGTTCAGAGGCTCTGATTCCATCAGCTGCCCCTGCTGATAGCAGTGCTGATAGCAGTGCTGATAACAGTGCTGATATCAGTGCTGATAGCAGCAGTTCAGAGGGCTCTGATTCCTGATATCAGTGCTGATAGCAGCAGTTCAGAGGGTTCTGACTCCTGATCCCAGTGCTGATAGCAGCAGTTCAGAGGCTCTGATTCCTGATATCAGTGCTGATAACAGCAGTTCAGAGGCTCTGATTCCTGATATCAGTGCTGATAACAGCTGTTCAGAGGCTCTGATTCCTGATCCCAGTGCTGATAGCAGCAGTTCAGAGGCCCTGATTCTGATCCCAGTGCTGATAGCAGCAGTTCAGAGGTCCTGATTCACTGATCTGATGCTGGGTGACAGGTCCCTGGCCTAAATGCACATGCAAACATTACACACATGCATACAAATTGAATTTGCCATTTTCTGCAGACTTTAGCCACAGGCAAACCTCGAGAAAAAGAAGAGCAGGAGCAGTTGATGTGATCAAGATAAAGGTTAAACACCCAATTATCCTGTTTGGCACTGAGGGTAGGGCCAGCACAACGAGTGGCTTGGTTAATATCTGCCTGGAACTCAACCTCCAAGGCACAGAGCTGGCCTTTCCTCAGTGCTGCCATCAGCAGCAGTGCTCAGGTTGTGTTCCAGCAAATATCTCTCCAAAGCCTTTCCTCTACACCTGGTTTTAACTCTTGATTTTCATTCTTATTTATTCACAGCAAAAGAAGAAGGTTTGATGCTTTGATTTTCTGCCAGGCTTTATGGCCAGTGACACCCCATCTCTGATTTCTCTGGTGATTTCTCTGGGCCATTGTCCTGCTCTCAGACATTTCCCTGCCTTTTGATGAGCAAAGATCTTGAATTCCAGGGCTTCTGCCCTTGCTGGTTTTGGACAGAGCTGCATGGACACGACTCCAGCACATCCCAACGGGTGTTGCAGTGGCTGGGCAGTGTGGGACCTCTCCCAGAGGCACTGCCAAATCCTCTCCTAACTGGGAATTTCCCCTCACATTGAGTCCCAATGTTGTTTTGTCTCAGTGTTTCCTCCCTTGTGTTTTATTCATTATGCAAACCCCTTCTCCTTTTTCCCCCAACTTTCTTTCAACAACCTGTAATCAAATGTTTCTCTAAAAGAAGTGCCCAAGGTTTGTTTGGGTTTTTTCCCCATCTCTGGGATGAGCATGTGGTTGGAGAGTCCACAGGCTCCTTTTAAACAGACGGCTAATTGCTCAGGAGCAGGCACCAAAGTTAACGATAAATATGTAAATTGGGGAAGAATGAGACACTCGTTAAACATCAGGCATTTACTATGGAAATTAAGTGTCATTAGATGCATAAAAGGCTTTCCCAGTTTCCCTTCAAGCCTTCATTAGTGCACTGATCCCAACAAACACAGAGGGGCCACCCCATCCAAACAAGAGCACAGCCATCCTGAACGGGTGCCCAGAACTCAAACCCAAACAGTTTTAAAATCAGTTTTGAGCTTTGGAGATACTCCACAGCTTTCCTTCTCTTCCCCAGTTCCATTTCCCCTTTGCTGCTCCATCCCATGCAGCAGGAGGAGCTGAGGCTGGGACAGCCCAGCCCCAGGAAAGCTGCTCACATCATCTTTGGCTGAGCTGGAGCCAGAGCTGACAGAAGCAGAGGAGTTCTTGGGAAAGTGTTTGCACTTATTCCAGGGCTTTGGAGGAGACAAAGGTGAGGGTAGAGCAAAAGTCTTGGAGAAAGGGTGGGAAATGCATCTCTGGGAGCTGGAGAGCAGAGCATCTTCCCCCTAAACGTGATGGGTTTGGATTATCCACACTCATTTTCCAAGGGTCTGTGAAACCCCTCCTCATCCTCAGTCTTTTCCAGGCCACCCTCTCTCAAATCTGTAGTGCCAGGAGCCAGGGAATGGCTCCCAGAGCCAGAGGGCAGGGATGGATGGGATATTGGGAATGAGGAATTGTTCCCTGGCAGGGTGGGCAGGCCCTGGCACAGGTGCCCAGAGCAGCTGGGGCTGCCCCTGCATCCCTGGCAGTGCCCAAGGCCAGGCTGGACACTGGAGCACCTGGGACAGTGGGAGGTGTCCCTGACATGGCAGGGTGGCACTGGGTGGGATTTAGGGTCCCTTCCAACCCAAACCACTCCATGATCTTCATTCAACATCTTCTGTTCAGCTCACTCCATCTATAATTAGCCATGAGTAAAAATTCAAATTACTCCCTTCCTCAACAGCCTTCCAGGAATTTAAAGATACTGACGTGGAAATTCTTGTTTGGAAGTGCCCCAGAAACATGGAACAGGTTCCTGAAGGATTTCCTTAGGGTTGCCTTGCTCCTATAAATCCCTTCCAAGCCAGTGTGCTCATGAGGATCAAAGTGCAGAAGCATTACCAAATGCAGGGAATTTCCTGAACTCACCTTCATCCAACCAGACAAGAGCAGGAGACCTCTGTGGATGGTGGTGGGGCTCGGCAGAGTGGCTGTCCCCTGTGCACACCTTGGGACACTTGCAGTGGGATGGGGAGGATGAAGTTTTCCCTCTGCACCTTCATGCAAAGCTGTCAGTCCCAGTCCTCACCAACTCCAGCACTGCAGGCAGCCAAAAACGTCATGGAAAGGTGAAAATATTTATTTTTCTGCAGTTTTTTCCCCATAAACTAGCATTGATATGTCAAAAAGAAACTAAAATAAACCAGAGAAAATCACAAACTGCTAAGAACCGTGTGGAGAGCAGAGTGATTTTTGTCCTTTCTGTAACACCCACCCACACGGAGCCAGCCTGCTGACAGCAGCAAAGGAGGATCAAAAATAGCCGAGGTTTTGTCACAGAACTTTCCAGATTGTCCACTGGAAACCACGCAGGTGTAGCTGTGGATTCTGCCAGGCTGGCCCCCACAGCCAGTCCCATTTCTGTACCCCAGCCAGCAGCAGGGGTGCCAGGGCTGGGATGGAGGAGGAGGACGAGCAGGAAGAGGAGGAGGAGAAAGAGGAAGAGCAGGAAGAGGAGGAGGAGGAAGAGTCCCTCCATCTCCTCCCCCAGTCAGCAGCAGGGGTGCCAGGGCTGGGATGAGCCCCAGCCTGGAGCAGCCAGACCCCAGTGCTGAGGAGGAGGAGGAGGAGGAGGAAGAACCTCTCCATTTTCCTGACAGCCATGACACAGGATTTTAAGACACTTTAAGGGATTTTTGAGACACTTCATGAGCTAAGACCTGTTCAAAGGTTGTGGATGCAAAGCCAGTGCCCACAATGTACCCCTGTGCAATTCCATACAAATACAGTCAGTACAAATACAGCCAGTGCAATACAATTCCATACAAATACAGTCAGTAAAATACAACTCCATACAAATACAGCCAGTACACTACAATTCCATACAAATACAGTCAGTACAAATACAGCCAGTACAAATACAGTCAGTACAATACAATTCCATACAAATACAGCCAGTACAAATACAGTCAGTACAAATACAGCCAGTACAATACAATTCCATACAAATATAGCCAGTACAAATACAGCCAGTACAATACAATTCCATACAAATACAGCCAATACAATACAATTCCATACAAATACAGCCAGTGCAATACAATTCCACACAAATACAGTCAATACAATGCATTTCTGTGCCAGGTTGTTCCTTTACAGTTTAACTCTTTGTTCTGCAGCAGTACCAGGCTAGTCTGGAGA
Source organism: Agelaius tricolor (assembly GCF_023055355.1). Classification (NCBI taxonomy): domain Eukaryota; kingdom Metazoa; phylum Chordata; class Aves; order Passeriformes; family Icteridae; genus Agelaius; species Agelaius tricolor. The sequence continues at coordinate 2,252,935 of NW_027269314.1, forward strand.
ACCATCATGGAATCACAGGATGGTTTGGAATGAAGGGACCTCAAAGCCCATCCAGTGCCAGCCCTGCCCTGGGCAGGGACACCTCCCCTGTCCCAGTAAAGGCAGAGATGCTCAGCTCACTGCTCCCTGCACAGGGGAACCTCACCCAGGGACAAGGGGCACTGCTGGGGGAGCTCCTGCACCATCCCATTCCTGCCTCCTTCTCCAAGAGCTCTCTGGAGTCACAGAAACACAGAACAACTGAGGTGATTAATAACTATAAAAATAACTATAATAACTAATAATAACCCAAGAAAAGCCCTCTGAGATCGAGTCCAGCCCTCCCCAGCACTGCCATCACTGCCCCTGTCCCCCAGTGCCACATCCCCAGGGCTGTGAGACCCCTCAGGGATGGGGACTGCACCCCTGCCCAGGGCAGTGGTTTTCCAGGAATAAAAGTCTCTCCATTATAACCCAGGGGATTGCATCCCTGGATTTCCTCACAAGCCTTCTCTGTCAGCCCTTGCTGGGCTTCTGGAGGCTCTGCCCTTGGCCCTGGGCCCTTCCTGCCCGGGCCGTGTCTGTGCTCTGTCCGTGTGTCCTGCTGGAAGCTGTGTGGAGGCCTTGGCAGGGAGTCTTGGTGCCACGGGAATGGGATCTGTTTAGTGGGAATGGGACCTGCTTGATGGGAATGGGAGCTCTTGGTGGGAATGGGATCTGTTTGATAAGAATGGGAGCTCCTGGATGAGAATGGGATCTGCTTGGTGGGAATAGGAGCTCTTGGGTGGGAATGGGAGCTCTCATGTGGGAATGGGATCTGTTTGGTGGGAATGGGAGCTCTTGGGTGGGAATAGGAGCTTTTTTATGGAAATGGGAGCTCTTGGATGGGAATGGGAGCTCTTGGATGGGAATGGGAGCTCTTGGATGGAGGCTGAAGAGCAGAGCTGGGGCATGTCTGGAGTAGGAGCTGCAGGGAAACACCAAATTCCATCTCTCCACAATCCCTCAGCCCTGGAGATCAGCGTTCTCTGGCCCCTTGTCCCTCTGTCAATAAACAGACACAAGTGACCATGAACTCCTTCCTGCCAGCCACAGCCTGTCCTGCCCTGCAGGGCCATCAGTCACAAACCATCTCTGTCATCTCCACTTTGCACAAGCACTGGCGCCTTCGGGAGGAGCTTTGATGTCTGATGCAGCTCCAAAAAAATGACATTGAGAAGTTCACAGGACCAGGGCTCGAAGCACAAACACTCTGTGACTGCACACAGATGGCTGCAGACCTGGATCTGGTTTATTTATGCTTCTTGGAAAGAAGTTATTCAATATTCTGTTGGGGATTTAAATGTTTATTCTGAGCAATTCCCAGGCAAAATTTAACGAGCAGTCAATGGAGGAGTTTAATAAGGGGTGGGATGAAAAAAAGTATTTTTCTGTGTCTCTGGGCAATAAATCACAAGTCTTCAAGGGCCACAAATCTTGGCTCTTTGTGCCATTTAAGCTCAGCTCCCTCGCTGTCGCTGAAGGAGATTTAAAGGCTGCCAGTCAGCTCCTGTGAGACACAGCTGTGCTCATTTGTTTATTCCTTAAAAACTGAAACAAGCTGGAGGCTGGTAAAGGCTTCCACCAGCACAGAATTGTGTCCTGGGCAGGGGGAATGTGTTCCCCAGCCGAGCTGAACATCACCCAGGCCCTGGGGCTGAGCCTGCAAGGAGTGAAAAGGTCCCCTGGCCTCACCTCTGCTCTCGGCCTGGCTTAACCAAGACACATCTTGCTGTGCAAATGTTGAGATGTTGCTACATTAATGTGACTGGTGATCAAGTGTCTCCTTCAGGTAAAGATATGATGTGCCTTATTCCTCTCTAAAACATGCCCAGGATCCACTCCAGCTATTGGATGATACAGTCTCAAGTTCAAAAGTGAAACAAATCCAAAAGTCTGCCCAAAAGACCAAAAGACAAACAGATTCTTATTTGAAAAACTGAACAACCCCATAAAAGAGTTCTGTGTTCTCTTTTTATTTCCAAAAGCCCTAAAGGTAAAGAGATTTCTCCTTTTGAAGCCTCTTTATCCTGAGCCCTCCCCAAACCAGCTTTGTGTTCCCTTTCCTCATTCTGGGCACTTTCCAGGACTCCTTTTCACCTCCCTGCCCCTGGAAGCAGAGGGAGGATTTAACACATTTGCCTTGGTCCTGGGGACAGCTACAGCTGCAGGCAGGGCTGGCAGCACAGGAGGAGCTGAGCTGGCCTGGCATGAGGGGAGAAACTGCCCTGGATAAAGCTCTGCTCACTCCTGGCCTGGCATGAGGAGAGGAGGAACTGCCCTGGATAAAGCTCTGCTCACTCCTGGCCTGGCATGAGAGGAGGAGCTGCCTGGATAAAGCTCTGCTCCTTCCTGGCCTGGCCTGTCTCTGCACATTGGCAAAGCTCTGTCAGTTTGTGGAGCCAGGGCAGGCCGGGGGCCCTGGGGTCACCTCATCTCGGGTTTTGGTTGTGGATTGCTGCCCCCAGATGTGCAGGGTGTCTCTGCTTCGGCCCCTGTGGCTGCAGAACGAGTCTGGACTCTTCACTTTTCGCTCCTGAGGTTGTTTATTAATTCTGATCTATAAAATTTTCTTTCTGCCCAGCCCAGATCTGCTCAGCAGGGCAGCCACAGGCACTGTGACCGCCCCCGGGGCGGTGCTGTCCTTTTATACTACAAACTACATAGAACATATTGACACTGAATTCCCAATACCCATCACCTGTGTTAGACAGTGCACTGCTACTCTAAACCAATCCCAAAGTGCCAGCACCACTGCAGAAAATGGAGAACAAGAAGAGGAGGAAAGGCTGGACATGCCCAAGTTCCTCCATCTTGTCCCCATAACCCCCATACCAAAAATCCTAAAATCTACATTTTCACCCTGTGATCATTTTGTTATTACACCATTCAAACCTGTGTGACTTTCATGTCCTCATACAGAGCTGGTCACTTGCTCCAGGGGTCACAATCAAAGCCCCAGGTGCTCTGGGCTGTGCCAGGGTCTCTGAGCCCCCCAGTGGGGCAGCTCTGGACACCCGGAGGGATGTGCTCAGTTCTGACACCCTCGCTGGTGTCAAAGGCTGTCCCTGCCAGCCCAGGGTGCTGCGGAGCCTCCTGGATATGAGGATCCATCCCAGCCTTTGGAGAGGGACTTGTGCTGGTGCTGAGGAAAGATCAGCTGTCCGTGGTGAGGCTGAGGCATAACCAAGAGTTTTGCCAGGAAAAAAACACTGCTTTTAGGAAAATCCAGTCCCAATGCTCCTCGCTTTTGCAGCCAGACTGAATTCCTCCCCTTGCTTTAGCTGCTTCTGCCTTGGAGTTAGCTGAAACAGCAGCTGCAGCTCAGAGCTCTTTGGTTTTTACCAGCTCTCAGGCAGGCATCAGGTCCCCCATGCCATGCCATGCCATGCCATGCCATGCCATGCCATGCCATGCCATGCCATGCCATGCCATGCCATGCCATGCCATGCCATGCCATGCCATGCCATGCCATGCCATGCCATTATCCCATGCCATTATCCCATCCCATTATCCCATTATCCCATCCCATCCCATCCCATTATCCCATTATCCCACCCCATCCCATTATCCCATCCCAGGCTGTAAGGGGCTGCTGGGACACCGCAGGGCAGGAAGGGGACACGCCTGTCCCTGTGTCCCCCCAGGGCACTCCTGCCCTCCCTGTAGCCCCCAGGGATCAGGCTGGGCTGTGCCCTTGTTTCCCACCCTGTTTCTGTGGTCTCTCTCTCCACAGAAGGGGGTACTGGCTGTGTGAAGCACTGCCCTGAGCAGAAGCGCAGAATTCTGGCACAGAGAGAGCCCAAAGAGCTGCTCAGACTCACTTTTCCCCCAGGCTTTTGTTGTACACGGCTCAGAATTCAGCAGCACATAAATAAATTACCTCCAAACCCCGAGCCCTGCTGGTTGTACACCTGAGAGGCCTCTGGGCAGGTGTTCAGGAGGCCAGTTCATGGCCCTGGGGAGTGATTTGTTTGCACTCATGACAAGATGCTTTATTAAAGGACAGAGGCCATTTGGTGCTGGTGCTTTATTTGGTGGCAGCGTTTCCCTCTGGCCCTCCTGGGTTCCCTTGCCCTCCACACCAGTCATGAGCCAGGCAAGGTGAGAGGACAGAAGGGCTTTTACACCCTCTTGATCTGCTCACCTGACAGACCTGCAAGGTCTCTGTGTGTTGTGACATTCCAGTCTGATCCCCAGGCTGGAAAATACCCCATTAATGGGAATTTCTTACCTTTCCTGCCCCAAATCCCTGCTTCCTTTGTGCAGGGAGGAAATGTCTGAACCTCCTCAGAAATGTGACTTTTAAACTCTGGGTCTCCAGAGATGGTGGAGATGATGCATTTTTAAAATACATTCAAGGCCAGGTTGGACAGGGCTTAGAGCCAGGTGTCCCTGCCCATGGCTTTTAGGGACCAGATGGGCTCTAAGGCTCCTTCCAAACCATTCTGGGACTCTAGCACTCCATATTATTTACAAAATAAATTCCTCACCTCTTCCTGATCCTATGGTTGGCCCCCCCAAGCCTAAGGTGTCCCTTCTGACTGTAAGTTTTCATTCCTGCAAGCAGAGTGATCCACTCAGGCTGTAAGTTCTCCCCTGTGGTTCATCCTCTGGGTGCATGGAGGTGGGAAAATGGGAATAACCTCATCCACAGAGCCTTGAGTGGCTGCTGTGAGATGGGATAACAGGAATAACCTCCTCATCCACCCTTGGGTGGCTGCTGTGAGGTGGGATAACAGGAATAACCTCCTCATCCACCCTTGGGTGGCTGCTGTGAGGTGGGATAACAGGAATAACCTCCTCATCCACCCTTGGGTGGCTGCTGTGAGGGGGGATAACAGGAATAACCTCCTCATCCACCCTTGGGTGGCTGCTGTGAGGTGGGATAACAGGAATAACCTCCTCATCCACCCTTGGGTGGCTGCTGTGAGATGCAATAACAGGAATAACCTCCTCATCCACCCTTGGGTGGCTGCTGTGAGGTGGGATAACAGGAATAACCTCCTCATCCACCCTTGGGTGGCTGCTGGTGCCTGCCAAGCCCAGGAACACCCTGGAGTGAGCTCTGCTGCTCCCACCTGGGCTCAGGGGCTCCTGTGCAGCTGTCCTGCCCCTCAGGGATGCTGAGTGCTGCCCCTCTGCACCCCAAAGTCCATCAGCACTAATTAATGAATGACACTGCTCAGGCACCACGGTGAGAGCCTGGTGTGAGCCCTGCCACAGCCTGCACCTCAGTCATTAGTTCTGACTCAATTAATGAATGACCATTTACCTGCCCATCCACCTGGGTCTGCTGCTCTCTGGGGCCGGTTCCCAGCTCTGCTCCATCAGTCCCAGCTGGGACCAGTGCCTGGGAGGGGAATGCTGAACCAGCCCTGATTTACAGTGTCTCAGGGAAGGGTGAGTGCAGCAATGGCTCCTTGGCCAGCCCTGCCCTGTGCTTTGTGACCTGCCTGCAGTCACCACATGATCAGGGCCTTTCCTGAGCACACCATTTCCCTCCCCCTCACTGTTGGCGAGGGCTGGTTTCAATTATTTCCTTCCTTCACACTCTGTATTTCCAGCTGCCTCCAATGAGCAATTCATCTGCTCCATCAAATGACTTACCAAGATAGATTTCACATACAAGGCAAATAGATTTTGCCTCCCCTCACAATTTCACAGCACGATTTTTTATAATTCTGCTTCCCGTGCCTTGTTCCCAGCAAACCTTTCCCCAGAGCAGAGCTTTCCATCTGGGCAAGGTGAATAGAAAATGTCATTGGCTAAGAAAAGTAGTGCTTAATGTTATTTTGCCCTGACTCTCGTGGCACAGCATTTCCCATGTTATTTGAAATACAGAAGAGGGTCAGGAAAATACTGGGGCTCTTGCAGTGAGCTGCAGCATCACCCTGCTGGAGAGCCTTGCACTGCTGTGTAAGTTCTGAGTAACTGAGCAGTGTCAGCTGCACACACTGGGATTCACCCATGCAATGGCATCACAAGGCACCAAGCACCAGTGATGCCAAGAGAATCGTGGAAAAGCTCCTTTTCCCACATATTTGTACTTCAGGAGTTGTTGACACCAATTCAATTAAGAATTGTGGGGTGTGAAAAACGCCAATCACTTGTTTTTAAAATTTTAAAAGTTTAATAGTAATAAAATGGTTGTAAAAATAGTAATACAATTAGAGTAATAATAATTTGGACAATTTGAATTAGAACAATATGAGACAACAAACACAAAGAGTTACAGACATCCAGGTACCTTTTCTGGGCAGCACAAGCTCGAAAAAGGCCCCCCATTAACAAAGGATTAACCCTTAAAAACAACAGCCTGTTGCATATTCACACACTTCACACATGATGCATCAATTCCATTCAAACACAGGATTCTGTCTGGTCATCATCAACTTCTTCCTCTGAATCCTAACAGTGCCTTCGAGGCAGGAAGAAGTTCGTTTCTGCTGATAATGGAGCAATAAATTCTTTTTCTCTGAAAGATTCAGGTGTCCTGTGGCTGCTATCTCGCTGCAAGTCCTTTCTTTAAAAAAATATCCTACATAGCATCGTTTCTATTTTAACAATTTTTATAACCTAAAACTATAGTTAACACAGTACTTAAGAGAATTAATACAGCATTACTTTCTAACACAACACATACCATATTCATTTGAATATTTGCGAAAAGCCAATCATAAAATACATGCATTTTTCACATGGGGAAATGGAGTGGGTGCAGTTAATGCACCTGCAAGTGGCTCCCAGCCTCTGTTTCTCAGCCAGCACAGAGGGAGGCACAGAGGGGATGGAGGGGGCTTGGCAGGGCTGGGACACTGCTCTGAGCCCTGTGTCAGCAGAACCACGGTGAATCCGGGCCAGGAGCCCTCAGCAAATCCATCTGCAGCTCATTGAGGCAGCGCAGGGAGAGTTCACGGGGAGTTTATCATGGCAACTGCTGAGGGTTAATGGCCAGCAGAGCAGATTGAGCTGTGGGATTACTAAATAATGAACTTTTCTCTCCAATAAATTTGTCCCTGACTTATAAAAAATCAATAACCTGCTACACTTCGGACAATTTTTTCTTCTTTTGTTGGGGGAGGGAGGTGGGCCCAGAGTAATTTTTAAACTACTCTTTCATATCTATAAAAATATATTTTACCCCGACCATTCATAGGGAAGCTCTGATGTGCCACATTTATTGCATCTTCATCACCCAGATAGATTTTTATGTGGGTGCCTGGCTACTGCTTTGTTTAATCATTCCTTTCCCTTCCCTCCTCATCCCTCTCCTCCTTCCCCTTCCAGGCTTTTTTATGGCACTGTCAGCAGTGGGGATCTGCAGGAGGGTTTTTGTGGGATGGAGGATGTCAGCAAGGTCAGGTCAGCTGGGACACAGCCAGAAATGTCAGCACTTTCCAGCCTGAGGGGAGAGGTTGAAATCATGGTTAGCACACACAGACTGGCACATTCTCTTTTTTTAAATTCTGTTTATTTTGTTCCTAAGGGTAGAGGGGATGGTTTCAGTTCCTGGCTCAGGGACAGACCTCCACTGGGATGTGGGATTGGGTTGAGAATGGGATTTGTCTGGTGCCTGCTCTTGGGCTGCTGTGGTTCTGTGTTTTCCACAACCCTGCTTCCCTCCAGCTCACAGAGAAGTGCCTCAAGTGATCCCTAATCATGGGCTGTCACAGACACATCTTCTATGGAAAATCCTTTCCTTAGGATTTTTCCTCCTGAGAAGCTGAGAGGCCTCAGGAACAAAATGTACCCAATGGTTATCTGCTGCTGTGGAATGCAACAGGTGCATCTGGGATTGGCCCATGTTGGATGTTTGTAATTAATGGCCAATCACAGCCCAGCTGTCTCAGACAGAGTCCAAGCCACAAGCCTTTGTTATGATTCCTTCTTTTTCTATTCTTAGCCAGCCTTCTGATGAAATCCTTTCTTCTGTTCTTTTAGTATAGTTTTAATGTAATATATATAATAAAATAATAAATCAGCCTTGTGAACCATGGAGTCAGATCCTCGTCTGTTCCCTCACCCAAGAACCCCTGTGAGCACAGTCACAGTGGGCTCCCTCCAACACCAGCCCCTTCCACGAGGCTGAAATTGCCTGCACTGTCCCAGAGAGAAAGGGGAACCCTGGAGAAGCACTGCCAGCCTCCAGCTCTCCTCACCCTGGGGAGTTTCCAGATCCTGTCTGTTCTCCCAGAGGTCAGGGTCTGCTCCTGGGGAGCTGAACTGCTCCCAGTGCTGCAGGAGAGGCCACATTGGGTGCTGGAGGGCACATTCTGGTGCCAGGGCTTGTTCCTCCCCATGGGTGGCATTTTGACCTCCCCTTGGTGACCTTCATGAGGTTCCTTGTCCCCTTTCTCCTGCCTGTCAGGGTGCCCCTGGATCTGGCTCTGTGGGACAGGGCAGCAGCACCTTCTGGACTGCTCTGTCTCCCCACTGAAGAAGAACTTAGTGAGCTCCTGTCCTTTGAGCCACCCAAAATTGGTGGATTGGGAAACATCACCAGCAGGAGTCACCTGCTGGCCCTAAAGCCCAGGTGCTCTGTGGGGTTTGTCACCAAGGGGCAGGGTTTGTCACCCAAGGAGCAGGGTTTGTCACCCAGGGAGCAGGGTTTGTCACAAGGAGCAGGGTCTGGAACCCAAGGGGCAGGGTTGGCACCCAAGGGGCAGGGTTGGCACCAAGGAGCAGGGTTTGTCCCCAAGGATTAGGGTCTGGCACCCAAGGAGCAGGGTTTGTCACCCAAGGGGTAGGGTTTGTCACCCAAGGGGCAGGGTTTGTCACAAGGAGCAGGGCTGGCACCCAAGGAGCAGGGTTTGTCACAAGGAGCAGGGCTGGCACCCAAGGGGCAGGGTTTGTCACCAGGGTTTGTCACCAGGGTTTGTCACCAAGGAGCAGGGTTTGTCACAAGGAGCAGGGTCTGGAACCCAAGGAGCAGGGTTTGTCCCCAGGGTTTGTCACCCAAGGATTAGGGTCTGGCACCAAGGGGCAGGGTTTGTCACCAGGGTTTGTCACCAGGGTTTGTCACCGAGGATTAGGGTCTGGCACCCAAGGAGCAGAGTTTGTCACCAGGGTTTGTCACCAGGGTTTGTCCCCAAGGACCAGATCCACATCTGACCAAAGGGACTGAGGGTGCCCTGGACTCCCCTGAGAGGTGTCAAACAGAGCTGGCCCCAGGTGTGACCCTGGTGGGCAGCGCTGTGCCCCATTCCCAGCCGGATTTAACTTGCACAATGCCCTTTGCCGCACTCCTGTTGCAGCTGGTACTGCCCAGCACTGCAGAGGCAGCTGCAGCCGTGGCAGGGGAGCCCAGGCTGGCCCCAGAGAGGTGCCCAGCCCTGCCCTCGCCCATCTGTGTGGTGCCAGGGCTGTGTGGTGCCAGGGCTGCTCTCACAGGGCTGTTTGGGCAGCACCAGGCACTTCCCAGGGATCTGTGCTTAATAACTGAGGAGCAAATGCCTGGAACAGCAGCTAAAGCCCAGGCACACAATAAAGCATCCTGGGAGGATTAAGGGAAGTGCTGTTTGCCGGGGATTATCCAACAGCAGGACAGGTTTATCTCTCCCATTTCTGCCTCGCCGTGTCTCTGGAGCTCAGGAGCCACAGCTGTCTGTGGGTTCAGTGCACTCTGTCACTGAGCACAGGGACAGCTTGGAGGGGGTGCAGGGCAACATCAGAAGGAAGTAAACTCTCTCTGTGCTCTGCATTTGCAGGAGAGGTTCCCAGGAGCACTGGCTCTGGCAGTCTGATTCACAGGGAGACGATTGGCTGGAGGCACCTACCCCAGGGAAGGAGAGAAGGAAGAAATAATTCAGAGTTTGACAAATCCATCCTGTCACAGTGAGCAGCCGGGAGTTCTCTGTCCATGATGTTAATTAGGGTCAGCCTTCAGGCTGTCACACACAGTCCTCCTCTTGTTCTCCACCCTGGGACTGCCCAGCTGCTGGGATGGGCTGATCCCTGCTCCTTGCCATGCCCAGAGCCACAGAGCCACAGAACCAACCACAGAACCAACCACAGAGCCACAGAACCAACCACAGAACCACAGAACCAACCACAGAACCAACCACAGAACCACAGAACCAACCACAGAACCACAGAACCAACCACAGAACCAACCACAGAACCACAGAACCAACCACAGAACCACAGAACAAACCACAGAACCAACCACAGAACCAACCACAGAACCAACCACAGAGCCACAGAACCAACCACAGAACCAACCACAGAACCACAGAACCAACCACAGAGCCACAGAACCAACCACAGAACCAACCACAGAACCAACCACAGAGCCACAGAACCAACCACAGAACCAACCACAGAGCCACAGAACCAACCACAGAACCACAGAGCCACAGAACCAACCACAGAACCAACCACAGAACCAACCACAGAACCACAGAACCAACCACAGAACCAACCACAGAACCAACCACAGAACCACAGAACCAACCACAGAACCAACCACAGAACCACAGAGCCACAGAACCACAGAAAAAACTACAGAACCAACCACAGAACCAACCACAGAACCAACCACAGAACCAACCACAGAGCCACAGAACCAACCACAGAACCAACCACAGAACCACAGAACCAACCACAGAGCCACAGAACCAACCACAGAGCCACAGAACCAACCACAGAACCAACCACAGAGCCACAGAACCAACCACAGAACCAACCACAGAGCCACAGAACCACAGAGCCACAGAACCAACCACAGAACCAACCACAGAACCAACCACAGAACCACAGAACCAACCACAGAACCACAGAACCAACCACAGAACCAACCACAGAACCAACCACAGAACCACAGAACCAACCACAGAACCAACCACAGAGCCACAGAACCAACCACAGAACCAACCACAGAGCCACAGAACCAACCACAGAACCAACCACAGAACCACAGAACCAACCACAGAACCAACCACAGAGCCACAGAACCACAGAGCCACAGAACCAACCATAGAACCAACCACAGAACCACAGAACCAACCACAGAACCACAGAGCCACAGAGCCACAGAGCCACAGAGCCACAGACCACAGAAGCTGGGGCTGGAGAGGACCTCAGGTGTCCCAGCCTGCCCTTTCCCTCTATGGGTTTGAGGTCCTGATGCAGGTCTCAAACAGCCCAGGGTCTGGGTCCTGGTTCAGCATCCCTGCAGGCAGATTGAGGGGACTGTTCATGTCCAGCCCTGGGGAACAGCCTGGGGTCCCACAGAGGAGAGAGGGGGCACGGAGCAGGGCTGAGGCACTCCACAGCTCCAGCTGATGTTGTGATCCCAGGGCTGGGGCACCCCACAGCTCCGGCTGATGTTGTGATCCCAGGGCTGGGGCACCCCACAGCTCCAGCTGATGTTGTGATCCCAGGGCTGGGGCACCCCACAGCTCCAGCTGATGTTGTGATCCCAGGGCTGGGGCACCCCATAACTCTGGCTGATGTTGTGATCCCAGGGCTGGGATGCCCCACAGCTCTGGCTGATGTTGTGATCCCAGGGCTGGGGCACCCCATAACTCTGGCTGATGTTGTGATCCCAGGGCTGGGGCACCCCACAGCTCCAGCTGATGTTGTGATTCCAAACGTGCAGGGACAGCTCTGGACTGGGAGCCAGACTCTGCCTGAGCCAGGCAGGAGAGGATCCCGTGCTCTGTGCCAGGCACTGCAGGAGGCAGAAGGATCAAGGACTCCTGGACACCATCCCAGGACAGATCCTTCATGGGAAGGGCTTTCCCTGGCTCTCCAGAGCTGGGCAAAGCTCTCTGTGCTCTGCTGGGTGTGGATCACACATCCCTGGGTGCCCGCCCGGCCCCGAGGCTCTTTGGGCCATTGTCCCTCTCATGTGCTGGATTTCCCATTTCCAGCAAAGGTCACCCTGCTGGAAGCACCAATTGGGTGGCAATTGGGAGTTCCCTTTGCAGGAGGAACAGAGTAAATAAGGTTACCAGGAACAGTTTGTCAGTGTTTACTCTGTGCTCACACACACTGCACATCAAGGTGGGAAAGCATCCCTCACGAGATGAAAGAAATGCAGATAACAGTGGTGTGTTCTTTGTATAACTCAGGCACAACGATCTGTCAGCAGAGCAGGGTAATTATCCCAATAAGATTTCACGAAAGTAGAAAATATCATGAATTTTATAAACCTTATTAACATGCAGAATGAATGCAAAACAACAAAAGGAGTCTTAAAACAAAACATTATGTTAAAATCAATATTGATTGCCAGCGATAAGTGTTATATGAGGCAGTAAAATTGCATAAAATTCCCCCCCAAAGCAAGGCTGGAGACAAATCAAAGGAGAACAAATGGTTCTAAAGCAGAGTAATCGCTTTGCAAAGCAGGGAGGGAGCATCAAGACAATGATTTGTTCCAACATCAGCGAGCTTTTCCAAAAAAAACCACCCTCCTCCTGTTCTCCTGCCCCCTGCAACAATCCCACATAACAGCCCATTGCTGCACACACCACAATGGTGCCCTCGGGGCTGGGACTGGGGAAAGTGTCAATTTGGAAATCACAGCTGGGCTCATGAACAGCAGAGCACGGCATCAGGAGGGGCCAGAGCTGCTGCAGGGCTGGAGCCGGGCTGGCAGAGCTGGGAATGCTCCCCTGGAGAAGGGGAAATTCCAGGGAATCCTCAGAGTGCCTGGAGGGGCTCCAGGAGAGCTGCAGAGGGGCTGGGGACAAGGCCTGCAGGGACAGGAGCCAGGGAATGGCTCCCACTGGGAAAGGGGAGATTGGGCTGGGATCTTGGCAAGGAATTCCTGCCTGGGCTGGAATTCCCAGAGCAGCTGGGGCTGCCCCTGGATCCCTGGCAGTGCCCAAGGCCAGGCTGGACATTGGGAGCACCTGGGACAGTGGGAGGTGTCCCTGCCATGGCAGGGCTGGCACCAGAGGGGATTTAGGCTCCTTCCAAGCAGAAGCATTCCATGACTGTGAGTCCATGTCACAGCCCCACAGGCAGTGGCATTCCCACAGGGCTCAGGATGCTGTGCCCAGCCAGGACACAGATCCCTCACCTCTCAGCACCAGCTGAGCTCCTCCAGGTTCAGCAGTGAGTTAAATTTGGTACCTCTGTGTCACAGACATCTTTTATGGAAAATCCTTTTCTTTAGGATTTTTCCTCCTGAGAAGCTGAGAGGCCTCAGGAACAAAATGTAACCAATGGTTATCTGCTGCTGTGGAATGCAACAGGTGCATCTGGGATTGGGCTCATGTGGTTGTTTCTAATTAATGGCCAATCACAGTCAGCTGGCTCAGACTCTCTGTCCAAGACAGAGCCTTTTTATCATTCTTGGCTATTCTATCCTTAGCCAGCCTTCTGATGAAATCCTTTCTTCTATTCTTTTAGTATAGTTTTAATGTAATATATATCATAAAATAATAAATCAGCCTTGTGAAACATGGAGTCAACATTCTCATCTCTTCCCTCATCCTGGGACCCCTGTGAACACCATCACACCCCTTGTCCCCTGGGGCTTGGGGACACCTCCAGCCCTGCCCTGGGATGTGCAGCCCCCCTGCCATGCCCATCTGCTGAGCTCTCAATGGGAGCTGAGCCATCAGCCCCAATTCCAGGGTCACCAGGGTCCAGGGACTGCACTCGGAGCTGAGAGCACCCTGCATGTGCTGTGCTCTCATGGACAAACACCCACATCTACAGAGAGCTGCAGGTTCTCAGATGCAATAAAAAGGAAGGTAAATATTTACAGCTCAGCCTAGTTTAACAAACAAGTGTGGTGAGAGAGCTGCCAGCAATTCCTTTCAGTGAGCAAATCCCCGAGGGATGAGGAACAGCCCATGAACAGCCCAAGGAGTGCTCAGAGCCAGCACCCAGCCAGGAGCCCCATGCACCCTGCAAAGGCTTCACTCAGCTCAGTGCCTGCCTGCTCCCTGCCAGGGCTCACATCCCTGGGACACAGCACACACTGCTCCCTGCCAGGGCTCACATCCCTGGGACACAGCACACACTGCCCCAAACTGGGCTCACATCCCTGGGACACAGCACACACTGCCCCAAATGGGACACACTGCCCCAAATGGGACACACTGCCCCAAACTGGGCTCACATCCCTGGGACACAGCACACACTGCCCCAAACTGGGACACACTGCCCCAAACTGGGCTCACATCCCTTCAAAGGGGCACACACTGCCCCAAAGTGGGCTGACATCCCCCTGCCAAAGGACACACTGCTGCAGGAAGGGTCCCACAGGAAAGGGGACAGGGAGGTCACTGCTGGTACCCTTGGTCCCTGCAGAGCCCCCAGAGCTCCAGTGGGGCTGCAGCCCTGGCCCAGCCCAGCCTGATCCCCCTGGCTTTGGGGAGGGAAGAACACCTGAACGCTGCTCCTGATCTCAGCACCGCTCAGGGAGAGAGTAAAAAGAATTCGTGGCAGTGATAATAATCCTGGGGAGCTCTGTGCTGCCCTGGGGGAGGTTTGCAGCCAAAGCATTTCCCCTGTGCCCGAGGGCTCACTGACTCTGCAGCTCTGAGGCTTCACAGGGAGCCCAGGGTGCTGCTGGGTGGGTGTTCTGTGCTCCTGTGCGCCTGTGCTCTGTTCCTGTGCTCTGTGTTCTGTTCCTCTGTTCTGTGTTTCTGTATTGTGTTCCTGTGTTCCATGTTCTGTGCTCCTGTGCGCCTGTGTTCTGTTCCTGTGCTCTGTGTTCTGTTCCTCTGTTCTGTGTTTCTGTATTGTGTTCCTGTGTTCCATGTTCTGTGCTCTGTTCCTGTGCTCTGCTCCTGTGTTCTGTGTTCCTGTTCTGTGTTCCTGTGTTCCTATGTTCCTATATTCTATGTTCTGTGTTCTGTGCTCTGTGCTTGTGTTCTGTGTTCCTGTACTCTCTGTTTCTGTGTTTCTGTGTTCTATTCCTATATTCTGTGTTTGTGTTCTCTGTTCCATGTCCCTGTGTTCCATGTCCCTGTGCTCTGTGTTGGTGCTCTCCATTCCATGTCCCTGTGCTCTGTGTTTGTGTTCTCTGTTCCATGTTCCTGTGTTCCATGTCCCTGTGCTCTCTGTTTCTGTGCTTCTGTGTTCTATTCCTATGTTCTGTGTTTGTGTTCCTGTGTTCCATGTCCCTGTGCTCTCTGTTTCTGTGTTTCTGTGTTCTATTCCTATATTCTGTGTTTGTGTTCTCTGTTCCATGTCCCTGTGTTCCATGTCCCTGAGCTCTGTGTTTGTGTTCTCTGTTCCATGTCCCTGTGTTCCATGTCCCTGTGCTCTGTGTTTGTGTCCCTGTGTTCCATGTCCCTGTGCTCTGTGTTGGTGTTCTCTGTTCCATGTCCCTGTGCTCTGTGTTTGTGTTCTCTGTTCCATGTCCCTGTGCTCTGTGTTTGTGTTCTCTGTTCCATGTCCCTGTGCTCTGTGTTGGTGTTCTCTGTTCCAGGTCCCTGTGTTCCATGTCCCTGTGCTCTGTGTTTGTGTCCCTGTGTTCCATGTCCCTGTGCTCTGTGTTGGTGTTCTCTGTTCCAGGTCCCTGTGTTCCATGTCCCTGTGCTCTGTGTTTGTGTCCCTGTGTTCCATGTCCCTGTGCTCTGTGTTGGTGTTCTCTGTTCCATGTCCCTGTGCTCTGTGTTGGTGTTCTCTGTTCCATGTCCCTGTGTTCCATGTCCCTGTGCTCTGTGTTGGTGTTCTCTGTTCCATGTCCCTGTGTTCCAGGTCCCTGTGCTGTGTTTGTGTCCCTGTGTTCCATGTCCCTGTGCTCTGTGTTGGTGTTCTCTGTTCCAGGTCCCTGTGCTCCTGTGACCAAGCACTCTGGGTCACAGAGGGATCCCATGTCACACGCTGGCCTGAAGTGTCACCGTGCTGTGGGGCAGAGGGTGAGAGGCCCCCGGGTCATGTCTGGGATTCAAAGGAGTGTTTGTGCCACGCTCCATGCAGTGCCTGGGGCCCCAGGCACCCAACAATCCTTCCCTTCATTCTCCACTGAGCTGCGTTTTCAGAAAGACAAGCACCATTCACTTCCTCCATCTGACCTTTCCCCTCTTTTCAAACATTTTGACACACCCCCTGCTTGCCCAGCTGAAGGGTGGGATTCACTTCCAGAGCAGGAACTGCATTGCAGAGACAATGGAATGCCCAGGTCCTCTCTTCCTGCAGCACCAGCAGAGACCACGGACACCTTGGGCTTTGCCTTTGCTCGTCCCGGGGGCTGGGACTGCCAGGGGCTCCCTGTCCCACCCAGAGTGGCAGCAGCAGGCACAGGAGCCACCCAGAGCCATCAGCTGGTTCTGTGCCTGACAGGGCTGTGCCTGGAAGGAGCAGCTCACCTCAGAGCTGGCCCTCTGGGCAGGGACAGGGGGCTCTGGGATGTTCAACCACCCCTTTGTGCCAGGGCTGTCACTGCCAGGGACTGTCACTGCCAGGCCCAGCCCTCTGGGCAGGGACAGGGGGCTCTGGGATGCTCACCATGCCCTGTGCCAGGGGCTGTTTCTGTCCATGGGAATTGGGGGATGTGTGCTGCTCCCCCCTCTGACCTCACACTGCCTGCACTCCCAGCGTGTTCCATCAGCAATGCCCACCCTCAGCTCTCCTCAGGGCACCCCCGTGCCTCATCCCACCAGCATGGTCCTGAACACACCTGGGGATGGGCACCTGGGGATGTGCACCTGGGGAGAACACACCTGGGGATGGGCACCTGGGGAGAACACACCTGGGGAAACACACCTGGGGATGGGCACCAGGGGATGGGCATCTCCTGCTGCTGGATACCAGGTGAGCCAGGAGGATCAGCTCAGCTGGTGCCATGCAGGCTCCATGTCTCAGGCTGGGGCAGCCCAAACCTCATTCCCCATGGGGCTGAAGGGGAGCTCAGAGCCCTGGAAGTGCCACCACCACCTGGCACGGGTCACAGCACCTGGTTTCCTGCAGTCACAGGAGCCCTGATCAGGACAGGGCACAGGTAGCCCAGTTTCAGGGCAGGGAGCCCCAGTTTCCCTCTGCTGGGCTCCCCCACAGGCTGGGACTTGCAGGGGAGATGGGAACCGCTGGTCGTGGCCCCGGTGTCCTTTGGAGACAACAGCCCTGAAGCTCGGAGCCCTTAAAGGAGGAGGCAGCTGCTTCCTCAGCCCCATTCCCCCGAGGGCTCAGCCCCAACCCCTGCTCCCCTTGGCTCCAAAAGGGAACGAATGCTGTAGGATTCCAGTGTTTGGGGTTACTGATGTCCCTCCTGCCCCCGTGCTGTGCCCGAGGCTGTGTCCAGCCGAACCCTCGGGTTCCATCTGCAGAGACATCAGAAGGTGCCAGCATCCACCTGTGCCCCAGAAAGGCTCTTTATCCTTGCTGCAGATAAAAGGCACCGGCAGCGATTTGCAGACAATGCCCTCGTTAAGCACAATAGGCCAAGCGAGTCTAATTAGCAGCAGGAGTTCAAAGGCTTTTTACTCCCACCTCACTCTCCAGTCGGTGTGGTCGGAGTGATGAGAGCCCCGTGTGCTTCCTGAGAGCTCTTCCCATCAAATCTCAACAGAACAAATCTTTTCTGCAACCTTGAATAATAAGAAATGCATTTGCAATTTTCTTCAAAGGTTTGGGGACTGAAAAGTTTCTTTGTGAGGAAGAAGGGGTGGTACTCTCGGGCATCCAGCAATCTCCAGGTGTTGGGAAGAAGGAAGATGTTCTTTTGTGTCTCCCAACTGTCCAACCATGGACTAGAAATATGTTGTGGTGCTGTTAAACCAGCAGCCAAGCTGATGGGGCAGCTGGCCTGCTGTCCCAGCAAAGGGTTCACACACATCAGTCCCCCAGCCCACAGACATTTCATGGAGATTTCAATTTCATGAAATTTCATTTCATCCATCCAGGCCCCAGAGATTACTAATCCAAGACACTGAGCTCATCAACTACAAGTTTGTGGAATTTGGATTTCCAAACTGAGGATAAACAGCTTTAGACACCTACAATGAGCCCCCAGATTTTCAGAAACTCTGTTTTGAGCATTGATAAATTAGGAAGTAGATTTTGGCAGTGAACAGGAGTTTATTTTCCCCAGGACCTCATCCTGGGTCCCAGGGACAGTGCACAGCTGGGAGAGCTCAGGGTGACTCTGGAACTGGGCAGGGGCTGCAGAATCCCTGAGGGAGCTGGGCAGGGGCTGCAGAATCCCTGAGGGAGCCGGGCAGGGGCTGCAGAGTCCCTGAGGGAGCCGGGCAGGGGCTGCAGAATCCCTGAGGGAGCCGGGCAGGGGCTGCAGAATCCCTGAGGGAGCTGGGCAGGGGCTCAGCCTGGAGCAAAGGAGGCTCAGGGGGCCCTTGTGGCTCTGCACAGCTCCTGCCAGGAGGGCACAGCCGGGGGGATTTGGGATCTTATCCCAGGGAACAGGGACAGGAGCAGAGGGAACGGCCTCAGGCTGGGCCAGGGGTGTGACCGTGTTCACAGGGGTCCAAGGATGAGGGAAGAGATGAGGATCTGACTCCATGTTTCAGAAGGCTGATTTATTATTTTATGATATATATTACATTAAAACTATACTAAAAGAATAGAAGAAAGGATTTCATCAGAAGGCTAGCTAAGAATAGAAAAAGAAGGAATGATAACAAAAGCTTGTGGCTTGGACAGAGAGCCCAAGCCAGCTGACTGTGATTGGCCATTAATTACAAACACCAACATGAGCCCAATCCCAGATTTACCTGTTGCATTCCACAGCAGCAGATAACCATTGGTTACATTTTGTTCCTGAGGCCTCTCAGCTTCTCAGGAGGAAAAATCCCAAGAAAAGGATTTTCCATAGAAGATGTCTGTGACACAGGGGAGGTTCAGCTTGGACTCCAGCAGGAATTTCCTGTGCAAAGGGGTGGAATGGGCACTGGCAGGGGCTGCCCAGGGAGGTTTGCAGTCCCCAGCCCTGGAGGTGTCCCAGGAGCACCTGAATGTGGCCCTCAGAGCTCTGGGCTGTTTCACAAGGCAGGGATCAGTCACAGGGTGGACTCAATGACCTTGGAGGTGTTTTCCAGCCCCAGTGGTTCCATGATCCTGTGATGAACCCAGAGATGCCCTGCACGGGAGGGAGCCATTGACAGGGGCAGTTCCTGCAGGGATGGCCAGTCCCGTGTGGCACTGGGACCTTGCTGCCAGCAGAGAGCAGAGATGAGGGAGCAGCAGCACGGGTCACCCTTCCCTTCATTGCTTACATTATTTACTTCACTGTTTTCTCTTCTCCTGGCAGCTGATTTGTCAGAGCAAGTGAAGCAGCTCAAAAAGCATTGTGGCAGTGGCAGGAATATTACAGCAATTAGAAGGAGCCATAAACAGTTCCCTACGTATGAAGCTGCTCATTGAAGCTGACAGGCTGCCTTTGCAGCTTCTCCTGGCCCCAGACACAAAGCAGCCTCTTTCCCAAGCACCACTTTTCCCTTCCTTCATTCCCACCAAGCCCCGTGCACTGGGATCAACCCTCCCTCGGACTGAAAGGGACCTTTCTCCTGTCCTGTGGGCAGGGCTGGCACTGCTGGAGTGTGTCACAGCCTGCCTGGAATGCAGACACAGCACCAAGCTGCTGGCCTGGCCCCGCTCCAGCTGTCAGCTGCAATGGGAAGGGAAACAGCTTCATCTCCCCCAGGAGCACTTTGCTCTCTGGCAGCCTCTGGCCCCAGCTCTCATCACCTTCTGTCACAGCTGAGA
Organism: Agelaius tricolor; assembly: GCF_023055355.1. Classification (NCBI taxonomy): domain Eukaryota; kingdom Metazoa; phylum Chordata; class Aves; order Passeriformes; family Icteridae; genus Agelaius; species Agelaius tricolor. The sequence continues at coordinate 2,272,585 of NW_027269314.1, forward strand.
TGGCCCCGGCACCCAGAGTGTCACCACACAACATCAGAGAGCTTCAGCCCACACACAGAAACATCAGTGCCCTTCAGGGGGCTTCAGGAATGAGCTGGGAGCTCCTTCTGCCCCTGCACTGGGCACACCTCGAGTGCTGTGCCCAGCCCTGGCCCCTCAGGTTGGGAAGGATTTTGGGATGTTTGAGCCCATCCAGAGGGGGCTGGAGAGGGGCTGGGAACACAAACCCTGAGAGGAACCCCTGAGGGAGCTGGGGGTGCTCAGCCTGGAGCAAAGGAGACTCAGGGGTGCCCCCATCACTGCACAGCTCCTGAAAGGTGCCTGTGCTCAGCTGGGGCTGGGCTCTGTCTGCAGGAACTGACACAACCAGAGGGCACAGCCTCGAGCTGTGCCAAGGGAAATCCAGGCTGGATAGCAGGAAAAGGTTTTTACAGAAATGGTGAGAAAGTTCTGGAATGGCTGCCCAGGGAGGTGGAGGAGTCCCCATCCCTGGGTGTGTTTGACAGTCCTGGATGTGGCACTGGGGGCCAGGGTTTGGCTGAGGGGTTGGGGCTGGGTTGGACTCCGTGGTCTTGAAGGTCTCTTCCAACCTGGTGATTCTGTGAGTTCTGTGAAGGATCTGCCCTTTTTGTTCTCCAGCCCAGCCTTTCATCCCCTCATGTTCACACATCACACCTGTGTGCCCTCTGCTCCCTCTGTGCTTGCTCAGCACACCTGGGCCCTCCATGGCTGTCAGTGCTGCTCACCTGGGCCCTCCATAGCTGTCAGTGCTGCTCACCTGGGCCCTCCATGGCTGTCAGTGCTGCTCACCTGTCCTGCACAGCTGCACCCACTGGGGATGGGGCTCACCCCACTGGCAGTCACCACTCCCTGTGTGCCTGCAGTGTTCCATGGCCTCTGGAAGGATGGGTCCGGTGCCAGTGGGTGCTGCCTGCCCTGCCCTGCCCTGCCTGGCAGCAGGAGGAGAGGAGCAGGGCAGAGGAGCACCTGCAAGCCTTGTCTGGAGCTCCTGTGCCTGCTTGGGCCAGAGAACAGGGAGAGGCTGTGCCACCAGGTCAGGACAGACTGTCAGAAATGCCTCCATGGCACACTGGGTGGGACAGAAACCTGTCAACCTGTCAGGGCTTCTCCACAGTCCCAGGGGAAGGTCCCTACCCCTTCCTAGGGCTCCCTGCCATCTGTGTATTGCCTAAGGGCTGGAATCTCACACCAGCTCAAAATTAGGACCCAAGGGGTCTTCTAGCCCACCTCTCCTGCCATGAGATAGAAACAACTCCTCCCATCCCTGTGCAATCACTGCATCAACCTCATCACAGCGAGAGGAGAGGAGAGGAGAGGAGAGGAGAGGAGAGGAGAGGAGAGGAGAGGAGAGGAGAGGAGAGGAGAGGAGAGGAGAGGAGAGGAGAGGGAGAGGGAGAGGAGAGATGTTTTAGGTGCCGTTTTGGGCAAGGGAGAGATTAGTGGGCCTTGGAGAGGAATGGTGGAGGATCTCACACCAAATGTGAGGAGAAGCAGAGCCCAGGAAATGTGTGCTGGTGCCAGGGAGCAGCACCAGCTCGGGGACACCGGGGGCACAGGGCTGGGGCCCTGGCTGTGCTCAGCTCCCTCTTTGCCTGGCACAGCTCCCTGGAGCCCCAGCAGCCCCAGAGGGGTGGGTGGGGACAGAGCAGAGGGGAGGGCACACCTGTGCTGCTGGTGTTGTGAGCAAAGGTGAAGGGGCAGTTGTCATTGTCTGCGAGGACCTGCTCAGGAACACTAATGTGAAGTGAGAGAGCTCTTCAGTTTGTGGCACAGAGGGATAACAAGATCTGCTGGCTGGGAGCTGCAGTCAGGCTCTGCATTTTCAGAGACAGGATGACAAAAGGAGTGGAGGAAGGGCAGCCCTGGGGCACAAAGGCTCCAAGCCTCCGCTGCCAGTGCTTACAGACCCCCTGTTCTGTACCTGAGGGATCCTGCACCCATTCTGAAATGCCAAGGCTCCTTTCAGCACAAAAGAATGGAGAATTCCTTCCCCTCCCCGGGAAAATGCCAACATTGGCTTTCTCTTGCAAACTGGGTCAGAACCATTGCTCCTCCGAATTTTCCTTCATCCCAGCAATTCCCAGAAACCCAGATAAGCCAGTGCTTGGCTTAGGGAATTTCAGCCCACTTAAATTCCCAAATGAAGATGCTTTGAGTTCATGACCACGTTTCCCAGCCTTCTGCTGGAACCACGTCCTTTGACAATCTGTGTTTGGTCACTGGACACATTCCTTTGGATGCTGTTTTGCCCACTGCCCTCTCTGTGCCCTTGACCTTGTTCCTTGGCTGAACTGCACCACAGCACAATCAGCCCTTGATTCCCACAGGGCATCCTCAGCCCAGGCAGGGAAGAAAAGCCTTTTGCATTTTGAGAGACAAAATCCTTCAGCAGAGTCAGCTCCCAATGCACCTTAAAGTCTGGAGATCCCTCTTGGCTCCTGCCTTGTGCACAGGAAAGAAAAATGTCACCTGAGATGGAAATCGCCGTGAAGCCACTTCTTCATGTCACAAATGTAATGAAGAGCAGGCACAAAACGAGACATTTCATTCTTGTGCCATATAAATCGAAAGGTTTCCTGCACCACTCCTAAATGGGGTGGAAATGCCCTCCTGAGTGCCTGTGTGACTGAAAGGTCCGGGGCTGGTTTCAGGAATGATCCATCCAACACAGACCAGGTGATTTTTCCTCTGTGGGAAGCCCTTGTAAAACATGAGTTTTATTTGGTGGATGAAATAAAAAAGCAGCAGCTCTGTTCAGCTCTGGCCTCTGGGTCTGTCTGTGGGTGTTTTGGGGAGCCCTGTCCCAAAACAGCTGGGCAGGTCACACGTGTCCTCACTAGGGCATGGGGCTTGCAGCAGGTGAGGGCTGTTCCATCTCATGTTCAGTGCTGCACGTCCCACGTTCCTGGCTACCAGGCACTCAGATGGGCAAGGAAATGTTCATCCAAACACAAGGAGCTGGGAGCTCCTGGGCAGCTGAATGCCACCAGGCAGCCACAGCAGGGCTGATCATGGGAAACATCTGGGCTGAGATGGGAGTTCCCCGTGCTCCACTTGTTCCCTGGACTGTTTTGGGATGGTTTCTCCATGAAATGGAAATGCAGCCTCTTCCAGCAGCCCAGCTGGAGCTGGGGCTGCTCACCCCACAGGGATGGAATACAGCAGTTTTTACTTAGGCTCAAATCATCCAAAGGAAAAACTTGTTTTCCATGGCCTGAGCCTGGTTCCTCCCATGGCAGTGAGAAAGCTTTGGGTGATTTCAGTGGGAGAAGCAGAATCTGGCTGCCTGCAGGTGTCTGGAGGCAGCAATCCCAAAGGATTTCCCTGCACACAGGCTCCTTTGATCGTGGCAAACACCCTGGCAGTGCCCAGATCCCAGAGAGAAGGGCTCTGCTGCCAGCCTGGCTTTCTCCCAGCCCTTGCAGAGGAGCCTGCACGGCCAAGAGCAGCTCCTGCTGTGGCTGGGAGCAGCTGTCCCTCTGTCCAGCCTGGGGACACAGCTGGGACACCTGGCCAGTGTGAGGACACAGCCTGGGACACCTGGGATACCTGGGGACACAGCCTGGGGACACAGCTGGGACACCTGGCCAGTGTGAGGACACAGCCTGGGACACCTGGCCAGTGTGGGGACACAGCCTGGGACACCTGGCCTGTGTGGGGACACAGCTGGGACACCTGGCCAGTGTGAGGACACAGCCTGGGACACCTGGCCAGCCTGGGGACACAGCCTGGGACACCTGGCCAGAGTGGGGACACAGCCTGGGACACCTGGCCAGTGTGGGGACACTGCCTGGGGACACTGCCTGGGACACCTGGCCAGAGTGGGGACACAGCCTGGGACACCTGGCCAGCCTGGGGACACAGCCTGGGGACACTGCCTGGGACACCTGGCCAGAGTGGGGACACAGCTGGGACACCTGGCCAGCCTGGGGACACAGCTGGGACACCTGGCCAGTCCCAGCACACGTCTGTGCAGGCAGGAAGGTGGCTTTGTCTCAGGTGCACAGCCACTGGGCTGGTGATGCCATGTCAGAGAGCCCTGAGTGCTCTGAAGTGTGGCTGTGCCAGGCAGCACCAGGCTGAGGGCAGCCCTGGGCTGAGGGCATCTGCTGCTGGGGACTTGGAGCTCAGTTCTCACCAGGTGACAGCGCCCTTTTCACCACACTGCAGTGTCCCTCTCTCCAGGTGACAGTGTCCCTCAATTCAGGTGACAGTGTCCCTCTCTCCAGGTGACAGTGTCACTCAATTCAGGTAACAGTGTCCCTCCCAGCAGGTGACAGTGTCCCTCTCAGCAGGTGACAGTGTCCCTCTCACCTCTGGCCTGTTGTTTGCTCTGAGGAGGGGAATGGCCATGTTCCCAGACCCTTTTCCCCTCCCTTCTCCAGGAGCACCAGCTCCCAAATCTGGTTCCTGCTGTGCCTCAGGAGGGGCTATGGAGAAGCTGCTCCATTTCATGCTGAGGTGCTGGGAATGCTGATCCCAGGGAATGCTGAGATCCCAGGGAATGCTGATCCCAGGGAATGCTGACCCCAGGGGATGCTGATCCCAGGCCATCTGCAGGCAGCAGCAGAGCTCTGATGTCTCAGCATCCCTTCCCAAGAGCCTGGCTGGGGCACAGCTGGACAGGGAACAGGGACCCTGTGTCCTGCAGCACCCACTGAGGAGCCCAGGGAGGCCCATCTGTGTCCCCTGTGTCCCCTGTGTCCCCTGTGTGCCTGTGCCCTATGTCCCCTGTGTCCCCTGTGTCCCCTGTGCCCTGTGTCCCCTGTCCCCTGTGTCCCCTGTGCCCTGTGTCCCCTGTGTCCCCTGTCCCCTGTGTCCCCTGTGTCCCCTGTCCCCTGTGTCCCCTGTGCCCTGTGTCCCCTGTCCCCTGTGTCCCCTGTGCCCTGTGTCCCCTGTGTCCCCTGTGTCCCCTGTGCCCTGTACCCTGTGTCCCCTGTGTCCCCTGTGTCCCCTGTCCCCTGTGTCCCCTGTGTGCCTGTCCCCTGTGTGCCTGTGCCCTGTGTCCCCTGTGTCCCCTGTGTCCCCTGTGCCCTGTGTCCCCTGTGTCCCCTGTGTCCCTGTGTCCCCTGTGTCCCCTGTGCCCTGTGTCCCCTGTGTCCCCTGTGTCTCCTGTGTCCCCTGTGTCCCCTGTGTCCCCTGTCCCCTGTGTCCCCTGTGTCCCTGTGCCCTGTGTCCCCTGTGTCCCCTGTGCCCTGTGCCCTGTCAGTGCTCCAGGCCAGCGCACTCCAGCCTGGGAGCTCCTGCTCAGCTGCTCCCTGCTCTCGTGGAGCACAGGAGGAGCTGTGAGCCCAGCAGGGGCAGTGGGCACAGAGCTCTCCCTGCTGCCCCTCAGGCTGTACCATGGAGCCAGGCCCCTGCTGGGCCTCTGCCCTGAGGGACCCTCCGAGTGCCAGCCCCACAGAAATGTCACCCCGAGCCACCAGGGCCATGGAGGGAGGGAGCTGGCTCCCTTCCTCAAGTGACACTGCCCAGGGACCTCTCCAAGCCAGCCTGAGCAGCTCCTGGCCTTTGGCAGGGCAGAAGATGGGGAGACGGCCCAGCTGGGAGAAGGATTTATGGGCAGACAATGAGGATTTTTCATGGTGTGACATTTTATTGTGCACTGGTGTGTTGTCATGAGCCCCATGAGTCACCACGAAGGCTGATCTCCACTTGCCAATCCTCAGCTCCTCTTTTGTCTGCTGGGTTTGCCTCTACCAGGGATTTAGCACTAATGGAATTAAAGTCTTTTGCCTCTGAATGAATTTGTGCCTCTGGCTCGTGCCAGAGCACAGGCCTGCAGGAGAGAGGGGAAACAGGAGCACCAGTGGGGCTGTGAGAAGGGTCAGGAAGGAGAGGCAGCATTTTCTGTGGTCACAGGCTCTGTATTTGCCCTTTTGGAGTTAAATGTGTGAACTCCAGGAGACTCTGACACCAAGTGCAGTCTACAGCCCAGGGAGGTCTGTGCTGAGGGATCCCTTTCCTGTAAATGAAACATTAAAAGGTGTCTGCATCATGGAGGGCACCAGATGGACAAGTTACAAATTCAAGGGCTGCTTTGTGGCTTTTGCCCAGAGCAGCTGTGGCTGTCCTGCATCCCTGGAGTGCCCAAAGCCAGGTCAGACAGGGCTGGAGCAGCCTGGGACAGGGGCAGGGATCCTTACCCATGGTGATCTCCAAGGTCCCTTCCAGCCCAAACATCCTGTGATTTTGTGACTGTGTTTGTCCATGCCTGCTTTGGCACAGGATCTGGAGCTCAGGGAGACCCTCTGTGGGTGATGAAACAGCCTGGCCAGTCGTGGTCCCAGAGAAGGAAGCCCAGGGTGTTACACATTCCCTTCTGGGTTTGGTACACAGTGGGGGAAAACCTGAGTTATTTCCATCACAATCTGCCGTGCTGCATGCCCCGGATTTTTGGCTACCAGGCATTCATTTCTGGTGGAAAAGTGCAGAGTTCTCAGAGAGAATGGTCCCTCTCCAGGCTCAGGTTGGAAATGAGGTGATGGACCCTGGGCACCCTGAAGGACCCTGCAGGGGCTGGTACCACAGACATCTTCTATGGAAAACCCTTTCCTTAGGGTTTTTCCTCCTGAGAAGCTGAGAGGCCTCAGGAACAAAATGTAACCAATGGTTATCTGCTGCTGTGGAATGCAACAATTCTATGAGGGATTGGCCTCATAGAATTGTTTCTAATTAATGGCCAATCACAGTCAGCTGGCTCAGACTCTCTGTCCAAGTCACAAGCCTTTGTTATTCATTCCTTCTTTTTCTATTCTTAGCCAGCCTTCTGATGAAATCCTTTCTTCTATTCTTTAATATAGTTTTAATATAATATAATATAGTTTTAATATAATATAATATAATATAATATAATATAATATAATATAATATAATATAATATAATATAATATAATATAATATAATATAATATAATATATATCATAAAATAATAAATCAGCCTTCTGAAACATGGAGTCAGATCCTCGTCTCTGCCCTCATCCTGGGACCCCTGTGAGCACGGTCACAGGCTGGGAACAAGAGAGGAAAGTTCCTTCTTTCCTGCAGCTCCAGCATTCAGTGTGAGTCCCTCCATTCTGGCTGCTGGACTCCAGTGCATTTTCTTTACCAGCACAGTGTGCAGCTCCCTTTCCTGAGGGTTTCACCTGCACAGGAGGGCTCTGGGCCCAGCTGGGGCAGATTGCCCATCCCTGGGAGCAGCCATGTGCGAGGAGCTTTACACACAGAGCATCAGGCAATTGTTCTGGGGGAAAGCCTGTGCCAAGGATGTCAGTGTTGACATTGTGTTTATCCTAATCCATACCAGCTCCAGAGCTGTGATCCAGCAGCCAGGCAGGGCCCATGCCTTCAGAGAGCACGGGGAGGCTGCAGGAATTTTATACAGATGTTTAAAACAGGTGTGCATTGACCTGTAACTTGAAAAAACAAAAAAAGGCAAGCAGATTAACAACTCTGCTTTAAACAGGAGCTCTGTTTGTAGCAGGCCCCAGGGGGTAATACACAATTATGCACAGAAATGCTGCTTACAGCCAGCACAAAATGACTACAGATGCATGAAGAGTGAGATTAATTCAGCACTAAACAATTTACCACCAACACATGTAGTGCTGTCTCCTGAAATGATCCTCCAGGAGCAGGCTGTGACCTAAAGCTGTGGCCCAGCTGGGCAGGCCATGGAAGCTGAGTTTGCCTCATCCAGGACAGGACAGACAGGACAGGACAGGACAGACAGGACAGGACAGGACAGACAGGACAGGGCCTTTTCCAGGCACAGGAGCAGCCTGGGGAGCTGTGGCACCATTGCTGAGGGTGTGGGGAACACTGCTGGGACACTGCCAGCTGAGGGGGCATCTCCAGAGCAGCAGGGAACATTCCAGAACACAATTCCAGGTGTTTCCAGGGGGACTCAGTTCTGGGCTCTCATTCCCACTGTCATTGCCCCAGAACACAATTCCAGGTGTTTCCAGGGGGACTCAGCTCTGGGCTCTCATTCCCACTGTCAGCATTCCAGAACACAATTCCCGGTGTTTCCAGGGCACCCATGGGACTCAGCTCTGGGCTCTCATTCCCACTGTCATTGCTCCAGAACACAATTCCAGGTGTTTCCAGGAGGATTCAGCTCTGGGCTCTCATTCCCACTGTCAGCATTCCAGAACACAATTCCAGGTGTTTCCAGGGCACCCATGGGACTCAGCTCTGGGCTCTCATTCCCACTGTCAGTGTTCCAGAACACACAATCACAGAATGATTCTATGCTGGTGCTTTTATTGAAGAGCTCTGGGTGTCTGGGGTACACACCCAAATCTGACCCACCATGGGTTTGGGATGAACATGTTTTTATACCCTTATCATTATATAACTACATATTAATTATTAAACTTATATTGTTCTATTGTATGCATTGATCTCATCCTAGCATGGATTTTGTAATCTCCATCAAACCCCCAAACACCGTTTCCCATGATTTCTGTCACAATTAAACAATAATTATATCTAATTATCAAACAATAATCACATTTAACAATCATATCATTTATCATAGTCATTAAATGATTATACAGGTGCAGTTTTGTATGATCCAGTAAAGCCCAACATTTTCCCAGGGCCTACCAGGCCCAGCCTTTCTTTCCAACTCCCCTGAATATCCCCTGATTTCAGAACCATTTTGTCCCCATACTATCACCACCAGCCCACCCCTTGTGGCAATTCTGAGTGCTCGTCCTGCTGCCACTGTCACCCTGGGGATGGGTTTTAGTCAGAGAATCAGAGAATCACAGAATGGGGTGGACTGGAAGGGATTTAAAGCTCATCTGCTTTCAGTCCCCTGCCCTGGGACACCTTCCACAAGGCCAGGCTGCTCAAGAGCCCAAGAAATAAAGAAGAAGAAGAAGAATGAGGAAGAGGAGGAGCAGGAGGAAACTTGTCACTGTGGTATTTTCTGAAAAATCCCTTCACCAGGATTTCTTCTCCTGGCAAGATGATAAGCCTCAGCTTCTCCATGTTTCGCTGCTTTGGACTGTGATTTGGAGAATTGTTTACCCAGCATGTGAATTGTTTTTAATAATGTCCAATCACCATCAGCTGTGTCAGACTCTCTGGTCAGTCAGGAGTTTTTATTATTCATTTCTTGTCTAGCCTTCTGATGTCTCCTTTTTCTTTAGTATAGTTTTAGTATATCAATATAATATAATATAATATAATATAATTTACATAATATCATATATATTGTATCATATCATAAAATAATAAATCAGCCTTCTGAGAACTTGGAGTCAGATTCTTATCTCTCACCTCACAACACCACAACAGAAACTCATAACTGATCAGTCCCTCTCCTCCTTGGCTTTCAGCCATTTCTGTTCTTTTTGGGTGCTCTTCCCCTCCAGAGCAGAGGCCTTGGACACGCTCCCTTCTCACCCCAAGGGAGGTTAAGCTCCCCTCCCTCGGTGCTGATTTTGGGGGAGCTGCAGGGGACAGGCCCAGAGGGCTCCTCCAGCACCCCCTAAGTGCAGAGAGCCCAGAGTCAGTCTCAGCTCTGTGTCCAAGCGTTTTGGGCACTGTGGGATGGTGGGGACACCTCCAGCCCTGGCTGGGCACTCTGGGCTCCCCCAGGGACACAGCCCCATCCTGTCCCCTGTCAGCCTGGCAGAGCCCCAGCTCTCCTTGTGCTGGTGCCGCAGGGAATTGTCAGCTCTGCCCATTCTGCAGCAGCTACAAACAAGGGCACGTCTGGCACCTGGCCTGGGGTGTAAATGGGCTGTAAATGGGGAGAAGGGGGACGGGACATGCCAGGCTGGGCTGGCGATGGACTGGAGCCATCCCAGATTGGTGGCACAAGGAGCAGCAGCTTGTCAGGGGTGTCCTTGGAGCACAGCAAAGTCCCCCAGCCCCTCAGAACCTCCCTGAAGTCTCCCCAGGTGGCAGCTGCTGTTTATCACCAGCCTCAGGAGCCTTTGGCTGTAGCTGGGCTGGAGGAGCCTTTGGTGTGGCTGCTCCTGCAGGAATTCACCCCAGAACCTTCCCCCCCTCTAATCCCCGGCCCCAAAAAAGGAGAGCACTCAGGAGGGCACTGCAAAAATCCCAAACAACCCCCAGGCGACAGGGCAGGTGCCTCCGGGTGTCCAGGAGGGCTCTGCAGGTCCCTGTCACACCCAGAGCACGCTCACGCCCTGAGCCCCTGCCTGGAGCAGCTGGAATTTATGAACAAGATGATAAAGAAAGGAAAAAGAGTCCTGTCAAGGCTCTCTGTGTGTGCTGTAAATTGTCCATATATCAAAGATATTGCCCACATTCAGCATTTAATGCTATCGGTAAAAGTATAATGTGAGAGGCCGAGAAAGAAGTTGCTCACAGGGAAGGATGAATATTCGCTGTGAAATATTAAGCTTGTAAAAGAGGCATTTCTCTTTTTGGCTGGAGTGCTGGTATTTCTTCCTATTTAATTTACATAAATCAATGATGGAAAAAAAGTAATAACAGGACTCAGATTCTGTAGCTGCAGGGAACCTGGGGAACCTGGAGAAGGAGTTTGGGGATTATAGACACGCTCCAAAGAAAGCAGCATGGAGCAACTGATTTCTCTAAACTTTTCTAGTTTGCTTTGCTCAGAGAAGTCAGCTCCTGCTTTCTACATCCCAGGGATGAGATCATGCCAGGAAAAATGAATAAAATTGTCATTGCAAACTCTCTGTTTGTTGGTTCATTGCTTTGATTTTCCACAAAATTTTGTCTTTTAAAATGGTGACTCAACCATTTCTGGCCAGTAAAAAAAAAACCAAAATAGAAGAAGATGGAAATACTCTGTGTGATACTGGAAAATCTCACTGGAAAGCCACCAAAAGGGACAAATGACATCTTGCCATGGCCTCAGAGCAATAGAGGAGAGACCTGAAGGGGCAGTGCAGAGACCAGGACTGGAGGTCAGGGCCCTGCACCCTGAGCCTGTCCTAAACCTCCCACTCTGAGCCTTGTGACCCACGGCTGGGGCTGGGTGGAACTGAGCCCAGGCTCTCCCTGGGCTGCTCTGGCACGGGGAGCTGGGACAGGCAGGGGCAGAGGATCAGAGGAGCTCTGGGTGCTGCTGCTGGGCTCCTGCTCCTGCCCTGCAGCTCCTGCCCTGCACCTCCTGCCTTGCACCTCCTGCCTTGCACCTCCTGCCCCTGCCTCGCAGCTCCCGCCCCCTCCTTGCACCTCCTGCCCCTGCCCTGCAGCTTCTGCCCTGCAGCTCCTGCCTTGCACCTCCTGCCCCTGCCCTGCAGCTCCTACCCCTTCCTTGCACCTCCTGCCCTCCAGCTCCTGCTCCTGCCCTGCAGCTCCACATGCAGTGCTGCAAATCGAGTGTGTTTGGTCAAGACCCCAGAATTCAGCAAAGCCCTGATGCAGGGGGGCAGAAATGGGCTGGGAATGTGTTCTTCTAAGTGCCATGGGAAAGAAAAAACCTTCCGTGTACTTTTTTTCCTTCTGCTTTCCTTTGCTCCCCCCTTGCCCTGAAGAAGCTGTTGATTATAATTTCAGAGCAGTTGGAGATGCAAAGCTTAATGGAGCGGGCCTTTCTATTTTCGTCCTCTATGCATTGTCAGATGAAATAACATGGATTATATTTTGTTGTTGATGCACTGAATATTCTTGATATTTAAATCCAGCAGTGTTTATAGCAGGCTGAGATTCTGTGCTGGGATCAGAAAGGTTTGAGGTTTGCTTGTTTCTATTATTTATTTGTGGGGAGATGGAGATTCTGCCTTGTGGTTTTGTGGGTTTTGTTTTCCTTTTTTTTTAACAAGGGGAAGCTAAAGAATGAATAGGAATAGCAGAGGTTGGAACCAGATGATCTCCAAGGTCGCTCTCAACCCAGAGCATTGTGCAGTTCCATGAATTCTGCCCTCCTTACCCAAAGCAAGCACCATCCTGATCCTTTCTTGGTCCTACAGGAAACAACTGCTACCAGCTTTGTTCTTGTTAAAGCCTAAAGCTCCAGGGGCAATTCTTCATGGCTACTTTCCCTATTTCTCCTTGTGGTGTGATGTTTTCAGTCTGAGGTCCCTCCTTGCCCCACGGGGGTGTCCTGAGGGGTTTCACTCCAAAGCCTGCTGTTCTCTATTCATGGCTGCCCCTGGGGCCAGGCTGAGACCTCTGAGAATTCTGCCTCCAGAGCCAGCACAGAGACCCTGCCTCAGCCAGGAGCCCCTCATGGACTGAGAGCAGGGGTAAATGGGCGAGGAGAACACAGGGAGTGTCCAAGGGCAGCAAAGGACCCCGCACCTACCCCCCAGTTTAAGGATGTTCTCCAGATTAATGGGATGGTTCCATTTCAAACAGAGCTCAGCTTGCAGAACAGAGCACAGGGGAGGCCTGTGCTGGGAGAATTCAGTTCCCAGAGTGTCCCTGACTCGTTTTCCACATTTCTTTGTGTTCATTTGGAATGCATTCAACACCAAGGGTGCTCTGCAGCTGCAGGGAGATGATCCCTCTTTTTCTGGGTAATTGCTGTTCAGTCTGGATATTTTAGCTGAAAGACAGAGGCAAGGTGGGTTCAGAGCCCACAGAGATTTCAAACTGATGGATAAGAGCTAAAAATTCCCTAAGAATCCCATCTATCAGTATGTATTCACTAAGGGTGGCATCCTTCAGCTGTCATCTCTTATCTTGCCCCAAAGATCCACTTCTAATCCCAAATTTGGAAGTGTGAAGTGGAAATATTTCATGTTCCAAGAGCAGCCGGCCAGTGCAGCTCAGGTTAGAAATTGCAGGATGTCCTGTAGGAGCAGAAGGAGGCAGAAGGAAGGATTGGGTGCAGGAGAGATGGCTCCTGGTTTGGTTTAGGAGTTGGTAAACTCCTGACCTGGTGGACATGGAGGGGGCTGGAACTGGATGATCCCTAAGGTCCCTTCCAACCCAAACCATTCTCTGACCCTGTGACTCTGTGACTCTGTGTGTGACTCTGTGATTCCTTGGAACGAGCTGGATTCAGCTGGGAAAACTGGGAATAGCTGAGTTGTGCTTTGGGAATTTGAAGAACAAGGCAGGAATGGGGCAGTAAGACAGGGCAGGGTGCTGGAGCAGGGTGCAGGATGGGTGAGTGCAGGGATCTGAGGGCGTCTGACAGCAGCGTGGCACAGCCAGGCAACAACGGGGAACTGAGAGATTCTGGTGCATTGATGCAAACATAGAAGAGCTCAAGGTCCTGAGGAGCCCTTGAAGCTGAAATAGCATTCAGACAAGGCCCCACTCAAGGCTCAGCACGCAGGGCTGAGTGAATGTGGAGCAGCCCTGGCAGCTTTGTCCTGCCCACTCCTCCCTCCCAGGCTGCCGAACACTCACAGCCCCAGGGGCTTCTTTAATTCAAATTAAGCTGTGCTCCTTCTTGTCCCTCTCTCAGTGGACAAGACAACAGCTGATCTCAGTCCCTTTCCAACAACCTTTCCCTCGTCAGAAGAAGTTGCCATGCCAACCTTTCCTTCTGTTGCCAAGCCGAGCATGGAGGGGCAGCTCCGCTCCCAGCCCAGCCCCAGGCACAGCCTTGGAGGAGCCTCCTCCTCCTCCTCCTCCTCCTCCTCCTCCACATGGAGCCCAGAGCTCCCAGCCTGGGCAGGGAGTGACTCACCTGGCCCAGGTGAGTGACACCACCCAAGCAATGCTCCCGGCTGGGCCTGAGCTCTTCCCTCTGCCCTTTCCTGGCACAGCCATGCATGGCACCGAGTCACTGGGGCCTTTTCCACATGGAGGGCTCAGGCTGAAGGGAGAGGGTGACTCTGAGGAGCCAGAGGAGCTCTGACCTTGGAATCACGTGCCAAAGCCTTGGCAGTGTCCCTGGGAGGTTCTCTCTGCTCGGAGGAGCCATGCTGGGGTCAGTGAGTCAGGGGAAGGGAGCAGGACAGGCCCAGCATTCAGGCCACACACCAGAACTGGGCCAGAAAATTGAAAATTACACTCCTGACAAGGGCCTGGAGGGACAGCACACAGGGAATGGCTCCCACTGCCAGAGGGCAGGGCTGGATGGGATCTTGGGAACTGGGAATTGTTCCCTGGGAAGGTGTGAGGCCCTGGCACAGAGTGCCCAGAGCAGCTGGGGCTGCCCCTGGATCCCTGATTGTTGAAGGCCCTGATTGTTGCTGGGGACAGAAGAAATGAATTGGGCTTTTAAACAGAGCAAAGAGAAGATGGAGCAAGCTCAGAGATGAGGAAGAACCAGTTTGTCTCATACAGCTTCCCCAGGAGCAGCTGCTTCAGGGGAGAAACAGAAGCACAGAGTCACAGAATGGGTTGGGTCAGAAGGGACCTGAAAGCCCATCCAGCTCCAGCCCCTGCCAGGGACAGGGACACCTCCAGTGCCCCAGGCTGCCCAGAGCCATGGCAGGGACACCTCCAGTGCCCCAGGCTGCCCAGAGCCGTGGCAAGGACACCTCCAGTGCCCCAGGCTGCCCAGAGCCATGGCAGGGACACCTCCAGTGCCCCAGGCTGCCCAGAGCCATGGGCAGGGACACAGCGACACCTCCAGTGCCCCAGGCTGCCCAGAGCCATGGCAGGGACACCTCCAGTACCCCAGGCTGCCCAGAGCCATGGCAGGGACACCTCCAGTACCTCCAGTGCCCCAGGCTGCCCAGAGCCATGGGCAGGGACACAGGAACGCCTCCCACTACCCCAGGCTGCCCAGAGCCCATCCAGCCACAACCCTTGAAGGCTGTCCAGGGTGCAAGGCCAGAATTGATGTGTCAGTCAGAGAAGGTTAAAGCTGCTCGAGGGGGATGCAGGAAAGTGCCCAAAGGATGCTCAGCTGTGTCAGCTCTGAGGGTGGGGGTGTGATTGTGTCAGCACTGAAGTCCTGAGGTGTCACGTTCCACAGCTGTCACCTGTCCCACTTTGTATCCCTGTTTCTCCACCCAGCCAATCTCAGCCCCCTTCTGCAGGGGACTCAATCACTGTCTCACCATCCTTCCTTTGAGTACTGATTGTCACCAAAGGTGGCCAAAGAGAAAAAGACCCCAAGAAGATGAAGAATTAATCCCTTGCATTCACTGCACAGGATGGGCAGGCCCTGGCACAGGTGCCCAGAGCAGCTGTGGCTGCCCCTGGATCCCTGGCAGTGCCCAAGGCCAGGTTGGACACTGGGGCTTGGAGCACCCTGGGATGGTGGGAGGTGTCCTGCCATGGCAGGGGTGGCACTGGAGGGGCTTTGAAACTCCTTCTAACCCAAACCATTCTAGGATTCTGTGATATACAAGAAATCTGCATTTGCACAGATCTGGGAGGAGAACTGGGACAGAAAGCCCCTGGAAATGCATTTTCCTTTTGCCTTGCCTCTCTGGGCAGCACCAGCAGCAGGAGGCAGCTGGGGCTGGTGCCCGGGTGCAGCTGAGGCGAGGATGTTCCAGGATGTTTGGGCATTAGCTGCCAATGACACTGCTGTCCAGGGACAGGCTGCTGCAGCTCCAGGAGGGGATGATTTACAGAGCCCAGGAACCACGAGCCTTGTAAGGAACAAAGCTGGGAATGAAGCTCCGTGCTCCACCTGAGCTGCTGCCTACCCGTGTGTGTGCTCAGAGCTCATATTTAGTGCTGCTGGTGGCACACTGACAGACGGCTTAGTGAAAACAAATGTTAATGTTAATTAAGCTGGAAAACTTCCCAGATTTGGAGAATGAGAGTGTTTGCTTGGATAATAATTCAGATAGCCTGTGCCCTGCTCGGCACTCCCACTGGGAAATGTGATCACTCAGAAACAGGGGACCAAAGAACTGGAGCAGCCCATCCAGATCCCAGATCTCCTTCCCAGGATGGAGGGGGGCTGCTCCTTGCAGCATCTTTCCCAGCCCTTTGAGCACCCCAAGTTGCCCTGGCCCAGGTGAGCAGCCATCCCTCCCTTTCCTGGGGAGAATATGCTGTGCTAGCAGAGTTACAGCTCCTGACATGCTCCTAAATTCTCCTGTAGTTAATTCACTCGGGTGCTTCCAGATGATGATAATTAACCTCTCTTACTGCAGAGGACAGCAAATACTGAGAGCTTGGAGGGATGACTGAGGATGGGCATGGCTTCTTTTGCATAGTCAGATCTCACTGCTTAATGGAAATAATCGTGGTTCTGTTGGCTTCAGCTGGTCTTCACTGACTTGCAGCAGCTGATGATCTGGCCCAGTGATTTTAAATTCCCTTCTACATATTTTTAATTCAAACCATGGTCACCGGTGCCAGCCCGAGCCTTGTGAATTCCAGAGAAGGGCTGTGGGCTAAAGAGATGCTCCAGCTCTTTTTCCAGGCATGGGAGCATTTAGGTATTTATTTATTTGTTGCTGAAAGGACCGGGGGGAAAACATGATAATTAGGAAATGAGAAGATGCACACAAATAGAAACCCCTGGTAGCACTTCAATCTTTGCAGGAGGCCACGTGATGGCTCAACACGTTCCTATTTTCTGCTTCAGTGAGATGACACTCACATGGTGGATGCAGGCAGCTCCAGTTCCCAGCCGGCAGCTCGGCTCCCCCTGTGTGGGTTCAGCCTCCGGGGCTCAGCTGGGCCCAGCAGGTCTCTGAGGGGCCCTGGGGCTCCCCAGGCTCTCCCTGCAGTGCAGGGAGGCACACCAGGTGTCCTCTGGCTGCCACTGCTTGGACATCTCCTCCAAACTCTGCCAGCTGGGCAGGAGCAGTTTTCCACTTCTGCCTCTGCCCTTCACGACCTTCACATGCCCACCCTGGTGTGTGGCAGCTCTGGGAGCCTCAGCCCCTGGGCAGAGCTGTGCTCACACTGACACGGAATTTATGTGCTGGGAAAGCTGCCAGTGGGTGCCCTTCCAGCAAAGCCATCTCATCGAGGCAAAATCCTCCTGGGCTGTCCCCCAAACCCCAGGAAGGACAAATGCTATGCTGGGTGAGGTGGGCCAGACTCCCCAGTGCAGCTCGTCCGGTTGATTTTTATCAGTGAATCAGAGAATGGTTTGGGTTGGGAGGGACCTTGAATATCACCCAGTGCCACCCCTGCCATGGCAGGGACACCTCCCACTGCCCCAGGTGCTCCAGCCCCAGTGTCCAACCTGGCCTTGGGCACTGCCAGGGATCCAGGGGCAGCCCCAGCTGCTCTGGGCACCTGTGCCACCTCCCCACCCTCCCAGGGAACAATTCCTGCTCCATATCCCATCTAAAGCTTCCTCTGTCACTCTGAAGCCATTCCCCCTGTCCTGTCACTGCACACCCTTGCCCAAAGTGTCTCTCTGGTGGTTCCTCTGCAGGTGCTGAAGGCTGCAATAAGATCCCCCCCAGGCCTTCCCTTCCCAAGGCTGAACAATCCAATTCCCTTGGCTGAGATGTCCCCTGCTCTGGCCAAGCTCCTGGATGTGGCACACAGAGGGTGGCCGGGAGAGGAGCCCCTGAACCCCATCCTGACACCTCAGAACCCCTTGAAACAGCCAAGCCCTGGAGCACTGTGCTGGTGATGCAGCAGCTCCCGGGCTCCCAGACACTGCTGACCATTCCCTGTGACCTCTGATTTGTTACTGCATTTATCTGCTTAGCAACAGATTGAAAGGCTGAAATCAAAAGTGACTCTTAGGGGAAGAAATTCAGTCCTGTTTTGAAAGCATTCAGCAGCAGAGAGATGCAGCACTTTCCATGGCACTGCTTTCACCTGGTCCATCACTCTGTTAAAATTATTTCTATTTGAATATGTCAGGATTCCACTTCCAGTCATAAATATTCCTTTCTCCACAAGATTAAAGACTACTTTGCTAACCACAATTTTCTCCCTATGAAAGTACTTACGCACCTTAATCAAATTAGTCACCTCTCCATCTTCTTCTTTTTTTTTTCTTTTATAAACTTTCTTTTATAAGCAGATTGGATGTGAAAGTCTCCAGATCTCCAGTAGTTTTTCTTACACTTTTTTTTTTTTTGACTGTCTTCTGATCCTTCCCCAAATTCCTTTTTAGAGCTGACAGCAGCCAACTGGCTGGTGTGCTCATCTCAGTCCCACGGGTGTGTCTCATTGAAGCAGAAGATGTTTCTCCTCTCCTAATTCCAGCTCCCCCCTGGTTTATTCCAGGGCCTCTGTCGATGTCTTTGCTGCTGCCCCTCGGTGGAATTTCTGCTGCTCTGCTTGCTTGCCAAGACCCCTTAACCCCATTCCCTAACACTGTCTGCATTCTTTAACTCTCCATGGGTGCCTTTGAAACTGTCTGTGTAAAATCCTTCCTGTCCCTGTCATGGCCAGGAGCAGATTTACTCTCAGTAAAAGCTCATGTTGAGCCATGCAGGGTTTCCTGCATTCCTGTGCAGAGTGCCCCTCAGCCAGTGTTTTAAGTGCATTAAAATGACCTAATAATTTTTAAACAAACTCATTCCCAGTATTTTCTTAATATCTTCCTTGGTAATTATTACTAATCATATTCACGAAATACAAATAAATCTTCTTTTAATTTCAAAACTGGGAGAGGAAGGTGAGAACATATTGAGGACTGGAGAACAGGTTATTACTTTCTTCTCCTCCCCCACCAAAGAGCCAAATGTCATTGCTGAGATCCCTTGTGGTCCTGACATGCTCTACAATTCTTTATTCCTGGGACTTTCCTTAATGCCTTTAGTTTTCTGAGCAAACTATTTGAATTTCACAGCTTCTCATTTGTGCTAATTACCATCTTCCCAGTTCTGTTCTTCCTCTATTGTCCTTTTATTTGTAATTGTTGCCTTCGTTTTACCACGGGGGCCAAGATGGGATTTCAGGTCAGGCTGTCCTTTTACTTGATCTGCAAATAGTAGTTTTACATGGAGATGTGCTTTGTGTCAGAGCTCTGTTGTGCTGGAGATGGCACAAAGACAGAATGACAAATCAGTCCTTGCAACAGTGCAAGAGCTAATTATAAAGCAGGAGAGAACAGTGGCCACGGGCAGATGGGGCTGCACAAGAAAACACTCAATTATCCCCAATTGCATGAGAAATGCCTCATCCAGGCAGATCTGAGCCCTGTCCTGGCCCCGTGGCCGCTCCCTCCTGGAGGGACAGCAGCCCTGTGGTGGCACCAATCCCCTCCAGCCACCACTCCCCCAGCATGGACAGCTCACAGCCAAAGCAAGAGGGGCACTTTAATTCCCAAAGACGACTTTTTGGGAAGCAAATTGGAATTAACATGTTCCAGGAAGCTCCCTGTCCTTCTCTGTGAGAAAAAGACCTTCCAAGGATGGAACTAATCCAAGAGAAAAATAACTTGGGACAATTTTGCTGTCACATTGCTATTGCCAAGGAAACCAGGTTGATCCAGCCACCACAGAAAGAGAAGAGAATAAAACAAAAAGGCTGCAAAAATGGAACAATTTGATGTTTCCAGCTGGTGGCACTATGGCAGATACAAATGGTCCAGGACTGGTCCAGAAAATTACACTCCTACAAGGGCCTGGAGGGACAGGGCACAGGGAATGGCTCCCACTGCCAGAGGGCAGGGATGGATGGGATCTTGGGAATTGGGAATGGTTCCCTGGCAGGGTGGGCAGGCCCTGGCACAGGGTGCCCAGAGCAGCTGTGGCTGCCCCTGCATCCCTGGCAGTGCCCAAGGCCAGGCTGGACATTGGGGTTTGGAGCACCTGGGACAGTGGGAGGGTCCCTGACCATGGCAGGGGGAAAAAGACAGTTGTTCTTGCTTTTAAGATCCTTTCCAACCCAAACCATCCAATAACTCTGGTAATCTGCTCAGAGTACTTGAGGTTTCTTCTGGCTTCATGAGGAAGCTACAGAAAGCAGAGAGATCCTCCTGGTTTGCACACAGGCTGTCCCAGAGCTCCTTCTGGAGCAGTGCAAATGCCATCGAGCTGAGGCTCCCAGAGCTTTGTGTCCCCTCATTGGAGGCAGCTGCAGGCATTTCTGCAAGGTAGAAAAATGGATTGATGGATCAATTAATTGATCCATGAGTGATTGACAACCTGGGAGCACAGCAGAGACAAAAACCTTCAGTCACCAGCCCAAACAGTAATTGTGGAAAAATTAAGGTTCATTTGTGAGCATTTTCCTTTCAGTGCTCGTGTCTCAGGGCAGCAGAGGCGTCACACAAACAAACACGCACACGCAGATCCAGTGTGACTGTCAAAAAGCCAGATTAGGAACAAGGAAAATGGGCACACAGTGTTCACTCATAAAACCACTGGAAAAGATGCTCAACAATGAAGTGGAATTAAATGAAATTCTAGCCACTCAGAATGCATTATCCCTGCAGCATGTCCATGAAATCGCTCGCTGAATTGCAGAGTAATTTGCTCTTAGCCTGTGAAGCCTTTCTGGGCTCTTTTCTCCCTTTTATTCTCCCCTTCCCCAATTCTTTTTTTTTTTTTTTTCTTGTTAGCAATCATTTGGGAGCTCGTTCCTCACTCATTTTGCTCCCAAAGGAAATATTCAGTGAGGGAACAATAGTGATGTGTCATGATGACGTTCCGGGTCACTCACTCAGGCAGTAATGTGCTCGCTCCCAATTGCTCTGCCTGTGTGCACTAAGCTGCTGCTGGAAGGGCTTTCATGTCCTTTAACTCTTTGCAGGATTCTGCCTCATCCTGCTGCACCCACGAGCCTGCCTTTGTGGAGGAGCAAACTGCTCGGGCTGACCTGGCAGCAGCCCACGTAAAGTGCCTCTCCTCAATAATCAGCAGCTCTGATGGGGATGAAGGGACAATAAAGCTCTGGAGAGGCTTGTGCTGGTGCAGAAGTTAAAAATTACTTGACCCAACAGTGATGGACAAATTCATTGCCCTAAAGAGCTCCTGTGCTGTAAATCCCCGTTGTGATGAGCTCCATCATCAGCTGGACAAAGTGTACAGCTGATTGTGTTTGATGAGTGCCACTGAGGGGCTGGAGAGGATTGGATGTTCTTTCTGTGCCTGGCAGTGCCCAGGCCAGGCAGGACACTGGGGCTGGAGCACCTGGGGCAATGGAGGTGTCCCTGCCATGGCAGGAAAGGATTTCATCAGGGATGTTCTCCCTGTGCCCAGCAGTGCCCAAGGCCAGGCTGGACACTGGAGCACCTGGGACAGTGGGAGGTGTCCCTGCCATGGCAGGAAAGGATTTCATCAGGGATGTTCTCCCTGTGCCCAAGGCCAGGCTGGACACTGGGGCTGGAGCACCTGGGACAGTGGAGGTGTCCCTGCCATGGCAGGGGTGGCACTGGGTGGGATTTAAGGTTCCTTCCACCCAAACCATTCCATGATTCTGTGATTCCACATGGATGCTGATGTAGCTCACAGGGAAGGTGGGGTCCCTGCTCTGCAGTTTGGGATCTGGCTGTGGATCCCAAAGGATCCTGCCCAAGTCCAGCAGCATGCCCCTGCTCTGAGGACATTTAGCTCAGGCAGCTGGGCTGCCTCTGCTCCTCCCTCTGTCTGGCTGCCCATCTTTCTCTTGGACAGCAGCTTTTGATAATTTGATAATTTCAACCAAAGGGAGCATCTTCAATATATTAAACTGTGAATGCATTAAACTCATTTGGACTTAATGAAAACACACAGCTGGGCAGCAGAAAGCCTTTTTATTACTGAAGCCCATGGGTTCATCCTCTGTGTGATCAGGGAAAGGCTGAGGGAGCTGGGGCTGCTCAGCTGGAGAGGAACCCCAGCTGAGAGGGGCCTCAGCCCTGGCTGTCCCTGACTGTGCCCGTCTGTCCCTGGGTGCCCCTGGGTGTCCATGGATGTCCCTGGCTGTCCCTCTCTGTCCTTGACTGTCCCTGTCTGTCCCTGGGTGCCCCTGGGTGTCCATGGATGTCCCTGAATATCCCTGGATGTCCCTATGTGTCCCTGTCTGTCCTTGAGTGTCCTAGGCTGTCCCCATGGGTCCCTGGCTGTCCCTGGCTGTCCCAGGGTCTCTCTGGGGGTCCCCACATGTCCCCATGTGTCCCTGGATGTCCCTGGCTGTCCCTGAGCGTCCCTGGGTGTCCCAGGGTCTCTCTGGGGGTCCCCACATGTCCCCATGTGCCCCTGGATGTCCCTGCGTGTCCCTGGGTGTCCCAGGGTCTCTCTGGGGGTCCCCATGTGTCCCTGGCTGTCCCTGGCTGTCCCTGGGTGCCCCAGAGCCACGGGCAGGGCCTGAGCCCAGGAGCTGCCCCTGCCCAGGAGGCAGAGCTGCTGCCCTGGGCAGTGGCAGCCCTGAGCAGAGCCCAGGGAGGCTCCGGGGGCTCCTCCCTGGGGACATTGCAGAGCCACACGGACACTCTGCTGTGCCCTGGGCCGGAGCAGGGAGGTGGCAGCAGGTGACAGCTGTGGTCCCTGCAGCCTGGGCCAGCCTGGCATCTGTGACTGATCTCCAGACCCCCTTAGGGAGCAGAGAGGCTGCCCGAGCTCCCGAGCTGCCCCGTTCCAGGTTCCAGTCAGAATCACTGACTGCCATAGTGAACAGCCCTGAGACACTGACTCGTCCTGCTCAGCCTCCTGGTGCCTTTCCTGCCCCTGGAGAGGGGTTTGAGGAGCTGCTGGAGCTGAACACAGGAGCTGCTGCCGTGTGGGTGATGACACAGAGGAGCCTCCAGCCCTGCCTGCTCTGGTTTGGGGCTTTTTTATTGAAAAAGAGGAGACAATCTGTTCATTTCACAGATGCTCAACAGCTCCTCAGAAATAATACAGGTGTGCTCAGAAATAAATCTGCTTTGTTTACTGTGTAATTAAGTCAGGAAAAAAAAGAAGGCAGCATTGGAAAGTTTTTCTGTCTTTTTTTTTTTTTCTTTCGGAAACAGCTTTTCAATCCCATCAAAGGAAATCCAAGACGTTCAGCAATGCTGACAACAAAACCAGAGTTTGATCGAAAATAAGACAAACAAACCAGTAGAGTCTCTAAGTTTGGGGGCGGGGGGGAAACTTGAAAGTAATTTTTTAAATGATTCTATCTGTATGGCTAAATTTGTAGTGCTCCTGGAGCCTTTAGCCCTGCAAAGACTCACGGACGTGTTTAACTCACAGCACCACGAGCACCTGCACGTCACGGGCTTCAATCTGCTCTCTCATGCTGGGAAGTCAATAACTGGATCTGGACACCAAAAATTAAGTTAAAAAATAAATAGTCTGGATGCTATTCATCTTCCATACCACAAGGCCTCCACCGGCCCCGTGTCCTTGTGTCTCTTTTCAATGACATCTCTGCTCCTGCATCTCTCCACACATCTGTGGTGTCAGTCCCTCTCAATGTGCTCTGTCTGCTCAGGAAAACCTCCACAGAGCCCAGGAACTGACCCAGCAGCTGCCAGGAGCAGCGAGTGCACCCACAAAGCATCCCCTGGCACCACAGCAGGGCTGCTCTGATCCCCCAGAGCTGCCCTGATCTGCCCTGATCCACCAGAGCTGCCCTGGTCCCCCAGAGCTGCCCTGATCTGCCCTGGTCTCCCTGATCTGCCCTGGGACCATCACTGGCTCCCTGGCAGGAGCTGTGTGACCCTGCTGGAGCCCAGTTCAGAACACCCAGCTGGGAGGGGGCTGATCCCAGGGGGCAGCAGCAAAGGGGCTCTGCCTCTGGCCAAGGGCCTGCAGGGCAGCACGAGGGACATGGGCTTCCCAGAGGGCAGGGTTAGATGGGAATTGGTGACCCCTCACTTGTCTCTTTCCTAGTCTGAGCCATGGAATCATGGAATGGGTTGGGGTGGGCAGGACTTCAGAGTCACCTCATTCCATCCCTGCCATGGCAGGGAACCCTTCCATATCCCAGGTGGATCCAAGCCCCAGTGTCCATCCCCTGCCAGGGATCCAGGGGCAGCCCCAGCTGCTCTGGGAATCCCAGCCCAGCCAGGAATTCCTTGCCAAGATCCCAGCCCAATCTCCCCTTTCCCAGTGGGAGCCATTCCCTGGCTCCTGTCCCTGCAGGCCTTGTCCCCAGCCCCTCTGCAGCTCTCCTGGAGCCCCTGCAGGCCCTGCCAGGGGCTCTGAGCTCTGCCTGGAGCCTTCCCTTCTCCAGGGCAACATTCCCAGCTCTGCCAGCCTGGCTCCAGAGCAGAGGGGCTCCAGCCCTGCAGCAGCTCCGGGGCCTCCTCTGGGCTCTCTCCAGCAGCTCCACGTCCTCCTGCTGTTGGCCCCAGGGCTGGGGCAGCTCTGCAGGTGGGCTCTCACCTCAGGGAGGGGCACAGGGACACAATTCCCACCTTGCCTTGGGCAGCAGCCAGGGCTGAGCAGGGGCTCTGGGCAGGTCCTGCTCACCCCCACCTCCTCTCTGAGCCAGAGCAATGAGGAGCTGAACATCAAAGGCAGCCGAGATCGGAGCTGTTCTGTCCCTAGAAGTGTGAACAAATGGCCTGGGCATTCCTGCCCCCCAGACAGATGTGCTGCCTCCTCCCCGAGCCCCGAGCTGGGGGCTGGGAGCCAGGCAGAGCCTCCTCTCCCTCTGCCCGTGCTGCCCCAGGCTGTGCTGCACCCAGCTCAGCCCTCCTGCCCTCCCTCCGCACAGCCCTGCTCCTCTCACCGGCAGATTTAAGGAAGAAATAATAGCAGTAGGTCATTATGACGTTTTAGTGCGTGCTTTACAGGGCATCATGACTCACTGATTCAGGGAAGAACTTTGCAGCTTGCTACGAAATTGCCTGCTTCAATCAATCCTGCGGGTGGCTTCTCTGGGAATTTTATGAGGTGTAACATACATGTGCGTGTGAGTGCATATATTTATATATATATATATATATATATATATATGTATGTATGTATAGGGGGAACAGTATTTATTTTTGTTTCTGGAAGAAGCAGTCAAATGCAGAAATGGAAATTCAGAAATGAAAAGCAGGAAGGTTCAAGGTGCTGAAAGCAGCACAGCACTCTGCCAGGGCAGGAGGGAAGAGCTGCCAGGAGCAGCCCTGCAGGGCCTCCCCAGGCAGGGTCCTGTCTCTGCTGGTGTCTCTGTGAGCTGGGGGCAGTCCCCCCTTCCCCTGTCTCTGTTTGTGTCTCTGTGAGCTGGGGGCAATCCCCCCATCCTCTCCACACTCTCAGGGTCTCTGTGAGCTGGGGACAATCCCCCCTTGCCCTGTCTCTGCTGGTGTCTCTGTGAGCTGGGGGCAGTCCCCCCTTCCCCTGTCTCTCCTGGTGTCTCTGTGAGCTGGGGGCAATCCCCCCATCCTCTCCACACTCTCAGGGTCTCTGTGAGCTGGGGGCAATCCCCCCATCCTCTCCACACTCTTAGGGTCTCTGTGAGCTTTGTCAGTCCCCATCTCCTCTGCCTCCAAACTCTCAGGCCAGTGATTCCTGAGCTTCGTCAGCCTTCATGTCATGGATGACTGGGCCATAAATCAACCTGCTGCTGCTGCTGCTGCACAGGAGCACATTTCCCCTGCATTGTTTTCCTTTTGGCTTCTGCCCAGGGAGGTCTGAGGTCCCTGGGGATGCAGAGAGCTCGGGCAGGGCTGGTGCAGGGAGCTGTGCCAGCCCAGGGCACATGGAGGCACACAATGGGAAAACCAAAACCACCACACTTCCATCTCCACCTTTTCCTGAAGGAAGAACATCAGCCCTGGAGGCAGCATTCTGAAACAAGTCTCCAGAAATACAAGATATTAGATAAAACCAGGGCTCGTGGGTGCTGCTTCCTGTATCTTGTGGTCAGAAGGGCCATTTAAATCATCTGGGACTTGCTGAGGACTAAGAAACACAGAGATCCATTAGGGGTCATAGAACAATAGAAACACCGAGTATCCTGAGCTGGGAGGGACCCACAGGGACCATCCAGTGCCACCCCAGGCCCTGTCCAGACCCCCAAAATCCCACCCTGGGCATCCCTGGAGCTCTGTCCCAACGCTCCTGGAGCTCTGGCAGCCCCAGGGCTGTGCCCATTCCCTGGGGAGCCTGGGCAGTGCCAGCACCCTCTGGGGATGAACCTTGCCCTGATCTCAGCCTGACCCTCCCTGGCCCAGCTCCAGCATTCCCTGTCCCCATCCCTGTCCCAGAGGTCGGAGCTGCCCCCGCTGAGCTCTGCCCTCAGTCTCCTCTGCCCTCAGCCATCCCTCACGGGCGTTCCTTCTGGACCTTCCATCCTGATCGTCCTCCATCCTCTCATCCTCCTCCAGACTCTGGATGAACCCACAGAGCTGCTGGGTCTCTCCTGGCACCCCTGTGCCAGGGCCATGGCTGGCTGTCCCAAACTGTGCCAGCTCCCCCCGGTAACAGTGCTGCACAGGTGTGGGAGAACGCTGAGACTGCATCTCCTGAGACATGGGCTGTGGGAATCTGGGCCTGCTGAACAGGAATGCTGAACCACCAGGGCCTGCCCTGTGCAGCAGAATCAGAGAATCCTGCAATGGATTGGATTGGGTTGGGTTGGATTGGATTGGATTGGATTGGATTGGATTGGATTGGACTGGATTGAGTTGGACTGGCTTGTGTTGGATTGGGTTGGATTGCATTGGGTTGGATTGGATTGGATTGGATTGGGTTGGGGTGGATTGGATTGGGTTGGATTGGACTGGATTGGGTTAGATTGGATTGGATTGGATTGGATTGGATTGGATTGGATTGGATTGTGTTAGATTGGATTGAACTGGATTGGATTGGATTGGATTGGGTTGGGTTGGATTGGGTTGGATTGGATTGGGTTGGGTTAGATTGGATTGGATTGGATTGGATTGGATTGGATTGGATTGGGTTGGGTTGGATTGGATTGGGTTGGATTGGATTGGATTGGGTTGGGTTGGGTTGGATTGGGTTGGGTTGGGTTGGGTTGGATTGGATTGGATTGGGTTGGATTGGGTTGGGTTGGGTTGGGTTGGATTGGGTTGGGCTGGATTTGATTGTGTTGGATTGGATTGGGTTGGGTTGGATTGTGTTGGGTTGGATTGGGTTGTGTTGGATTGGGTTGGGTTGGATTTGATTGGATTGGGTTGGGTTGGATTGGGTTGGGTTGGGTTGGGTTGGATTGGATTGGATTGGCTTGGGTTGGGTTGGGTTGGGTTGGATTGGATTGGATTGGGTTGGATTGGATTGGGTTGGATTGGATTGGATTGGGTTGGGTTGGGTTGGGTTGGATTGGATTGGATTGGGTTGGATTGGATTGGGTTGGGTTGGGTTGGATTTGATTGGATTGGGTTGGGTTGGATTGGATTGGGTTGGATTGGGTTGGGTTGGATTGGGTTGGATTGGATTGGATTGGATTGGATTGGGTTGGGTTGGGTTGGGTTGGGTTGGATTGGGTTGGGTTGGATTGGGTTGGGCTGGGTTGGATTGGGTTGGATTGGGTTGGGTTGGAGGGACCTTTAAAAGCCATCTGTCCAACCCCCTGCCATGGCCAGGGGCACCTTCCACCAGCCCAGGGTGCTCAGAGCCCAGCCTGACCTTGGATGTTGGCAGGGCTGGGGCAGCCTCAGCTTCTCTGGGCACCCTGTGCCAGTGGTTTTGCATCCCTGTAATAAAAATCTCCTTCCTCTGACCTGCTCTAACTGCAGCCTCTTCCCCGTGGTGCCTCTCCTGGCTGTGGGCTGAAGGTGTCCCATGGCTGCTGAAGGTGTCCCATTGCTGCAGAAGGTGTCCCAAGGCTGCTGAAGGTGTCCCATGGCTGCAGAAGGCGTCTCATTGCTGCATGAGGTGTCCCATGGCTGCAGAAGGTGTCCCATTGCTGCTGAAGGTGTCCTATGGCTGCTGAAGGTGTCCCATGGCTGATGAAGGTGTCTCATTGCTGCAGAAGGTGTCCCATGGCTGCAGAAGGTGTCCCATGGCTGCATGAGGTGTCCCATGGCTGCTGAAGGTGTCCCAAGGCTGCTGAAGGTGTCCTATGGCTGCAGAAGGTGTCCCATGGCTGCTGAAGGTGTCCCATGGCTGCAGAAGGTGTCCCATTGCTGCATGAGGTGTCCCAAGGCTGCTGAAGGTGTCCTATGGCTGCTGAAGGTGTCCTATGGCTGCTGAAGGTGTCCCATGGCTGCTGAAGGTGTCCTATGGCTGCTGAAGGTGTCCCATGGCTGCTGAAGGTGTCCCAAGGCTGCTGAAGGTGTCCCATGGCTGCAGAAGGTGTCCCATTGCTGCTGAAGGTGTCCCATGGCTGCCTGAGGTGTCCCATGGCTGCAGAAGGTGTCCCATTGCTGCTGAAGGTGTCCCATGGCTGCAGAAGGTGTCCCATGGCTGCAGAAGGTGTCCCATGGCTGCATGAGGTGTCCCATTGCTGCTGAAGGTGTCCCATTGCTGCTGAAGGTGTCCCATGGCTGCAGAAGGTGTCCCATTGCTGCAGAAGGTGTCCCATGGCTGCAGAAGGAAGGGCACCCAAGGTTAGACAATAAGCAGGACCCCCAGAGCAAACAGATGGATTTTGGGGTAGATTTTGCTTTTCCCCCCATTGCACAGCTCCTGTACAGAGCTGCAGAGCGAGCCCCTTCCCTGAGAGGGCCCCAGGGGAGCCCCAGGTGTGAGAAGGTGCCAGGGGCTGTGGGCTCTGCAGGGCAGGGCAGCTCTGGGACACGGCCCTGGGAGCTGAGGCTGGCAGGGGCTGTGCACAGCCAGCTGGGGCTCTGCCACCCTGCAGAGCTGGCTGGGGACACTGGGCTGGGGACAGCAGGAGGCCCAGAGCAGCCTGGCCTTGCTGGAGTCGCTCCTTTCTGTGGGAACACTGATCCTTGTTTTCTTATCTGTCACACACAGCCCACACTGCATTTCCCCTTATATTTTCTATTTGAAAGTGCCAG
Source organism: Agelaius tricolor (assembly GCF_023055355.1). NCBI lineage: Eukaryota > Metazoa > Chordata > Aves > Passeriformes > Icteridae > Agelaius > Agelaius tricolor. The sequence continues at coordinate 2,301,182 of NW_027269314.1, forward strand.
GAGAAGCAGGGATTTCATTACTCCCCTCCCACAGAGGCCAAAGACTCAGCACAGGTAGAAATGGCATCTTAATTTCTTTTACTGAGCAGGTTGATACCTGCTAGAACCAAGGGATGGCATTTCACCAAGAACAGGCTGCAAAACTCCACTGAAATGATAAGCACTATGAGTGGACAATCACAATTCTTTCCCTGATGATATTTGAAAATGAGAAATTATTACATCCTATTTCAGTGGAACTGGGGGCTGGGACTTGCTTAAAAATAGAAAGAAAAAAAAAGTCCCCCTTTCCAGGAAGAGCACTTAAGTCTATGCAAGCAAAGTGGATAAAAGCAGCTCGGTAACAACCCCAATTGCACCGAGATTGTCTCCTGCATTCCTGCACATCTTTGCCTTTTTGACATTTAACTTTAATTTATAGCAATTTAGCTGCTCTTAGAGCCTGCACTGCGCGTTTGGGAAAGCAAAGTGATCTGTTCAATGTTTGTCTGAAATTCAAATCAGGCACAAAGAACCTTTGTCTTTCCCTCAGAAAAAAGAGCCTCCCCGCCCCCCCATCTGAACATGCTGATTTTGGCATAAAGAGGCAAATTATTCTTCTATTATAAATTCATTAATTGCTAAGAGGACAAGTACAAATTAGTTTGGTCAAGAGTTATGAAATTAGATGCCCATAGTGAGCTTCATAAACCAAATCTCAGAATGGTTTGGGTCAGGAGGGACCTCAAATCCAGTGCCACCCCCTGCCATGGCAGGGTCACCTCCCACTGTCCCAGGCTGCTCCAGCCCCAGTGTCCAGCCTGGCCTTGGGCACTGCCAGGGATCCAGGGGCAGCCACAGCTGATCTGGGAATTCCTGTGCCAGGGCCTGCCCACCCTGCCAGGGAACAATTCCTGCCCAATGTCCAATGGAAATCTCCCCTCCTTCAGTTGGACTCCATTCCCCCTTTCCTGGCACTCCTGCTCCTGATGAACACCTTGTGTGTCTTCACCTGCTGCACGTGCCAGGGATAGCAGAGAGATCTACTGCCACATCCTTGGATAGCAGAGAGATCTACTGCCACACTGCTGGGATAGCAGAGAGATCTACTGCCACATCCTTGGATAGCAGAGAGATCTACTGCCCATCCTTGGGATAGCAGAGAGATCTACTGCCACATCCTCGGGATAGCAGAGAGATCTGCTGCCACACTTCTGGGATAGCAGAGAGATCCACTGCCACATCCTCGGGATAGCGGAGAGATCTACTGCCACACTGCTGGGATAGCAGAGAGATCTACTGCCACATCCTTGGATAGCAGAGAGATCTACTGCCACATCCTTGGATAGCAGAGAGATCTACTGCCACATCATTGGGATAGCAGAGAGATCTATTGCCACATCCTTGGGATAGCAGAGAGATCTACTGCCACACTGCTGGGATAGCAGAGAGATCTACTGCCACATCATTGGGATAGCAGAGAGATCCACTGCCACATCCTTGGAGAGCAGAGATATCTACTGCCACATCCTTGGATAGCAGAGAGATCTACTGCCACATCCTTGGGATAGCAGAGAGATCTACTGCCACATTGCTGGGATGGCAGAGAGATCTACTGCCACATCCTTGGGATAGCAGAGAGATCTACTGCCACATCCTTGGATAGCAGGAGGATCCTGTGCTGGGATTACAGGAGGATGCTGTGCCCTTTACTGTGATTACAGGAGGATGCTGTGCCACTCTCCAGGGATTACAGGAGGATGCTGTGCCACACTCCTGGCATTACAGGAGGATGCTGTGCCACTCTCCAGGGATTACAGGAGGATGCTGTGCCACTCTCCAGGGATTACAGGAGGATGCTGTGCCCTGTGCCTGGCACCACTGCACGCCCTCAAGAACCTGAGGGGTTCCTTGGGGCTGCTGTGGGAGGAAGCTGGAGCTGGAAGGAACCTCCTGTCCAAGGAGCCTGGGGGAGAGGGCTCTGCTCAGGATGACCCCACAGTCCAACACCCTGCCCTGGTCAAAACTCAGCCTGGCACAGCAGCAGTGACAGGACACGGTGCTTGCTCCAGAGCATCCTTTTGTTTTGTGATGGAAATGTAACATATGAAAGCTAAATAAGTTCCCTCATCTGTGGAGATCAGAAAACTGCTGATTTCTGCTGAGCTGGGGAGCCAGATCAGATCCCAGAGAGCCCAGGAGCTGCAGCTGGACACCAGGAACACGAGTGGGGAGAAGGAACAGGACAACAATGGCAGCAGTGAAGGATTTAGTGTGTCACTGCTCAGAGTCACAGCTCTCTATAGGTGTAGAAATTAAAAATTGTTGGCTATTGAGATTTTTCTGTGCTGTTCAGGAACAATAATTCATCACCTGATATTCCTTTTGGCAACACTAAAGTAGTGATAAATGTCTGGGAAATAATTAATTCCAACTTTTTTTGTCTCTTTCTGCTCCTCAGTTCCCTGCCAGTGACCTGTGATTTTCCCAGGGTTGCTGATTATTCATAATTATTCAGTGACGACCTTGTGAATGTTCTTGGCCTTTCTGTTACTTTCAGGAGTCTGAGAGCAGGGTCAGAGCTGAGGGTTGGGGATTGTGGCCCCCAGGAGAGGTAATTGTGACGTGCATTGCAGCTGACTCCAGTCCCAGCCCTGGTGCCTCTGGGTGCCAGCTCCTTCCTCCCCATGGCCAGGCCTGCTTGGGCAGCACAGAGGAATTTCTGGTGCCTGCAGGAGCTCCTGGGCTCACCTCACTGCAGGACAGGGGGAGAGATCCTCAGCCAGTGGTGCAGAGAGGGGACATCATAAAGGTCATGCTTCGAGTCAGAAGAGAAACTTAAGATTGGGTTTCTGGGGCAATTCCAAAACTGGAGTTCCCAGGATGTGTGCAGAGCTCAACGTGAGCTGTTCCTCCTGGTGTGGGAGCAGTGCCTGGGACCCCACAGCCATCCTCATGCAGGGCCTGTTTGAGCCTCCCAAATCCACCCAGAGCCCAGCCCTGGGCCAGCCTGGTGCTGGCTGGGGCAGCCACTCTGTGCAGCTCTGCACTCTGCAGCCAGGAGCACCCCAGAAAATGCACGCTCAGAAACAGTCACTGGCACTTCTGAACAGGTTTGCTGCTGATGGAAAAGCCCTTCTCAGCTTTCTCAGCTCTCACTGCAATGCCTTTGGTGGTGCACAAATCCATCCTCAGGAGATCAGTGACTGTCTTCTCTTGAGGCAATGTGAGCACAGGATGAGAATTTGTTGTGCATCCCCTGTTTTTACAGCACAGCCTCGTGGTTTTTGTGATGGGCAAGTCCTCACAGAGTCATGGGATGGTTTGGGATGGAAGGGACCCCAAATCCCACCCAGTGCCACCCCTGCCATGGCAGGGACACCTCCACTGTCCCAGGTGCTCCAGCCCCAGTGTCCAGCCTGGCCTTGGGCACTGCCAGGGATGCAGGGGCAGCCCCAGCTGCTCTGGGCACCTGTGCCAGGGCCTCACCCTCCCAGTCCTGGCTTTCCAAAGGCCCAAAGAAACTGGACATGGTGGGACTTGGCATCTGTCAGGACATTTGTCACTAACACATGGCTTCCCCCCATGTGTGCCACTGCTCTGTTTGCTCATTGCCATGGCAGCTCCTCGCTGCCTCAAAGGCCATAATGTGGATATTAAGGACAGCAGAGTCTCCTCTTCTGCATAATATTCCTCTTCCCCAGTAATTCCTGCTGGGAGAATTATTCTTCCATAGCACAGACATGACAGCACTGAGCCCATAAAGTGGGAGCCGAGCTGCAGCATATCTTAGATAACTCCTATCTCCCTGCAAACCTGCAGTGATAAGGTATTTACCAGTGGCTTTGCAGAGCCCTTGCAGCCTTACCTCTCTGTGCACTGAGCCATCACTTTCCCCCTCCATTAGGGAGATTTTTAACAGCAGTGACTGAGCTGGTGGGGTCAGCGTGTGAGGATGGAACCCGGGCTGAGGAGCAGCCCTGACACAGCACAAGTGAGCACAAATGAACACAAATGAACACAAATGAGCACGGGGGGTCAGTGTGAGGATAAAGCCCAGCCTGAGGAGCAGCCCTCACACACCACAAGTGGGGCTGTGCTGACTCAGGCACTCCCCCACACTCATCACCCCTGTTTGGGCACGTGTGTGTGCAGAGGAAAGCAGCTGCCAGCCTTACTTTGGCAGAACCAGCTGGTTCCAAACAACCTTCATCTTCCTCTGCCCATTTGCCTCATGGGACACACTGGAAACCCTCCTTTTTATTTCTTGAATGGATTCTTTTCATAAAATGTCCGTTTTTGTGACATGTCCCGGTCTGGCATCACTTCGGAGCATTAACTGAGCTCTGTCCTTTAGTGTCACTGTTCCTCTGCAGCCCAGATTTGCTGTGCCTGCCCCTGGAGCCCTGGCAGTGCCCAAGGCCAGGCTGGACACTGGGGCTGGAGCAGCCTGGGACACTGGGAGGTGTCCCTGCCATGGATGGGGTGGCGCTGGGTGGGATTTAAGGTCCCTCCCAACCCATTCCATGATTCCCCGATTCTGTGGAACCCCTTCCTGCTCAGCTGGGTTTCCTTTCCATGTCTCTCCTCAGCTGTTGCCACAATAACTGCTCAGAACATGCTGGGCAGGCTGAGGGGAGGCAGGGCAGGGAGTGCAGGTGTGACCCAGCCCCTCACAGCCCCTGCCCCACTCCCCACCAGGGACCAGGAGGATCAGGAGGGTGAAAGCTGCAGAACTGGCAGGCTGAGATAAAGCAACAGGGAAAGCAAAAACACACACACAGGCAAAGAAAACCAAGGAATTCAGTCCCCCCTTCCCAGTGGCAGCTGTCCAGGAGAGCAGGGCCCTTCCCATGGGGACCTGGGGGACCAACCCCATCCCTCCAAATGCTCCCCCTCCTCCTTCTTCCCCCCACTTTATTTGCTGGCAATGATGTCCCAAGGTCTGGAACATCCCCTGGGTCGGTCAGGGTCCCCTGTCCTGGCCCTGTCCCCTCCCCAGAGTGGCCCCCAGGGCAGGAAAGGCCTTGGCTCTGGGGGAGCTCAGCAGTGACACAAACCCCAGCGTGCAAAACCCAAACACAGCCCCACAGCAGCCCTGGGGAGAAATCACCTCCACCCCAGCAGAGCCAGCACATGGGGCTTCATCCCACTGAGCAGCTCTGAATCCCACCCTGCCTTCCTTCCCTCCCCAAAACGCCTTTCCCTGGCTGCAGACAAGGTCCCTGCTCACAGCTGCAGGCACCAGGGACAGGCAGGGACATCCTCGGAGAGATGGGGACACCAAATGCTTTGTGCCTTTGGCCTGGGTCACCCCAACCAAGTCTTACAAAAGAGTCAAAAATATTTTAACTCTGCAAGGTCCAAGAGTCTGGCCACCCACCCACCCCAACAAGGTAAGAAATAGTAAAATCCATTTATTTTTAAAGCCTCCCTTAGATTGTTCGATTGTCCCAGTGTGGATATGAGTTACTGGTGCCTGAGGAAAACAACATGACACCTCATCTAACAAATTAAATGTTTCCATGCAATTAAAATGAAGCACTCAGCCTTAGTGTAATAAACTGGAGGCTATTAGTATTCCTAGTGCTGCTGCCTTCATTGTGCTTTACAGTGCCATAAATACAGGCTCAGCATGATGGCTCAGCAGGCACTGGGCATGGAGAAAAATATCTTGTAATATTTGTTATTAAAACATTAAAAAGTCCTTTACTTGAGCACACACATTTTTAAAACGTCTCTGACTTGGAGCCTCTGCTTTTAATCTCTCCATGTGCCCCATGCATCCATCCTGGATCCCTGCTGGATGGAGTGCCAGGGAGAGCTGTGGCACTGCTGCTCCCTCACTGCTGGGAAAAACTGCTCAGGAGAGGCAGCAGGCTGAGGGGGAATAGGGAAAGGTGGGAATGGGGAATGGAGGGGAGCAGGGAAAGGTGGGAAAGGGGAATGGAGGGGACAGGGCAAGGTGGGGAATGGAGGGGACAGGGAAAGGTGGGAATGGGGAATGGAGGGGAGCAGGGCAAGGTGGGAAAGGGGAATGGAGGGGAGCAGGGAAAGGTGGGGAATGGAGGGGACAGGGCAAGGTGGGAATGGGGAATGGAGGGGACAGGGCAAGGGGGGAATGGGGAATGGAGGGGACAGGGCAAGGGGGGAATGGGGAATGGAGGGGACAGAGCAAGGGGGGAATGGGGAATGGAGGGGACAGGGCAAAGTGGGGAATGGAGGGGACAGGGCAAGGGGGGAATGGGGAATGGAGGGGACAGGGAAAGGTGGGAATGGAGAATGGAGGGGACAGAGCAAGGGGGGAATGGGGAATGGAGGGGACAGAGCAAGGGGGGAATGGGGAATGGAGGGGACAGGGCAAGGGGGGAATGGAGGGGAGGAGCAGGATTTCCTTCCCTCTGGGACAGCAGGATTTTCCCCAGGAACAGCAGGATTGGCTTCCCCCAGGGACAGCAGGATTTTCCCCGGGGACAGCAGGATTGGCTCCCCCCAGGGATGGCAGGATTTCCCCCAGGGACAGCAGGATTGGCTCCCCCCAGGGACAGCAGGATTGGCTCCCCCCAGGGACACCAGGATTTTCCCCGGGGACAGCAGGATTGGCTCCCCCCAGGGATGGCAGGATTTTCCCCAGGAACAGCAGGACTTCCCTCAGGGCTGGGAAAGGAGCAGGAGTGTCCCAGGGGCTCCAGCAGGGGTTACCCCAAGGAGCTGGATCCCCGTTTCTCCCTTGCCCAGCAGCCTGGCTCATTCCTGTGAGGATGTGCCCTTCTCTGAAGGCCAGGACTCCTCCCTGCTGTCCCTGCTCTCCCTCACACCCCTCCTGTCCCCTGGGCTGTTCTGTGCCTCTGCAAGGCTCAGGGATACTGAACCCCAGTTTCATTTCACGCCCCAGTTTCCCTCCATCGCAGCCTGGCCGAGCAACACCAATTTGAATTTATCCTGAGAGCAGGGCTGTAAGAGTTTTAATAAAATCCAAACAGAAACTCTTTATCCACTAATAGTTTCAGCTAAAAATAGGCAACAAATTTCTCTGCTGAGATTTACTCTTTATGTACTTGGGCATATGTGGGTTTGAGTTGGTCTCCCTTTCTTTATCCACTGTTTAGGAATTTATTTTGCTCAATACTTGTTCCATTAGTTGCAGTTACAATTGCCAGAATCATTCTTCTTTTTCAATGACTGCTCTTTGTTTTCTTTTTTTTTCTTTCTTTTTTTTTTCCTTTCTTTTTTTTTTTTTCTTTTTTTTTGGCATTTGCTTTTTAATCCTTGCTTTAGAGTGTCTTTTCTTCTCTTTACTTCCAGCAGTCTGGAAGGAGGTGCCACTCGTGCAGTCATCCTGAATTCCTGATCTTGGCTGGATTGCACATCCCTGGGTGCAGGATGCCATCATTCTTCCCACAGCTGATGAAAAAGCAGGAGCATCTCCTAGAGCAGCTGAGCTGGCCAAAGCAGAGAGCAGTGAGTTCCTTCCCTCAGGAGCAGATCCTTCCCAGCACTTTCCCTTTCTCTTTAGAAAGGGACCATCACTTACTCCACGCTACTTCATAAATTCTGCAATTTCCACTTTACAAATTTGTTAGTGGATTCTCCAGCCTCCCCTGCAGCACAGCACTGGGGGGTTGATTTGTGCTGTGTCTGTTCACAGTCTCTGGGAATCCCCTCTTGCCTCTTTATCAATAACCAACCTGCTTCTCCAGGCAGGTTTGCAATTTGTCTTTGCTGTCGTAGATGGGTTTCACACAAGGAGTTTTATGTCTCAGCTATTTCCCCATCACCTCTGCAATCATTCCCCCTCCTGTCGAGGTCCCACCGCCAGAGGAGGAAATGCAGTTTGGAATATCCCAGGGGAGGGATGAGCAGCCCAGCTCTGGAGCTGCCCCTGCCAGGCTCCTGCACCCCCAGGGCCACTCTGAACCTCGAGATTATCCCCTAAACAAATGCCAGGAGCTCTGGGTTCTGCTGTGAGCAGGCACCGTGCCAGTCACACCCGGGGCTGTGAGGGTTACCACGGGACAGTTCTCAGCACAACAGCTCCAGAGGTGCTGGAGCTCCCCGAGCACCCCTAAACGCCCATCACAGCGCGGCCACCTGGAGCCAGGGGCTGCAAACAGAGCTCAGGGAGGGACACTGCCACTCATAGCTCATAAATCTGGGACTGCTCAGGGAAACTGAGAGGCACCGGAGGTCAGAGCACTTGTGTGACGGCACTAAAAATAATGGCAGTGCACAAAGCAGGGCATTTCCACCCAGACCTCCAACGCTCTTCCCCAGGACGTGAAATGACACATTGACAGGGGAGAAGACAAAACAGAGAGCTCTTAAATGCTGGAGGGGTGCAATCCAGTCCTGTGAGTCCGAGGGCTAAATAGAAGTGTGTGCTGTCTAATCTAAGAGATTCTCACTCATCTTTGGCACTCCAAAGGTTTCCTTGTTGCTCCATGGGACACGGAGCATCCATCTGCCCCTCTGGCCGCGGGCTCTCCGCTCAGTGCCTCACCAGGAGAGTTTGGTATTTAATTATTTATTGCTTGAATAAAGGTTCCATCCTGAGAAAACGTCCTGCTGGAGTCGCATCCCTCGCACGTATTTCTGCATTTCCAAGCGGAAGAAAAAAGAAGCCTGGAGTGCCCGCCCCTCCTGCCCACGGTGCGCGCCCCCGGTGCCGCCCAATTAGCGCTAATTAACAGCTCCAGCAGGGGGACCGAGCGCGGCCAGCCCCGTCCGTGCTCGGGAGAGGGGAACCGCAGTGCCAGGAGGGGAGAGAGGGCACAGGGATGGGAGTGGGAACAGGGAGGGGACAGGGATGGATGGGCACAGGGATGGATGGGCACAGGGATGGGCACGGGATGGATGGGCACAGGGATGAATGGGCACAGGGGTGGATGGGCACAGGGATGGGCACAGGGATGGACACAGGGATGGACACAGGGATGGACACAGGGATGGGCACAGCGAAGGATGGGCACAGGGAAGGATGGGCACAGGGATGGATGGGCACAGGGATGGGTGTGGGCACAGGGATGGATGGGCACAGGGGTGGGTGTGGGAACAGGGAGGGGACAGGGAAGGATGGGCACAGGGATGGATGGGCACATGGATGGACACAGGGATGGATGGGCACAGGGGTGGATGGGCACAGGATGGATGGGCACAGGGATGGATGGGCACAGGATGGATGGGCACAGGGATGGATGGGCACAGGGATGGGTGTGGGCACAGGGATGGATGGGCACAGGGATGGGTGTGGGAACAGGGAAGGGGCAGGGAAGGATGGGCACGGGGGTGGATGGGCACAGGGGTGGATGGGCACAGGGGTGGGCACAGGGATGGGCACAGGGATGGATGGGCACAGGGAGGTGACAGGGATGGACACAGGGATGGGCACATGGATGGGTGTGGGCACAGGGATGGATGGGCACAGGGGTGGATGTGGGCACAGGGATGGGTGTGGGAACAGGGAGGGGACAGGGAAGGATAGGCACAAGGGTGGATGGGCACAGGGGTGGATGGGCACAGGGATGGGTGTGGGCACAGGGATAGATGGGTACAGGGATGGGCACAGGGATGGATGGGATGGATGGGCACAGGGATGGATGGGCACAGGGATGGGTGTGGGCACAGGGAGGTGACAGGGATGGATGGGCACAGGGATGGATGTGGGCACAGGGATGGGCACAGGGATGGGCACAGGGGTGGATGGGCACAGGGGTGGATGGGCACAGGGAGGTCATAGGGACAGATGTGGGCATGGGCAGTGTCAGGACAGGGACCAGGCCCCACCATGGCTCCATCCTGCTCATCACCTGCCAGGGCCTGTTAATTGTTAATGATCCTTCCTGCCATCAGAGCCACACAGCTCCTGCAGGGCTCCTTTGGCACAGCTGGGCACTGGCATTGTCAATTCTGCCACCCAAACCCCCGGGACCAGAGCTGTCACCCTCTGTTCCCAGTGTTGGATCCCCCCAGTACTCCCAGCACGGATCCTACAGCCAGAGCTCCCCATCTGGGCCAGGGGTGACAAACATCCCCCAGGGCCACTGGGAGAGGGTGAGGAGGGCAAGCAAGAGGCCAAGGAGCTGATCAGAAATGTGCAGATGTGGCACATTCCCCTGTGGGCACGTCCTGCACCAGCAGGACCTTGCAGGAACTGGAACTGTGCATTTCTGGCCTGTCACCTCAGCATCCCCTTTCCTCTCTGTGCCTTTTTAGCCCTGGATCCATGGGATCACTCAGGGAAAGGCACAGGGGGAGCTGTGTGGCTGAGCCTGGATAACATGAGCACATTTCCTGTCTGGGGTGGGATCAGACCTCCATTCCCTCCAGGGCCTCCTGATGAAGAAAACACCAGCTCCTGCATCTGCTGGCTTCTTTATTTATGGCTCAAGGGTAAATTAGAATACTCAGAAGCTTCTTTGCTGTGCCTAAGACAGAGTTCAGATGTTTCTCCAAAGCTTCATTTTGTGCTATTTACCTGAGCAGTCACCATTTACTGACAAAAGCCTTATGAGATGTGGAACAGGAAGGTGAGGGGAAAATTGAAGGGCAGATGAGAGAAAACACCAGAAAAAGAGAAAGAAAAAGAAAAAGAAGGCAGACAGGAGTAGGGAGAGGGTGAGAAGACGGGCAAAGCAGAGGTCAGACCTGGGATCCCACAGCACAGGGATCAGTCCGGGGTGAGGCTGCCAGGGACAACCAGAGAATCAGAACCATCCAGGCTGGAAAAGCCCCGAGATCAAGCCCAACCCTAACCCCCAGTGCCAAGGGGTCAGCCCTGCCTCTAGCACCTCCTCCTCGTGTTGTCTGGACACTTCCAGGGACAGGGCTTCCCCACCACTGCTCTGGGCACTGTCCCAATGCTGGAACTCAGTGGGCTTTTCCAGCCCTGATGATTCTGTAGTTCTGGTGATGCAGGAGCAGGTTCTCCTGGGTGAGTCCATGAGACATGGCTGGTGGGGATTTAATCCCTAAACCTGGCATAAGAGCTGCTCAGGCCAGCAGCTCCTCTGAGTGAGAGCTGTTCTAAAGCAGCAGCTGTGAGTGAGCATTAAACTTGCCCAAGCCCTGCTGAATTCACCCCAAAGCTGCTGCTTGTTCCAGCTCTGAGCAGGGTCTGCAGGAGGGGCCAGTGCCTGCTCTGAGAACGACACAGGGAGCCTGGGGCAGCGTTAATAGAGCTCAGTCACGAGGCTGCTGCTTTATTAAAGCACAAATTGCAGCTGCCACAGTGGCTTTGGAGGCAGCACCGTTCTCACCTGGGCACAGGTGTGTCGGGGTCTCTAGCTATCACAGTGACCCTGAGAAAGGTTAGAAAGTCTCTTTTCCCAGCCCAGTGCTTGGAGAATGAGTCAGGGCTCTTCATTACTCAGTCCCAAGGTTGGTTGTTGTTCCTTATCTGTAAAAAATTTTCTCCTGCCCTGCCGAGGTCCATCCAGCAGGACAGTTCCAGGCACTCTGCCTGCCCCCAGGGCAGTGTTGTGTCTTTATACTAAAAACTACCTGTACAATGTTTACAATGACTTTCCAATACCTATCACCCATGTTAGACAGTGAGCTTCTACTCTAAACCAATCCAAAAGTGCCACCATCACAGCAGAAGATGGAGGCCAAGAAGAAGAAGAAGGAGAAAGGCTGGACATGCCCAGATCCCTCCATCTTGCCCCTGAACCCCCATACCACAAACCCCAAAAGCTACTTTTCCACCCCATGATAACTTCACTATTATTCTACCTAAACTGTTGTGGCTTGCTGATCTTCATCTAAGGTTGGTAATTTGCTCCAGGGGTCACAATCAAACCCCCAGGTGCTCTGGGCTGTGTGCCAGGGTCTCTGAGCCCCCTGGCAGGGTCCTGGCCGTCCTGGACAGCCAGAGGGATGTGCTGGGTTCCCACACAGGTGCTCCCAGGGCTTTATTTACCCCATCAGCCCGGGGTGGCAGATTGCAGTGAGGTCTGTGCTGGTCACACAGGCAGGGCGGGCTGGCCAAGCCCCTGTCCTGCAGCCCTGCTGGGGACAGAGGCAGCTGCTGGGAAGTGCAAAAGCCATGGCAGGAGTGAGGCAGCCCAGCAGCCAGCCTGACGAGCCTGCTCTGCACGCTGCCTTCCTGAGATCCATCCTGCACTCGGGCAGCCGTCCCTGCATGCTCCTAACGCTGCTCTGTGCTGAGGGACCCTGTGCCCGGGTAATTGGGTGGATTTAAAGCCCAGTGCTCGGCTGTTTGAGATGCTCAGCAAGGAATTTTCCTCTGGAACAAAGCAGATTGTCCCTGGTCAGCCCCTCAGCTGCTGCAGTGACAGACATGCTGTGACCCCTGCTGAGGGTGGGGTGCAGTGCGCTTTAAGTGCTGGTTTGGAATTAATTTGTTAAAGCTGGAACCTCCAAAGGGAGCCAGAGGAGCCCAGGAGCCCAGATCCTACTGGAATGCAGCCAGGCTTACACAAATTTCTCCAGGATCCTCAGCTCCCAGCGTGTTCTGGGAAGCTCCTGGCCTCAGGCTGGGGCTGAGAGCAGCCCTGGAACCCACAGGGAGCATCTGGGTCCTGCTCCAGGCACCTGAGCCAGCAGGCCCAGGTGCTCTCTGCAGGCTTCAGAATCCCCAGCTCTTGGGTTTTGGTTGTGGATTGCTGCCCCCAGATGTGCAGGGTGTCTCTGCTCCGGCCCCTGTGGCTGCAGAACGAGTCTGGACTCTTCACTTTTCGCTCCTGAGGTTGTTTATTAATTCTCATCTATAAAATTTTCTTTCTGCCCAGCCCAGATCTGCTCAGCAGGGCAGCCACAGGCACTGTGACCGCCCCCGGGGCCGTGCTGTCCTTTTATACTACAAACTACATAGAACATATTGACACTGAATTCCCAACACCCATCACCTGTGTTAGACAGTGCACTGCTACTCTAAACCAATCCCAAAGTGCCACCACCACTGCAGAAAATGGAGAACAAGAACAAGAAGAGGAAAGGCTGGACATGCCCAAGTTCCTCCATCTTGTCCCCATAACCCCCACACCAAAAATCCTAAAATCTACATTTTCACCCTGTGATCATTTTGTTATTACACTGTTCAAACCAGTGTGACTTTCATGTCCTCATACAGAGCTGGTCACTTGCTCCAGGGGTCACAATCAAACCCCCAGGTGCTCTGGGCTGTGCCAGGGTCTCTGGCAGCTCTGGGCACCCGGAGGGATGTGCTCAGTTCCAACACCCTGCCCTGATCCCAGCCTGGTGGAACTCAGGACTAGGATGGGCTCCGGGGCCATTTCAGCCTGGGACCCCCACAGCAGGACTGGCAGGAGTTTCCCCCTTCAGCTCCAGTGACTGCATCAGGTCTGAGGAGGAAGACAAAAGGGGAAGTTCATTAATGAGGATTCAAAAGCAGGAAGTTCCACCTTCTGAAAAATTTCTCTGCTGTTGACATTTTGGTCTCCTCTTGAATGAAGTGCAGAAAATCAATGCATTGAAGAACATTTGGACTGAAGAAGGTAAAAAATGATCTTCAGGGTGGTGGGATTTAGCTCAGGCAGCACAAGAGAATGTCAGCTGTCCCTTGAGCCTCTGTGCAGGTGAAAAGAGCAGCACATAAAGCAAACCTGGGAACAAACACTTCCAAGAGAGGCCGGCAGACCCAGAGGGGAGTGCCAGTGCAAAATGAGAATGCTTCTTTGGATTATTCTCCACTGAAATTCTGTTAAAATCAATTTTCTCATCAATTTTCCTCAGTTCTGAATCACTGTGATTCCCAATGAGATGTGAAAGCTGCTCTTGGCCATTTGGGGTCACTGAATGCAGAAGATCTGTGCAGTTGGAAAGCATCACAATTTGAAAATTCACACAGTCAATGTTTTTGCATGGTAATTTCACTAAAGTGCTCCAATATCACAAACAATCCACACAGAATAAATATCAAAATGTTTGCAATACCAAACAAGAAAAACTGGCCAGTTTTGCAGTGCTCCAAGCCCATTTCCACTTGGATAAATCAGAGCAGACAAGCCTTTGTTTCTTTGACTTCACACTTGGGTTTTTATGGAAAATCTCTTTCATAAAGGACTGAAGATGCAAAATTTTCACCGAAAAAAATAATCTGTAATTATATTAATCCACAAAATAAATCATCAGCTTTGGGGAGCCCTTTCCCATTTCTCTGCATGCTTCTTCCAGCTGCAGTGATTTTCCTGGTGAAAAAGGAACCCAACCCAAACCAGCTTCTGCCCCCAGACAAAATGTCCTGCAGAATGAAATGTTCTCATCCCCAGCTCCCCCAGCCCAGAAGCCAATGGGTCCTCAAAGGTTCCTGCTTGCCCAGCAGGCCCCCATCTGAGGAGCTGAGGCAGGGAAAGGCAGGAAAGGCTCTCCAGGCTCTGCTCACAGCTGTGCCTTGGGCCAGGGGCAATGGGAGGGGTCTGTGCTCCCAGCCCCGAGGGTCATTTGCAGGAAGGGCCCTCAGGACTCTCCCAGCCCAACCTGCTGCCCAAAGCAGGCTCAGCTGCAGGATCAGACCCGGTGCTGGAAGCCCCCAGGGATGGAGATGTTGGTGTCTCAGCCTTCTCCAGTCCTTGAAGGTCGTTTTGCTGCCAGCTTCATGCATAGGTTGGTGTTGTTCCAAGGGAACTGTCCTGGGTAAGCCATCCCTGATGTCCCAGGTGTGGAAGGTGCATAAATGCCCGAATGGCCAGCCTGGGGCTGGGGCTCAAGGCCCACAGGGGAACAATGCTGCATTTCTGCCCTCGTGTGTTGGGCTGTCAAAGTCTCTGCTGTTCCAGAACAAATGTTGGCTGCACCAAAGTCCACAGTGGGGAAAAGCCCTCCAAGACCTTGGATCAGAGGCACGGGAGAGGATGGAACCCTGGAACCATTCCAGGCCAGGCTGGACAGGCCCTGGGGCACCCTGGGCCAGGGGAGGTGTCCCTGCCATGGCAGGGGTGGCACTGGAGGGGCTCTGATGTCCCTCCAACCCAAACCATTCCACAATTCCAAAATCCGTGCCTCAACTTCTTCGTTTACAAGCTGGGACTTGTGTGGCCTCAAAGGAGCCAGGGGACACGTTTGGCTTCTCTAACACCTTTATCCTCAGGGCTGTTACCTGTGTTTTATAGGAATTGTGGAATTGGTGAAGCTCCCACCAGGAAAAACCTTTCCAGCAGCAAATGCAGCATCCCTCCCTGTCCTCGCTGTGGAAAGGGACCTCAGGGAGTGAGGAGCTGCTTCTGCCACCTGATGGTGAGTGCAGAGAAGGAATGGGAGCACTGCAGGGAGCCATGGGATGGTTTGGGTTGGAAGGGACCCTCCTGTCCCACCCTGCCATGGGCAGGGACACCCGGGTGCCCCAGGGTGCTCCCAGCCCTGTCCAGCCTGAGCCACCTCTGCTCTGTGCCCACCCAGGGTACTGAGCACCACACCTCACACAGGGGACGGATTTCTGCTCTCCAGCACATGGAAAGGGAGAAACACGAGCCCAGGGAGAGCTTCCCTTGCAGATGTCCATCCTCAACCTCCTGCAAGGACACCTGGAGCAGACACTGCAGCAAGAGCCCTTCCCACAGCCCATCCCAGAGCCCATCCCCAGCCCATCCAATATCCCATCCCAGAGCCCATCCCCAGCCCATCCAATATCCCATCCCAGAGCCCATCCAATATCCCATCCCAGAGCCCATCCAATATCCCATCCCAGAGCCCTTCCCAGAGCCCATCCAATATCCCATCTCAGAGCCCATCCAATATCCCATCCCACAGCCCATCCAATATCCCATCCCAGAGCCCTTCCCAGAGCCCATCCAATATCCCATCCCACAGCCCATCCAATATCCCATCCCAGAGCCCTTCCCAGAGCCCATCCCACAGCCCATCCAATATCCCATCCAATATCCCATCCCAGAGCCCATCCCAGAGCCCTCCCTGGAGTGCAGGAGCTGCAGCACTCAGGGGGAGCAGATCTGAGCTTATGTTGGCACCTGTGGGACAGAGGTGACTGGAATTCAGGCTGGAATGTGGAATGCACTGGAAACTGTGTCATTTCTGTTCTTACAACAAGAGGCTGCCCCATCCCTGCAAGTGCCCAGGCCAGGTTGGTTCAGTGGGAGTGGTCCCTGCCCATGACAGGGGGCTGAGCTGGATGGCCTTTAAAAACCCCTCCCACCCAAACAATTCTGTGATTCTGGACCCTCTGAAGGTCCTGGAAGCTGCTCAGGGTTGTCCTTCTTTCACATGAGGACTCCTGCATGGTCCTTGTGGCTGTATTGCAGGGCTGCTCCCATCTAACCATGAACTAAACTAACTCAAATAGCAGAGACCTGGTTGGATTTTGGATTTCAGGGAACAGAAAGCTTTGGAACTGACTCAGAAGAGCATCACTGATGTGACCTTCCTCCTGGCCCTTGGGAACTCTGTTCCTTCCCACAAGAGCTGCCTCACAACCCCACCAAGCTCCTCATCATTGCTCTCCTCTCCTCTCCTCTCCTCTCCTCTCCTCTCCTCTCCTCTCCTCTCCTCTCCTCTCCTCTCCTCTCCTCTCCTCTCCTCTCCTCTCCTCTCCCAAACATCTCCAGCCCTCCCACCATGCTGGTGCGCTCCCTGCCCTGCTGTGACCCTGTTTTTGGAGCCCCCACATCCCTGCAGGTCCCAGGGCC
This sequence comes from Agelaius tricolor, assembly GCF_023055355.1. Taxonomy (NCBI): domain Eukaryota; kingdom Metazoa; phylum Chordata; class Aves; order Passeriformes; family Icteridae; genus Agelaius; species Agelaius tricolor. The sequence goes on from NW_027269314.1 coordinate 2,317,780, forward strand.
CCTGGCAGGCAGGCAGGGGGCACAGGGCTGTGTGAGTGCCCAGGGACAGAGGTACATTTCCCTCATGCCACTGGTGCTGCCTTGGTGGAGCTCTGGGCAGGAAGCAAACTCCAGCCCTCCCCAGAAGGGTTGTCTCTCAAACTGGTAACAAGGGCTTGGTTTTGCAGAGGGTGACATTCCTCACATTTCTCCCTGTGATTAATGCTTTCCCTGTCTGCCCTTGCCCCATCACAGCTCCCTGGCTGCACAGTAACCCTTTATGTGCTGCAGGGCACAGCCAGGAAATGGACACGAGGCCTCAGAGCAGATCTGTCACTAAGGAGACCTGAGGGACAGCCTGGGAGCCATGACCAAGACTGTGGTCAAACCAAGACTGTGGTCAGTACAGGGCTCTGTGGTCAGTGCCAGGCTGTGGTCAGCACAAGGCTGTGGTCAGTGCTGTGCTGTGGTCAGTGCTGTGCTGTGGTCAGTGCTGTGCTGTGGTCAGTGCAGGGCTGTGGTCAGTGCTGTGCTGTGGTCAGTGCCGGGCTGTGGTCAGTGCTGTGCTGTGGTCAGTGCTGTGCTGTGGTCAGTGCAGGGCTGTGGTCAGTGCAGGGCTGTGGTCAGTGCAGGGCTGTGGTCAGTGCCAGGCTGTGATCAGTGCCAGGCTGTGGTCAGTGCAGGGCTGTGGTCAGTACAGGGCTGTGGTCAGTGCCGGGCTGTGGTCAGTGCCGGGCTGTGGTCAGAGCAGGGCTGTGGTCAGAGCAGGGCTGTGGTCAGTGCCAGGCTGTGGTCAGACCAAGGCTGTGGTCAGTGCCAGGCTCTTGGGATTTCTCTCACCTTCCTTGGTCTCATCCCAGCTCGTTTCTCCTCCGTGTCTCCCCTGGAGCCCAGGGCTGTCCCTTGCTGCACCGAGCCCCCAGCAGTGCCTGCAGAGCCGCTGCTCCCCGCAGGGCTGGGCAGAGGCAGCCAAGAAAGGCGGGCTAATTGTGGCAGTAATTAGCAGCCAGGTGCAGCCCTGGGCCAGGGTGGTGTCCCAGGGCAGCAGCAGCAGCGGCAGCAGGGCTGCTCCAGGAGGGGAACGAGCCTGGCATCAGCCCCCGGAGCCTCCTGAGCTGTGCTCAGCACCAAGGGCTGCCCAGGTGCCCAGCAGTGCCCAGCAGTGTCCAGCAATGCCCAGCAATGTCCAGCGATGCCCATTAGTGTCCAGCAATGTCCAGCAGTACCCAGCAATGCCCAGCAGTGTCCAGCAGTGCCCAACAATGCCCAACAGTGCCCAGCGATGCCCAACAGTGCCCAGAAGTGCCCAGCAATGCCCAGCAGTGCCCAGCAATGTCCAGCGATGCCCAGCAGTGTCCAGCAATGTCCAGCAGTGCCCAGCAGTGCCCAGCAGTGTCCAGCAATGCCCAGCAGTGCCCAGCAATGCCCAGCAGTGCCCAGCACTGTCCAGCGATGCCCAGCAGTGCCCAGCAATGTCCAGCAAAGCCCAGCAGTGCCCAGCAGTGTCCAGCAATGCCCAGCAGTGCCCAGCAATGCCCAGCAGTGCCCAGCACTGTCCAGCGATGCCCAGCAGTGCCCAGCAATGTCCAGCAAAGCCCAGCAGTGCCCAGCACTGTCCAGCAATGCCCAGCAATGCCCAGCAGTGCCCAGCAGTGCCCAGCACTGTGCAGCTGTGCAGCTCCCAGAGCCCTGCAGCCCATGCTGACAGCAGCTTGGCAGCGTGCTGACCCAGGGCTGGCATGGCAGAGCTCATGGGGCAGCCAGGGCTGCTGCTCCGAGCTGCTGCTGTCCTTGGAAGCTGAGTGGAGAACTGTGACAGGACACAGATGCTCTGGGCTGAGGTCTGTCTGCAGAGAATCACAGAATGGTCTGGGCTGGAAGGGACCCAGGATCATCACAGCCAGCCCCAGTCTCTGCTCTGGCAGCCCCGGGCTGTGCCCATTCCCTGGCAGTGCCAGCCCCCTCTCGGGAAGAGCCTTCCCTGATCTGCAGCCTGAGCTGCCCTGGGCCAGCCCCAGCGTTCCCTGGTCAGAGGAGGCGCCTTCCCTGTGCTGGGATGGGTGCGATGGGCGCAGCTGCACGGCTCAGCTTCCCAGAGTTTGGGTCTGGAGTTCTGCTCCAGGGTGCAAACCAGGAGTACCTCCACAGAGGCCATGTAAGTCCTTTTGAGGCTTCCTTGATAATCTCTAATTTATTAGCCTGACTGGTGTGTATTTTATGGTGGCTGTCGCCTGGAGGCCGTTTCCAGGGCCCCGGCAATTCTGGGGTTTGGTGCTTGTTGCAGCAGGGCAGAATGGCTCCCTGTGAAGCGCTGGGAGATCAGAGCCCTCTGCAGTGCCTCCAGCTGCCCCCTCCCAGCCCTCCCTCCTGCACAGCAGCAATGCTCTCCCTCTGCTCCCTGAGCACGGTTTGCCCTCCTCAGAGCCCAGAACCCACCCCAGTTAACCCAGCTGCTGTCCCTGGAGCAGCCCGCAGTGAGTGGGTGTTCTCTGCACTCCTGCAGTGTAGGAGCCGAAATGAGGGGTGGGGGACTCCAGGGGCTCTCCAAAATGCAGTTTATTGTATCCAAAATGCAGTTTATTCCATCCAAGATGTCACAGCAGCCCAGGGTCGTGGGTGACAGAGCTTGTGCATGCAGGTGTCAGCTCCAGCTGCAGGCAGCCCTGCAGACCCTTTGGTTTTGGTTACAATGCATTCTGTACTTTTCTTTAGGTTACAGTGCACTCCATACTTTTCTCTTGGTTACACTGCATTCTATACTTTTCTTTGCCAAGTATCTCAATACAGTAGAACTAATCTAAACCTTAACTTTTATCTCTATCCCATCATAACTACTGTAATTCCCATATTCATGTTACTGTTCTCCAATCACTAAAAGCCAGTACATCACTGTTTAAGCTAGAAGTTGTTTTTCAGTTTTCTTGCCGTGCAAAATTCTGAGTCCTTTTTTCTCCTTGCCACATCAGCAGGCTTGTTTGCCTGTGCTCTCTTTCTGCTTGGTAAAAACATCTTCTTGTTTGGGGTGGGTTTATCCTTTGCTCTAAGCCATAAAAACCCCTTCTAACTCACACACCCTTTGCCTCCTTGGTTATCCAGCAAGGCTGGCTCAGCAATTCTTTTCTTCTATATCAAAACTTGCTTCCATCTCTATTCCTCCATTCAAAACTCTTTCTGCCAAGCACACACATCTGTGAGACTTCCTTGTCAAACTTTCATCCTTCCCAACACTTTCTGTGCCCCATCCCATTGGGGTGGAGCAGCTCTCAGTAAATGGATGTTTTCTGCACTCCTGCAGGAACCTTTCTGTGTTCCATCCCACTGGGATGGCACTGCCCCTCTGCTCTCTTGCACAGCCATGAAAATCTCTCTCTCTCTTATTTAGATGAATGCTCATTTACCAAAAATGCTCATTTTTCTAAGAGGCCACAGGGAAAGTGTTTCAAAATGATGGAATTACAATAACCTGGTAAGAAAACTTTAGATTGCTCAAAGCTGCAGATGAGATTGGTCTGGACTGAGAGGAAAATGTTCTTCAATTGTTGCTGCTGGGTCATGGAGAAGGGCTGCACTCCTAATTTCTTCAGGCAATTGTAGCTCTTGGGGCTCTCTTGGAAGAGGCAGAGGATTTGTCTGCATTTCTTGGCCAGCTTTGGACAAGGTGATCACATTTTACCTCCGGGGAGGGAGAGCCTTTCCAGAGCACCTGTGCATTTCCATTATGAAATGACATAAAAATGCACACTGCCAAGTTTTCATGGCTCCCAGGGAGTGGAGTGCAAGTGGTGTCTCTCCCTCCAAGGGAGTGCAGGGTAAGTGGAGCAGTAATGACCTCTCCAGGCCCAGCTCTGATGGATTGCTGCACCCACCATGTGTCAGAGATCCCAGTGTCCTCTAAAGGAAACAAGCAGATTTTATGAACCCAGGTGAGATGGATCCAACTATCAGAGTCAAAGCAGCCACTGTGAGAAAGTCAGGCCTGCCCTGCCCATAGCAGGATCTCAGGTATCACCTTAATGGTTAACAGGAGCAATTTGGGGCTGTCAGATGCTGGATATAGACAACGCCACAGGCTGCAGTAAATCTGCATAATTGGTACTTAATCAGTAACAGTGGAATCAGTTAGAGCTGTAATTAAGAGTGTGAAGTTTCAGTGTTTGTTCCACAGGTGTAATGAGGCCAGGGCCTCTCTCCCAGGGGTAGCTCAGCCACCAGCAGCAGGTCTCCAGTGTGCCCCAGGGCACAGCTTGTGAGCTGGGACACAGGCAGGGACCAGCCTTTCCTGGGGGGCTCCAGCCCTGCCACAGGCAGGGACCAGCCTTTCCTGGGGGCTCCAGCCCTGCAGGGCCCAGCAGAGACATGGGGAAGCAAAGGAACACATTCCAGTGGGGAAGCAAAGGAAAGCACATTTCAGTGGGGAAGCAAAGGAAAGCACATTTCAGTGGGGAAGCAAAGGAACACATTTCAGTGGGGAAGCAAAGGAAAGCACATTTCAGTGGGGAAGCAAAGGAAAGCACATTTCAGTGGGGAAGCAAAGGAAACATTTCAGTGGGGAAGCAAAGGAAAGCACATTTCAGTGGGGAAGCAAAGGAAACACCTTATTTCCCCTGTCCCCACTGGTGAGCTGCTCCAGAAAAGCCCGAGCAGCAGCGATGGCACTCTGAGCTGAGCTGGGAGGGCAGGCTGTGATGGAGACAGGCTCTGGGGACAGCAGGAGCTGAAGGCTTTCCAATTAGCACTTTGGAGTGGAGTCAAGGGCTGTCAGGCCCTAATTTACTGAGCAGTGTCCCTCTCCCCATATATCCCTGTGACAGCTCATTCCTTTAGGCGTGATGGAGTGCGTGGCTGGCCTCTAACTGCTCTCACATCCATCTCCCTCCCCACTTTGCTGCCTCAAGAACATTTTCCAAAGGGGAATTTCCATGGCTTGTGGTCACCCAGGTTAATTTATGCCAAACAGTTATTCCAGCTGTAAAACAAAAACTCCGATTTCTCTGAGTCCTCTCCGTGGCCTGAGGTGAGGCTGTTGGTTGGTGTAAATCACCACAGAGAGGGGACAACAACAGGGATTTGCTGATGGCCCATTGCTGGAACCCAAGGCCAGGCTGGACATTGGGGCTGGAGCACCTGGGCAGGCACTGGGAGGTGTCCCTGCCATGGCAGGGGGGCACTGGGGGGCTCTGAGGTGTCCCTGCCATGGCAGGGGGGCACTGGCTGGGTTCTGAGGTGTCCCTGCCATGGCAGGGGGGCACTGGGGGGCTCTGGGGTGTCCCTGCCATGGCAGGGGGGCACTGGGGGGCTCTGAGGTGTCCCTGCCATGGCAGGGGGGCACTGGCTGGGTTCTGAGGTGTCCCTGCCATGGCAGGGGGGCACTGGGGGGCTCTGGGGTGTCCCTGCCATGGCAGGGGGGCACTGGGGGGCTCTGGGGTGTCCCTGCCATGGCAGGGGGGCACTGGGGGGGCTCTGAGGTGTCCCTGCCATGGCAGGGGGGCACTGGGGCCTCTGGGGTGTCCCTGCCATGGCTGGGGGGGCTCTGAGGTCCCTCCCACCCACCCCAGTGTGGGATTTTGTGATTCACACAGGTCTGCAGGGTGGCAGCTCCAGCAGAGGCAGTGCCCTGGGCTCCTCTGGTGTCCCATGGAGCCAAACAGGGTGTGAGGCACCTGGTTTGGTTCAGAAATTTACTCAGGATGGGATAAACCATCCCTGGAATATCCATTTTGCTCCCTGGATTAGGAATGCAGGGTGGACAGCTAACTTGGATGGAGGTGTGAACAGACATTTAAATCACAGAGATTTTAAGTTTTGAGGACTTGGAATGATGTGAATCCAAATGAACATAATTACAGGGTGCACAGGAAGGGAGGACACACCAACATCACCGTGAGGCTCACGAAAAAAGGAACAGGAATGCAAATCCAGAGCCAAGAGCAGCAGCTCTGCTGTGAAAGGGCACCAGGGGTCAGATCCCATCTCCCTTAACCCCCTGTGAAAAGGCACCAGGGGTCAGATCCCATCTCCCTTAACCCCCTGTGAAAAGGCACCAGGGGTCAGATCCCATCTCCCTTAACCCCCTGTGAAAAGGCACCAGGGGTCAGATCCCATCTCCCTTAACCCCCTGTGGAAGGGCACCAGGGGTGAGATCCCATCTCCCTTAACCCCCTGTGAAAGGGCACCAGGGGTGAGATCCCATCTCCCTTAACCCTCTGTGAAAGAGGACCAGGGGTCAGATCCCATCTCCCTTAACCCTCTGTGAAAGAGGACCAGGGGTGAGATCCCATCTCCCTTAACCCCCTGTGGAAGGGCACCAGGGGTCAGATCCCATCTCCCTTAACCCCTGCAGTGCTGGTGATGAGCCCGGAGAGGGGCAGAGCAGTGGGTGCAGGGCTGCCAGGGCACTGTGAGAGCCCACGTTTCCTGAGCACGGGAGAGGTTCCAAGGACACAGAGACACCTGTGCCTCGGGGCACACCGCCTGGAAGCAAATCCCTGCCAGCCTTTGTGCCTCGGAACCTTTTCTATTCAGCCGGATTACAATGGAAAGTGCTGTAAAGGCAGGGCTGGGAGGGGGAGCGGGATCAGGAAGCACCGAGATCAGGCTTGTTAGTTGTGAGACTGGCAGGAATAATGGAAAGGAGGAGGAGAGGGCAGGAGAGAATGCAAAAGCATTAGGCAGAAATTCTGTGGAGCTCGTGCAACCCAAACTAAACGGCGCTCTGCACGCAGCGCCGTTTAACCTCCCGCCCCTGTGACTAATGAATTTCCAGCGCCGAGGGAAGGAGAACAAACCCAACCCAGCGCCCCAGCAGGGCCGCAGAGCCGGCGCGGCCCTCAGCGAGCTGGCAGCAGCGCAAGGGCCGCGCCGTGCAGGTGCCGGGCAGGGCTGCTCCGGCCGGGCCTCTCGGGGCCATGGCGGGCAGGGACAGCGCTGCCGCGCCCCGCCACTGCCCGACTGAGAAAGACTTCAATTATTGCAGTGTTTGTGCTCCCAGCTCTCCGGCAACGCAAATCTGTGCTGATAATGCGTTTTAAGCGACCAGAGGTAACATTTGGAAGATAAATGTGATGTCAGATGCCCACCGGGTTACACAGACATTATGGCCAACTAAGGATTCATTATCCATTGTAGTTTGAGGGGGTTTAATGGGTTTTCCAGGCATCCAGCTCTGGTTTTATGGAACTTTGCCCCTTCCTCTGCTTTTAGTTACCAGTTGGGATTATCAACTGATGTAAATCAAGCAATTCTCCTTGACTGGCTTGGGTGGGGTCTGGGTGGGATCCTGAACGGCAGAGTTACCCTGAAAACAGGACACCACTGTTCTTATTATGGGATTGGGAGCCCCTCTGCTCTGGGAGAGCTGGGAATGTTGCCCTGGAGAAGGGAAGGCTCCAGGCAGAGCTCAGAGCCCCTGGCAGGGCCTGCAGGGGCTCCAGGAGAGCTGCAGAGGGGCTGGACCCAGGGAATGGCTTTGAACTTAAGGAGAGTAGATTTAGATTGGACATTAGGAAGAAATTCCTGGCTGTGAAGGTGGGCAGGCCCTGGCACAGGTGCCCAGATTTGCTGTGGCTGCCCCTGGATCCCTGGCAGTGCCCAAGGCCAGGTTTGGTGGGGCTGGGAGCAGCCTGGGGCAGTGGGAGGGGTTGGAGGGCGATGATCTTTAGGGTCTCTCCCAACACAAACCATCCCATGCTTCCATCATCCTGTGAGTCCAGCAGCTCCCAAAAACAGGGGCACCAACAAGACAAGGGTCTAAGTGGAGGAGCAGCAATTTGTTCTGGGCTTCAGGAGACAATCCTTGTCTGCAAAAGAAAGGATTTCACCCTGTGCCTGATGGGCACCCTTGGGGCTGTCCCTGCCCCTGACCCCCGGGTCAGAGGAGGGCAGAAATTCCTGGGTGCATTTCCTGCTGCTGGGCAGGTCAGTCCCAGTCCCCAGCCAGGGGACACAGCTGTGGTGCGGGGACAGCACTGCCTGGGCAGCGATGGGACCGTGGAACCCTGTAGGGGGATACAGTATGGGTAAATGAAGATGGTAGAGAATGTAATCTTATCCCCCAAAGAGTTGCAGCTGGACCAATTACTAAAGATTAGGAGCAAGCCTGATGTTAACAGGCCACACCTGTAGCCAATAAGAAAAGTGTTATAAAAGAGTGGATTGGTGGGAACTGGAGTCAGTTGGCTGCTGTGAGGACAAGGAAGAGTCAGTGCTTAGAGGAGCTCCCTACAAGAAACATCTCAAGGAGGTACGAAACTCTAGCAATATGGAACCCTTGCAATGTAATGTAATAGAACCTTTGCAATATAATGACAACAGAATCCCATCCCTGAACTGAGGGCTCCTGGAATTATCCAGGCTGGAAGGGGCCCTGGATCACCAGGAGCACTCCTGGAGCCCCCACCAGGGCTGGCAGGGAGAGCTCCTTGGCAAGGGCAGGAATGTCCTTCCCCCACTGGCACTGTCCCACGCTTGGCTCCATCATCTCCAGTGACTGGATTGACAGGAGAGAGTCAGTGCAGCACAGACTGACCCAGGTTAAATGCTGACATGAGAGAGTCAGTGCAGACTGACCCGGGTTAAATGCTGACAGGAGAGAGTCAGTGCAGCACGGGCTGACCCAGGTTAAATGCTGACAGGAGAGAGAGTCAGTGCAGCACAGACTGACCCGGGTTAAATGCTGACAGGAGAGAGAGTCAGTGCAGCACAGACTGACCCGGGTTAAATGCTGACAGGAGAGAGAGTCAGTGCAGCACAGACTGACCCGGGTTAAATGCTGACAGGAGAGAGTCAGTGCAGCACAGACTGACCCGGGTTAAATGCTGACATGGGAAATTCCAGCACAGACTGACCCGGGTTAAATGCTCACATGGGAAAGTCCAGCACAGACTGACCCAGGTTAAATGCTGACATGAGAGAGTCAGTGCAGACTGACCCGGGTTAAATGCTGACATGAGAGAGTCAGTGCAGACTGACCCGGGTTAAATGCTGACAGGAGTGAGTCCAGCACAGACTGACCCGGGTTAAATGCTGACAGGAGTGAGTCCAGCACAGACTGACCCGGGTTAAATGCTGACAGGAGAGAGTCAGTCCAGCACAGACTGACCCGGGTTAAATGCTGACAGGAGTGAGTCCAGCACAGACTGACCCAGGTTAAATGCTGACAGGAGTGAGTCCAGCACAGACTGACCCAGGTTAAATGCTGACATGAGAGAGTCAGTGCAGACTGACCCGGGTTAAATGCTGACATGGGAGAATCCAGCACGGACTGACCCGGGTTAAATGCTGACAGGAGTGAGTCCAGCACAGACTGACCCGGGTTAAATGCTGACAGGAGTGAGTCCAGCACAGACTGACCCGGGTTAAATGCTGACAGGAGTGAGTCCAGCACAGACTGACCCGGGTTATATGCTGACAGGAGAGAGTCAGTCCAGCACAGACTGACCCGGGTTAAATGCTGACAGGAGTGAGTCTAGCACAGACTGACCCGGGTTAAATGCTGACATGGGAAATTCCAGCACAGACTGACCCGGGTTAAATGCTGACATGGGAGAATCCAGCACAGACTGACCCGGGTTAAATGCTGTGGGACAGTTCCAAAGTGTCACCATAAGACACGAAATAACATGATGTGGAGATGCTGCTGTTTTCAAGGTAAAAGGGGGAAATTATTTTCTGACTTTAACATTTATAAATTTCTAAAAGTGACAGTGGATTGGAGGGTGATAGTGCCACTTCTTCAATTACACTGTACAAACCAACAGTCCATCAAATTTCTCTTCTTGCATAAAAGAATGCCAAATAACAAGTTATTTACTGAAAGTGTGTGAGAAAGTTTGTTACAAGAATGTAAACCTCAGGGGGCTTAGACAATCTTAAAAAATCAGAGTGACACCAAATGCCTGCCTGCCAGCCTGGGAGAGCTGGTCCTGGACGAGCCATGGACAGAGAACTGCTGGGCAAGCTCCATCTCCTGTGCCCAGCAGCTTTAACTTGGAGCCACCCATCTGGAGAATGCACTCCCAGGTAGGAGAATCCTATCCTCAGCCTTTAAAGTGAGCTGGAACCTGCTTCATGCAAGTTTCTGTGCCTCCTGTACAGAGCTCAAACCCTCTCGGGGGAGTGAGAGGTTTCCTTGTGTCCTTACAGCTGGATTTCAGCAGGATCAGTGCTGGAACCCTCCCATTTGTCCCACACTTGTCTGAGAGCAGAAGAAAACCAGCAGGAATATTTTCCCTCCGGAGGTGATGGGAGGTGACAATTCCCCCCACGGTTTCTGCTCTGGCTCTTCCCCTGCAGCTTCCAGAGCCGTCAGACTCATCTGAGCTCAGGAACACAGACAGAAAATATTTAGCATTGGCACTGGATTTATTTTCAGTCTTCCAAACGCAGTCCAGAAGGGAGAAGCAGACTCTGGAGACTTAGATGTTCTTTGAATGAGCAGTGAGCAGAGCTTTTAACTGATCACAGCTCATTTAAAGCGAGAGCTGAGCAAACCTGAGGGCGTTGCAAGGCCAGGACTAACCGAGACACACTTCCATGTGGGAAATCCCAGTGCTCCTGGTGAGATCCTCTGCTGCTGGAGAATTCTGACTCCCAGCAGCGTCCTTCAGCCTCAAATCCCTGGCAGTGACGTGCTGCACCCCTGGCTCTCGGGTTTTGGTTGTTGATTGCTGCCCCCAGATGTGCAGGGTGTCTCTGCTCCGGCCCCTGTGGCTGCAGAACGAGTCTGGACTCTTCACTTTTTGCTCTTGAGGTTGTTTATTAATTCTGATCTATAAAATTTTCTTTCTGCCCAGCCCAGATCTGCTCAGCAGGGCAGCCACAGGCACTGTGACCGCCCCCGGGGCGGTGCTGTCCTTTTATACTACAAACTACATAGAACATATTGACACTGAATTCCCAATACCCATCACCTGTGTTAGACAGTGCACTGCTACTCTAAACCAATCCCAAAGTGCCAGCACCACTGCAGAAAATGGAGAACAAGAATGGCTGGACATGCCCAGATTCCTCCATCTTGTCCCCAAAACCCCCATACCAAAAATCCTAAAATCTACATTTTCACCCTGTGATCATTTTGTTATTACACTGTTCAAACCCGTGTGACTTTCATGTCCTCATACAGAGCTGGTCACTTGCTCCAGGGGTCACAATCAAACCCCCAGGTGCTCTGGGCTGTGCCAGGGTCTCTGAGCCCCCGGCAGGGTCCTGGCAGCTCTGGGCACCCGGAGGGATGTGCTCAGTTCCGACACCTGGGGTCATGTGCAGATATCGAGTGTCACAAAATAATGTATTTGGGATCCCCTTGTGGCCTTGTGAGAGCCTTCTGCCTCTCATTCTGGGCTGTAGCCCCCAGATTATGGCTGTCCTTGCCACTGCTGGTGACCAGCAAAATCCAGCAGCAGAAATTAAAAGCCGTTTTTGACCAGCTTGGAGCAAACGTTGTGCAGAGACCTGTGGATCATTTTTCACCAGGAGGGAATTCAGTTAGAAGTGGAGGGATGGGGGCTATGGGTTACTGGAGAATATGGGCCGAGTGTAGCTGATGGTTTGAACTGAAAATAAAAGTAAGGTGATGATGGAAGTGAAATGTCAAAATATTTCTTTTCAACCTGTCTTATGTTTCACATCAGAAACACCAGAGCACTTTCAAAGCAAAACCTTTCAGCTTCCATTTGTCATCTGAAACTGGAGTTTCTCTCATAGTGGACCTAGTTATTTTTAAAAACTTCAAAATTAAGCAAAAAAATTAATTAGGAGGAAAAGGGAAATATTTTGGGTTGACCCCAAGCAATCATTTTTCCAGCCTTTTTTCATTTCTCGGAAATAAGAGGGCAAAGTTGAGCTTGACTTACTTCAGTTGTTTTTCATTGATTCCAGTAAAATTAGGGGCCTGAAAAAAAATTATTCACAAGCTCTGAACCTTGCTCTGAAGCAGGCTGCATCTCCTGGGGGTGTGGGCTGAGTACCTTCTGATTATAAATAGTCTGTGCTTATAGACAGCAATTGAAAACATGAAGATGTGCGAAAAAAACCAAATTCCTCCTGAACTTCTCAGCAGTTTCCTGCGGGCTGGCAGGTCTCAGACCCGCTGGGGATGCAGCTGGAAGCACTCTGTGCTGGGAGAGGGGCAGGCTGGAGAGAGCCCTGGGCCAGGGCTGGCTGAGGGAGGGAAGGACAGAGCCCCGGGCTGGCTGCAAGGAGTGAGCTCCAGGCATGGCCACCCTGCTCCCTTCCCAGAGCAGGAGAGGCACTGGGGGGAATCTCAGCTCACATCAGCTCCCTGAGCATCATCCCTGCCCATAGCACCCCATGCCATGTCACCCCATGCCATGTCACACCATGCCATGTCACACCATGCCATTATCCCATAGCATCCCATCCCACCCCATGCCATGTCACACCATGCCATTATCCCATCCCACCCCATCATCCCATCATCCCATCCCACCCCACTATCCCCTTTTCCCATGAGCCCAGCCCAGCAGGCTCTGTGTGCCTCTCCCCTGTCTCAGGAGCTGTGGATTTGTTTCTGTTCCCTGCTGGGATCTGCCCCTTGTCCTGCAGGGGCTGGCCCAGGATCTGCTGGGCAGCCCCCTCCAACAACTGCTACAAACAAAAAGCCAAAACATTTGAATTCTGGCCCCGTGTCAGCTGTGGAGCCCCTTCCTTGCACATTCCTGTGACCTGCAGGGTGTCCCTGTTGTGCACCCCAGGCTGCCACAGCCACACATCCCCACTCCTGTTTCCAAAGATTTGGGGTCATTTCTGCCTCTTTCTGCTCTGCCCTTTCCTCCTTCTCCCAGCAACTCCTGAACCATTGATTTTCAGCCACATCAAAGCAGAGAGGCTTTTTTACAAGGGATGGAGTGCAGGGCACAGGGAATGGCTCCCACTGCCAGAGGGCAGGGCTGGATGAGATCTTGGGAATTGTTCCCTGTGAGGGTGGGCAGGCCCTGGCACAGGTGCCCAGAGCAGCTGGGGCTGCCCCTGCATCCCTGGCAGTGCCCAAGGCCAGGCTGGACACTGTGAGCACCTGGGGCAGTGGGAGGTGTCCCTGCCATGGCAGGGGTGGCGCTGGGGGGCTCTGAGGCCCTTCCCACCCCAAACCACCCTGGGATTCTCTGGTGGTTTCCTAGAGCTGGAGCAGGCCCAAGGTGCCACGCTGCCATTGGAGACGATGGAGGGTGCAAACACCTCCCCACCAACAGGGAGCTGCTGCAAAGGTGGAAAGAGAAGGTTTCCAGTGCAAAACTTCCCAGTGAATCTCCCTTGTGGACTCTGACACTTGCTGGGGCTGTCAGCACTGAAATTTGAACAGCCTGGGATTTCCTCTCCTCACACATTTGGGTTCTCTGCTCTGTGTCTCTCACCTTGGCACTGGATCCACACTCCACACCTTCCCTCACCACTTACAGGAACTTTACAGGTACAGAAAGAGAAAAAAGGAATAAAAATCAACCAGACTACAGACTAAGAAACACTGTTAAGGAAACAGTTTCTCGTGCAGGACCAGAGGGACAGCAGAGCAGAAGAGGCTCTTTGGAGGAAAGAGAGCTAAACAGGGAACAATTCCCTGCACCAAGGCTGTGAGCTGCAGAGTCCCTCCCGTGCTCTCAGCCTGATTTCTGGGCAGCTGCACCACCAAAAAAATTGCAAACAAATCAATCCATACTCTGTGCTGTTCTAGAGAACACTTTGGGGAAATTGCTCTTCTGTATTGTCTGTCACGGAGAGGGAGGAAAAGAGAGACATCTTTTCCACAAACATTTCATTTTGCAGCTCCCAGAGAGGAGCAGGGAGCTGGGGGCAGGGGCTGCTGCTCACCCTGGGCTCCAGCAGAGCTGGGGGATGCTCAGCCACCGACCCCAGCTGGGAAACCAGGCCCAGGCCCCCATTGCACAGGCAACACTGAGTCCTGATTTATTGGTTTCCAGGAATGAGGGGAGGGAGATGGAGGTCAGGCAGCATAAAATCAGATAAATAGGAGATGTGAGTCATCTGGGGCCAGCTGGCACTGCTGCAGACTCAGGGCAAGCAACTTGTTTGCTGTAGGAAACCTTCAACAGCTCTGCAGGGCAGAGGGGCTCCCACAGCAGGGCCAGGGATGCACAGGGGGCATCTCCTGCCCTTCCCATCTCCTGCTTTTCCCATCTTCTGCCTTTTCCATCTCCTGCCTTTTCCATCTCCTGCCCTTCCCATCTCCTGCTTTTCCCATCTTCTGCCTTTTCCATCTCCTGCCCTTCCCATCTCCTGCCTTTTCCCATCTCCTGCCTTCTCCATCTCCTGCCTTTCCCATCTCCTGCCTTTTCCCATCTCCTGCCTTTTCCCATCTCCTGCCCTTCCCATCTCCTGCCTTTCCCATCTCCTGCCTTTCCCATCTCCTGCCTTTCCCATCTCCTGCCTTCTCCATCTCCTGCCTTCTCCATCTCCTGCCCTTCCCATCTCCTGCCCTTCCCATCTCCTGCCTTTTCCCATCTCCTGCCCTTCCCATCTCCTGCCTTTCCCATCTCCTGCCTTTCCCATCTCCTGCCCTTCCCATCTCCTGCCTTTCCCATCTCCTGCCCTTCCCACTGGAGCAGGGAGCTGGACAAGGCTGGAAAACCAGAGGCAGAATTAGGCAGAAGGAAGATCCTTGTCAGAGCAATCAGAGTTCCTGATGAAAACCACAATTAGCCCAGAGTCCAGAGCAGAGAGTCATGGAATTATGGACGGGTTTGGGATGGAAGGGACCCTAAATCCCACCCAGTGCCACTCCTGCCATGCAGGGACACCCCCACTGTCCCAGGGTGCTCCAACCCCAGTGTCCAGCCTGGCCTGGGATGGGGCAGCCACAGCTGCTCTGGGCACCTGTGCCAGGGCTCTTCCCCACACAGGGGGAAATCTCTCCCTAATACCCCACCTGAATCTCCCCCCCTGCAGCTGCAGGCCTCCCCCTTGTCCTGTCAGACTCTGCCAAGTGGTGCCACGGGAGGAGAGCACAGCCCCTTCCCTCTGAAGCACAAAGGGATCTTTAGGAGTAGCAGGGAGAGAAAACACCTGCAGCTGTTCTGTGGATCCATCCCTGGCTGTGCCTGGAGCAGGCAGAAAATCCCCAGCCCTGATGGAGTGCTGGGGCAGGGAGCTGTGCCTGTGCCCTGCCCAGGGGACGCGACCTGCAGGGGACAGATCGCAATTGTCACTGCAGGCTGAGGACATGGCCAGTGCTTCCCTGGGGGAAAGCCACACCACGTGTAATTGAAAGCTGTGAGAGTAAATGTGAGGGAATAAAGGGCTGGGCAATAATGCTCTCCTTCACTTCTGGAGTGTTATTGGAAACACCAACTGGAGAGCACACAGCAAGGTCCAGCATGCTGGGGCTTTAATAAAAACAAACTCAGGAAATGTCCAGGTTAATGAAATGGAAGAATCTCCTCTGATAAACTGGGAAGTGCTCTCTGAAGGAGTCACAGTGTGAGTCACACTCCAGGAGAGGACACAGGGCACTGCAGGGGTGTGCTGCAGCCAGAGGGATCACAGGGTCAGGAATCACACCATGGTTTGGCTTGGAAGGGACTTTAAAATGCTCTTGTTCCACCCCTGCCAGGGCAGGGACACCTCCCACTGTCCCAGGTGCTCCAGCCCCAGTGTCCAGCCTGGCCCTGGGCACTGCCAGGGATCCAGGGGCAGCCACAGCTGCTCTGGGAATTCCAGCCCAGCCCCTGCCCACCCTGCCAGCCAGGAATTCCCAATTCCCAATCTCCCATCCATGCCTGGCTGGGAAGTCAGCAGTGAACATCACCTGTGCTTGGGCTTGGCAGGTGTGGGAAGTGCTCTGTGCCACGGGAGGCTCTGCACTGACCTGGGCTCCTGGGTGTGCATGGAAGCAGCTGTGGTACCCATGCAGCACCTGAGCACTGCACTCAGCATGGGAAACCTGGACAGTGGGCACTTCAGCAAAGCAGCTTGGCAGTATTTATACTTGACAGTGATTTAGTGAGTAAAAAATGACAGTCTATCCAGGGGAGAGCTGTGAAAATATTTACAATTATACCATTTGTAAGAGTGATTTGAGGGGAATGGAACAGTTTACCTGTTTTGGTTTTTTTTCTTTTTGTTTTTGGTGTGTGTGGAAAGTGTCTGCTTCCTTTCAAAATACTCACATTGCTCATTGAAGACTGAACCTGGAGAAGCTTTTTTTGCGAAAACCTCACTAAACACTGGGTTCAGTGAAAGTTTGATATTTTTTTTATCCTTGAAAGAACAGAAGCTCTTCCGTTTTGATTTTATCTCTGTTTGATTTTATCTCTGTTTTCAGGAAAGAACAAAACACTTGCTAACCATATCCACCTTAAAGGCAGGTGAGGTCAAACTCTTGGAATATCTTAGGAAACTTGGAAGTGGTCTCAAAAGTTTGAGTTCAAACCTTCCTCTGGGCTGTTCTTACACCCTCTGAGATAATGAACTAATGGATGACACCAACATCAAGGCCCTGGAGAGGTGTGAAAAATCCCTTTGAAATCGATACCAATTTCTGGCTCAGAATTCTCCAAATTGTGGAGACAGCTGCCAAGGGCAGATCCAAATTCCTCCTAATCCAAGGCAAGATCTGAGCTCTTTGAAAGGTAACTTGATTCGAAGCTTGGATCAGAATTCTGCTGGAAACACCTCCCTCCCCTCCTGCAATGATGCTTCAAAGAGCATCAAAGGCACCAGAACATTCCATCAGGACAAATCCAGCTGCTGCAGTGAATTTCTGTTTGAAATTGGGTTTTTCAGGGCTGGTTAGCGGAAGGGGGGCAGGTGTGTGACAGGAGAATGTGCACAGGAAGGCTGTGGCTCTGGGCTGGTTTCGTGGCTTGGCTCCAGCATCTCCCTGGCCCAGCATGGCAGAGTCAGACTGGGGCCAGGGACCTGGTCCTAGCAGGACCTCAGGTGCAGATGATCCAAATGAGAATGGAACTCAGCTCCTGCTGGTTTGTACCATCCCAAGGCTTGGATAGAGAGAATCACAGAATCCCTGAGGCTGGAAAGGAGCTCCAAGATCATCCATCCGACCTTCGACCAAGTCCCAAGTAAAGGAATCTGTTCCCAGCACAGGGCTGAGCTGGGCTTGCAGTGCTCCAAAGGAGCTCCAAGATCATCAAACGAACCTTTGACCATGTCCAAAGTAAAGGAATCTGTTCCAGCACAGGGCTGAGCTGGGCTTGCAGTGCTCCAAAGGACCTCCAAGATCATCCAGTCCAACCTTTGACCACATCCCAAGTAAAGGAATCTGTTCCCAGCACAGGGCTGGCTGGGCTTCCAGTGCTCCTCACCTGCTGCTGAGGCACCTTCCCACACCAGCACAGCCTCCAGGCCCCACAGCTCCCAGCTGTCCCCCTCCAAGGACCCACCTGAGCTTCTTCCAGGACTTCTGGGATCACAGAATCATAGAACAGTTGGGTTGGAAGGGACTTTAAAGATCCTCCAGCCCCATCCCTGCCATGGCAGGGACACCTTCCCTGGAACAAGGACGCATGGAACATGGATGGAACGTGGATGGAACATGGAAGGAACATGGATGGAACATGGATGGAACATGGAAGGAATAAGGATGGAACATGGAAGGAATAAGGATGGAACAAGGATGGAACAAGGATGGAACAAGGGTGGAACAAGGATGGAACAAGGATGCATGGAACGTGGATGCATGGAACAAGGTGCTCTTTGAGGTCCCTCCCAAGCCAAACTGTTCTGTGATTCTGTGAAATCTCCATTCCTGTGGAAGCCACTGCTTTGTCCTAGCCCTGTGTGGGCAGGTCATACAACAGCCTTGTTCACTTTTGCAGGACTTGGTGTTTTGAGACCAGAACCAGTGGTTCTGAGACCAGAACACCTCCAAAACAGCTCCTGCAGGGAGGTTTGCCTGGCAGGAGAGGGACAAACAGCCCTGGACACCAAATATTGCTGCTGGTGACTTGTTATGGGCACTGGTCTAGCACAGAGATCAGGGTCTAGCACAGAGATCAGGGTCTGGCACAGAGATCAGACTCTAACACAGAGACCAGCCTCTAGCACAGGGATCAGCTGCCATTGCAGACCCGAGGACAGCCCCATGATCAGCCTGTGGATGTCTCCAGGCAGGTGCCTGCTCTCAGCTGCTGCTCCTCAGAGCCAGAGGAGCTGACACAGCTCATGGGAGCAGGTGCTGGCATAGCCTGGGATGAGAGGAGCTGAACCCCAAACCCCCTGTGCCTCCCCTCTGACTGGAGGGAAACCTCAGTGCCTGCCCCAGCAATCAGCCTGGCACGTGTTTGGAGTTCCAGCCCTGTGTGTGCCAGGACAGGCACATCCCAGAGATCCAGCCCTGTGTGTGCCAGGGCAGGCACATCCCAGAGACCCAGCCCTGTGTGTGCCAATGCAGGCACATCCCAGAGATCCAGCCCTGTGTGTGCCAATGCAGGCACATCCCAGAGATCCAGCCCTGTGTGTGCCAATGCAGGCACATCCCACAGATCCAGCCCTGTGTGTGCCAGGGCAGGCACATCCCAGAGATCCAGCCCTGTGTGTGCCAATGCAGGCACATCCCACAGATCCAGCCCTGTGTGTGCCAGGGCAGGCACATCCCAGAGACCCAGCCCTGTGTGTGCCAATGCAGGCACATCCCAGAGATCCAGCCCTGTGTGTGCCAATGCAGGCACATCCCACAGATCCAGCCCTGTGTGTGCCAGGACAGGCACATCCCAGAGATCCAGCCCTGTGTGTGCCAATGCAGGCACATCCCAGAGATCCAGCCCTGTGTGTGCCAATGCAGGCACATCCCAGAGACCCAGCCCTGTGTGTGCCAATGCAGGCACATCCCAGAGATCCAGCCCTGTGTGTGCCAGGACAGGCACATCCCAGAGATCCAGCCCTGTGTGTGCCAGGACAGGCACATCCCACAGATCCAGCCCTGTGTGTGCCAATGCAGGCACATCCCACAGATCCAGCCCTGTGTGTGCCAATGCAGGCACATCCCAGAGACCCAGCCCTGTGTGTGCCAATGCAGGCACATCCCACAGATCCAGCCCTGTGTGTGCCAGGCACATCCCAGAGACCCAGCCCTGTGTGTGCCAATGCAGGCACATCCCAGAGATCCAGCCCTGTGTGTGCCAATGCAGGCACATCCCAGAGATCCAGCCCTGTGTGTGCCAATGCAGGCACATCCCACAGATCCAGCCCTGTGTGTGCCAGGGCAGGCACATCCCAGAGACCCAGCCCTGTGTGTGCCAATGCAGGCACATCCCACAGATCCAGCCCTGTGTGTGCCAGGGCAGGCACATCCCAGAGATCCAGCCCTGTGTGTGCCAATGCAGGCACATCCCAGAGATCCAGCCCTGTGTGTGCCAATGCAGGCACATCCCACAGATCCAGCCCTGTGTGTGCCAGGGCAGGCACATCCCAGAGACCCAGCCCTGTGTGTGCCAATGCAGGCACATCCCACAGATCCAGCCCTGTGTGTGCCAGGGCAGGCACATCCCAGAGATCCAGCCTTGTGTGTGCCAGGGCAGGCACATCCCAGAGATCCAGCCCTGTGTGTGCCAGGGCAGGCACATCCCAGAGATCCAGCCCTGTGTGTGCCAATGCAGGCACATCCCAGAGATCCAGCCCTGTGTGTGCCAATGCAGGCACATCCCAGAGATCCAGCCCTGTGTGTGCCAATGCAGGAACACCCCAGAGATCCAGCCCTGTGTGTGCCAATGCAGGCATATCCCAGAGATCCAGCATGGACCTCGTACCCTGGGAAGGGAAAGGGTTTAAAAACAAGAGCCCAGACCGTGTATTTGTGTTCCTGCAGAAGCAGATCCATGTCGTGGTTTCTTACCCCCAGCAATTCCCAGGTCCCTGGCACCTCTGCTGAGCACTGCTCGTTTTTCAGCTGGGGAAACTGAGGCAGGCAGTGACAGCTCCAAGGGGGTCAATCCCTGCGTGCCAAGGCAAAGGGAGGCGCGCTGGGCCAGTGCTTTGGGCATTACAAAATGTCCTCCCAGGATGTGACCCTGCTCCCCCTTCAGCCCGGAGGCAGAATGTCACCTGCAGGTGGCAGCTGTGGCAGATTTAAGGGCCAGGGAAGAGGAGGAAGATTAAAGGACAGAACCGAAGCTCATCCCCTGTGGCATCTTTACCACAACCATTTCCCTTTTTGTACCGAGCATCCATTAAGGAAGCTTTTAGTTCCAGCCCCTCTTTTGCCCTACAAATGAGCCCAGATGCCAAAGCCCAGGAGTGGCAGCAGCCTGACCCAAACTGGGCCAGATTCACCCTGAACCTGCCAGCACTGGGGCCACCTCAGCCAGCTCCTCACCACCACCTCACCAAATTACAAGATTACACTGATTACAAGAGACACCACAAAGATTTGGGGTTTATCCAATGTTGGAAAGCAGTGCCAGGGCAATTGAGGTTTCATAAGGAGGAGTTTCAGTCACTGAGCACCCATGATGGGTCCTGGAGGGGTTTTGCTTCTCAGGAGCAAAGGAGCTGGTTCTGCAGGGCTCAGAGCATGGAAGGAGTTTTATTTTGGCAGTCTTGCTTGTAGTTCTCTGATGGCTTGTGAGAGGAGAAGGCCACATCCCATACAGCTGTGACAGACCCTAATTATGTACTTTTACATGGAGGAAAAGGATCCAAGGGTGCATTTATTTGCCACCTTTTCCTCTGAGCATCTCCATCCTCTTAATCCCTGCCCCTGCTGCAGAGAGTGAGCTCCAAACTCAGGGGAGCTCCTGAGCTTTCCCATTGCAGAGTCACCCACGTCAGGGCATGGGATGAGCAACCAGCTCCTTTCCAGTGCTCTCCTCTCCAGACAAAGCAGCTCTGGTTTCTCTGAGCCATGGAGGAAATCACAGGATTAGGAAAGGGAAATGTGAGGGTTTTTTTCCTTTTAATTGAGCATGTTTCCATCATGAAAAAAAAAAAGGCCTGAAATGACTGTGAGCAATGTCTTCATGTTTCATTATTAAAATTTAAACTCATCATTAAAACTATTAAAACATTAAAAGGAAGGAAGTCATCCTTCACTTCTCAGTGGCAACTTTTGTCATCTTCCAAGGAATGTTTTGAGAAGTGAAGGGGGTTTTGTACTTAGCACAGAACCACGGAACACCCTGAGCTGGGAGAGACCCACCAGAGTCATCCATCCACCCCTGGCCCTGCTCAGACACCCCAAAATCCCACCCTGGGCATCCCTGGAGCTCTGTCCCAACTCTCCTGGAGCTCTGGCAGCCCCGGGGCTGTGCCCATTCCCTGGGCAGTGCCAGCACCCTCTGGGGATGAACCTTGCCCTGATCTCAGCCTGAGCTGCCCTGGCCCCGCTCCAGCTGTTCCAGCTGTGTGAAGAAAAGAGAATTCTTGGCCCTTTTATTCCACCTTCTCATTCCCTCCTCCTCCACCTGCCCTGCGTCTCTCCGGGGCTGCCTGGACCCTGCTGCATGTTCCATCCCAGCTCCTGTTTTCCCACCCTGCCGGAGTTTTCGGGAGAAGCTCGTGCAGCATTTCCATTTCCATGCCAGGGCTGGAAGTCCCCGAGTGCCCTCCCTCTGATGGAAACAGAGCCTTCACGGGAAGTTAAGGACCAAACCCTTCCCTCCCAGAGCTCCCCGTGACAGCCTCTCTAATTAGCTGTTATTAACAGTGATAACAGAGCTATCCGATCTAATCGACAGCAGATTATGGTAATTACAGGGGTTTGCCGCTCTGGGAGCCTTGGCTCTGGGGACAGGAGGATTTTCCAGGCGGCTCCAGGGAAGGGCTGGGAGGAGGCGCCGGCCACTCCAGGGTCCTGGCAGCCCCCATTGCGCCCCTGTCCTGTGAACCAAACCACGGAAACGCTTCCCAGCGCCCTCCCTCCGGCATTTCCCTCTGGCCTTGCATTTCCTTTTCCCGTGCTGGATTTCCCTTCATGAAATCGGCCTTGAGGAATAAAACCCAGCACACACAGAGACGGCAGCGCATCCCTGCTGGGGAGAGCGGTGACAGAGGCAGCCCCAGCTCTGCTGTCCCCACTGCCAAGGAGGGTCAGGCACACCTGGGGACCAGCACCTGGCCAGGCACACCTGGAGACCAACACCACTGGCACTGTGACACTGGCACTGGCACTGTCATTAACACTGACACTGACACTGTTACAGACAATGACACTGGCACTGTATCACTGGCACTGTCACTGTGGCACTGTCACTGTGTCACTGACACTGGCACTGGCACTGACATTGACACTGTCACAGACACTGGCACTGGCGCTGTGACACTGGCACTGTCACTGTCACTGTGTCACTGGCACTGTCACTGTCACTGTCACTGACACCCTCCCCGCTCCTGTACCCCACAGTGCCACCCTCGCAGCCCCGTCCCCAGCCCCAGAGCAAAGCCCTGGCTGGGGGGGGATCCCCCTCGTGCAGACCCTGCAGCCACTGCTGCAGCAGAGCCTGAGGGGCCGCTGCTCCTGCAGCCTGCACCCGTGATGAGAGCAGAGCCCCAATCCTCCTCTCCCATGAGAGAGGTGCCCTGAGGTGCACAGGAGATGGAGGGGAGGTGACAGGCTGGGGGTGCAGAGGTGCTCACACCACGGTGTTCCCTGCACCTGCTTTTCTAACCCAGCTCCAGGGGGGTCTGAGGACCCCCTGAGACCAGCACCTGCTCAGGCACATCTGGAGAGCAGCACCTGCTCAGGCACACCTGGAGAGCAGCACCTGGTCAGGCACATCTGGAGAGCAGCACCTGGTCAGGCACATCTGGAGGAAGAGTCAGAGCCTTCTCCAGAGGACTGGGGACACCACAGGGGAGGAGGAATTCTCAGAATCTGGGAGCTTGGAAGAGACCTCTGAGCTCCCTGGGGGGATCACAGCCCTGGTGGGATCTCACAGCTCTGGGATCTCACAGCTCTGGGATCTCACAGCCCTGAGGGGATCTCACAGCCCTGCAGGATCTCAGCCCTGGGGGGATCTCACAGCCCTGCAGGATCACATCCCTGGGGGGATCTCACAGCCCTGGTGGGATCTCACAGCCCTGGGGGGATCTCACAGCCCTGGGGGGATCTCACAGCTCTGGGATCTCACAGCCCTGAGGGGATCTCACAGCCCTGTGGATCTCACAGCCTTGGGGGGATCTCACAGCCCTGCAGGATCACAGCCCTGGGGGGATCTCAGCCCTGTGGATGTGGCAGTGGGCGCAGGGGCACTGGTGGCCCTGGCAGGGCTGGGGATGGCTGGACTGGCTGATGTGAGAGGGTTTTCCTTGTTTACTGCTCTGAATGTGCTGCACGGCTCTGCTGAGAGCTGAGGGACACAGCCCAGGCAGCACTTCCATGGGCTGGCTGCACTCAAATCAGCCTTTGGTACACCCAGAGTGATCCAGAGATGACATTTATGAGGGATTTTGGTTCAAAGGGGTTAGAATAGAGGTGCAAATACTGATAAATTACCTTCCTCGGTTTTTTCTCTCTCTCACAAAGCAGAATAAAAATGCCACAGACTCAATTTCTATAATGTTCTGTTTTCATCTGTAAGAAGAAAATTTTCAAGCTTAGGTGCCAAAAGCAGGAAAATTAAATCTCTATTTAGACAGTTAAATAAGAGGTTCAATTTTCAAAGGCACAATACCCTGTATTCTTAATTGCTGCCAGAAGAGACTGAAACCTTACTTTACTTTTAAAAGGGTATTTTCTAAGTCTATAAAGAAAACTTTCTTATTTGTAAGCATTTCAACAGAAAATTTCCACCAGGGAATGAAGGACAGATGTTCACTGAAAAACAACGTGCTGATTTCTCCTTTTAAAGTTCAATTCCTCGCAACGGGCAACTGAGATGGGTTCAGGAGCAAAGGAGAAACAGAAACCAAAGGGAAATCAAAGGGAAATGGAAGGGAAATCAAAGATCCCATGCTCAGCTCTTCTTCCTCTCCTCTGCACTGAGAGGCTGCACTTGAGCTACTGCCAGTGGAAATCACGGAATGTGGGGAAGGGTTTGGAGCCCCAGGAGAGGCTGAGGGAGCTGGGACAGGGCTGCAGAATCCCTGAGGGAGCTGGGCAGGGGCTGCAGAATCCCTGAGGGAGCTGGGCAGGGGCTGCAGAATCCCTGAGGGAGCCGGGCAGGGGCTGCAGAATCCCTGAGGGAGCTGGGCAGGGGCTGCAGAATCCCTGAGGGAGCTGGGCAGGGGCTGCAGAATCCCTGAGGGAGCCGGGCAGGGGCTGCAGAGTCCCTGAGGGAGCCGGGCAGGGGCTGCAGAGTCCCTGAGGGAGCCGGGCAGGGGCTGCAGAATCCCTGAGGGAGCCGGGCAGGGGCTGCAGAATCCCTGAGGGAGCCGGGCAGGGGCTCAGCCTGGAGCAAAGGAGGCTCAGGGGGCCCTTGTGGCTCTGCACAGCTCCTGCCAGGAGGGCACAGCCGGGGGGATTTGGGATCTTATCCCAGGGAACAGGGACAGGAGCAGAGGGAACGGCCTCAGGGGAGCTCAGGGTGGGCATGGGGAGGAATTTCCCCATGGAAAGGGCAGGTCAGGGATTGGAAGTGCCCAGGGAGGTTTGGAGTGCCCATCCCTGAGGGATTTCAAGCCCTGTGGATGTGGCACTTGGGGACAGGGGCAGTGCTGGGCATGGTTGGGCTCCATGGGCTCAGAGGGATTTTTCCATCCTGAAGGATTCTGTCACTCCAGGTTCCCTCTTAGCTCCATTTCCCCACTTTATGGAAGGAGCTCCTGGCTGGGGCAGCTCCTTCAGTGTCAGTTTTAACCCCTGCCCTGCCAGCAGTTCCAGCACAGCCTCTCTGACTCCATTGATCGTTCCAGCCCAGGCAGGAGGCACCGTGGGCAGGGCTGGGCATGGGGAGGGCACAGAGCCTGCAGGAGGGAGAGGCTGTGCCCATGGTGGGCACGGGGAGGCTGTGCCCATGGTGGGCATGGAGAGGCTGTGCCCATGGTGGGCATGGAGAGGCTGTGCCCATGGTGGGCATGGGGAGGCTGTGCCCATGGTGGGCATGGGGAGGCTGTGCCCATGGTGGGCATGGGGGGGTGAGGCTGTGCCCATGGTGGGCACGGGGAGGGTGAGGCTGTGCCCATGGTGGGCATGGGGAGGCTGTGCCCATGGTGGGCATGGAGAGGCTGTGCCCATGGTGGGCATGGGGAGGCTGTGCCCATGGTGGGCATGGAGAGGCTGTGCCCATGGTGGGCATGGGGAGGCTGTGCCCATGGTGGGCATGGGGAGGCTGAGGCTGTGCCCATGGTGGGCATGGGGAGGCTGTGCCCATGGTGGGCATGGAGAGGCTGTGCCCATGGTGGGCATGGGGAGGCTGTGCCCATGGTGGGCATGGGGAGGCTGTGCCCATGGTGGGCATGGGGAGGCTGTGCCCATGGTGGGCATGGGGGGGTGAGGCTGTGCCCATGGTGGGCACGGGGAGGGTGAGGCTGTGCCCATGGTGGGCATGGGGAGGCTGTGCCCATGGTGGGCATGGAGAGGCTGTGCCCATGGTGGGCATGGGGAGGCTGTGCCCATGGTGAGCATGGTGAGGCTGTGCCCATGGTGGGCATGGGGAGGCTGAGGCTGTGCCCATGGTGGGCATGGGGAGGCTGTGCCCATGGTGGGCATGGGGGGGTGAGGCTGTGCCCATGGTGGGCATGGGGAGGCTGTGCCCATGGTGGGCATGGGGAGGGTGAGGCTGTGCCCCACACTGGGCCACACACACGAGGGAGAAGCTTTTATGGAAATCCTCCCAAACCCCAGCAAAAGGATGAGGAAACCACAGTTTAAATTTGCTTTCAGCTTCATTCCTCCCCACATCCAAGGTAACTTCTGCTGACACCAGTCTGTTCCTGAGCTGAGTACATCCCAGGGCTCCCCAGCTTTTAAGAGTGTAATTCTATTTTATCCAGGCTTTGCTTTCAGGGTGGTCTCCTCAGCCCTCAGTGCAGGCAGGGGGGTCTCCAGGCAGACAGGAATGTTGTCAGAGCGCAAGCCTCAGGCTGTGACCTTGGCTGGACCAAGCCAGAAGAGGCTGTGAATTGGGTCTGGTGCTAAACACTTCCCATCACTCCTCCCCACACGCCAGGACACAAGATTAACACTGACAGGAGATCAGCTGCTCTGAGATAACTTAATGCAGGCTGGAAGGCTACCAGGGTCGGAAAGCAAACCAAAATACAGCCCATAATTCTGAGGGGAAATGGGGATTTGTCATGAGGCACTGAAAAACAGCCGGGTGCTGGAATGAGTGAGGCTGTGTGGAGAAGGGCTGTCACCTCCTGATGGGTGCCCTTCATCCCCTTGTCCTTCCAGCAGAGCTCAGGGAACGTTCCAGTGCCGCCCTGCAGGCACAAGCAGAGCTCCCAGGGCTCCCCTCAGCCTCACACCATGCCGAGCACCCCAAAAGGAAAACAAGCGTGGGAAGCAAAGGCTCAGGCTTTGCACGAGGGTCCCTCAGCAGGGGCAGGTGATTCCTTGCCCCAGCTGCATTCTGTGCTGTGTTTTAGAGGATGGTTTGGTGTGGCTGATGCTGTGCAAACACTGAGCAGGAGAAATCTCTTGTTCAGAGAGGATCAAGGGCGCCGAGCCCACATCTCAGGGTGGAAGTTGTTCAAGCAGCTGCTGTTTCTGGAAACACAAACAGGTTGGTGCTGCTGTGTCACTGTTTTCATAACACCAGGGCTGCTCTCCAGCACCTGGTGCCTCCAATAACCCCGTGGGATGAACTGTGGGTCGCTGGCTGTTGGATATTGAAGGGTGGAAGGTGCACTGGGGACTCTGAACTCTGTGAGCCCAAGGATGCTCCTGCATCACCCAGGACAATGGTGGCAAAGCTCAGTTATGAGCCATGGGCACCTGGGTAGTGCAGCAGGACACAGGCTGCTCTCCAGGTCAGCAGGGAAAGTTTAGAAATGAGAACAATATCCCCTTGTTATTAACAAAAGGAGGAGGGAAGGAAAGCATTTCAGCAATAAAAAAATCAGCCTCTGGTTTATTTTAAAAAATACTAAAACAATGAGCTGCAAACGGGGAATCCAGAAAACTCCTTTGAAAAATGTCAGTACTTTTAAATTAGGACAAAGGAATTAAAAAAATGGAGGTTTATGTTTAATTCACTTGAAAGCAAATTAAAGGGTTCGGCTTATGGATGAAAGAGAAAATTAGGTTATTTTTTTTCCCTGAGAGTTACCAAGGCTACTGCAGCCCAGAGAAAGCCACCCAGCTTGGCGAGCTGCTGTTGACAGGGCTGTTTGCACATCTCAAGTGGGCTTAGGAGAAGTGGTTCCATCTCAGGAGCTGGAGCTGGACCAGACACGGTGTCACACCATGGCAGGGACAGCATGTTGGGTCTGTCTAACCCAGGGACCTGCCCCAAAACATTGCTGCCTCCTCCTCACCTCCCCAGGGCTGATGAGCAGGAAGCCTCCAGCAGTGGCTGGTTTGGTTCTTCAGAGGTTCAGGTGCTTTGAAGCACAGGGCATGGTGCCCCCAGCATTCCCCTGTGACAGAAATGCTGCCCCAGTCCCAATGTGCCCATGGCCAGTTCATCCTGCCAGGGCTCACTGGGAATTCCATCCGGCAGAGAAAGGGTTTAGGGAGGGCCCTTGGCAAGGAAACTTCACTTGCAGGTCTGTGACTTCAGATTTGGGGCTATTTCATCCTGTTTCTGCTCATTCTTGAGGTCTTCTGTGAGATGTTCAGCTCCTGCTACGTTTCATGGAGGTTTTTCATTAGAACCTAATTTCCATCTTGGGAGCCAGAATTGTTGTGGCAAATCTGAAACAAATCAGTTGCTCAAGGCCAGGCTGGACGGGGCTGGGAGCACTCTGGGGCAGTGGAAGGTGTCAGGGGTGGAACAGGATGGGCTTTAAGGGCCCTGCCACCCTAAACCATTCCATGATCTACAATTCTCATTTCTCAGCATATTTTCTTCCTCAGTGCACTTTGCTTTTTCCACCCTCCTCAGTGGTTCATATTACAGAAAGCAAAGTTGTCAGATTCATTTTTTTCCTGAGGGATCTTACAGACACCAAGGCAAACACAGAACTGGGTATCAGCCATGATTCTTCCCTCATTTCTGTACAGGGTCTCTCCAGCTTCCCTTGTTTCCTTTTGGGGTATCCCCTGAATGAATATACAAAGAGCACAGGGAGACTGGGGTCATTACATCACTCCAGTTCCCTTTTCCCTTTGGAAACATCAAAATTATTGCAAGCCATGGCAAGTCAAACCTGCTTGGCAATGAGTTTACACACCCTAAAGGTACTGAGACCCTCCAGGGTCATTGGGAAAATGCAGATATTCCTGAAAAGGTCTCACAGCAGCTGCAGTTACTGGGGTTTGCTGGGGTTTCATTTGATCCTAAATGCTAACAAGTAACTCTCCTACTCTCCTGCCAGTCCAGTTCCAGAGGCTGAAGTGTTCCAGAAGTTCAGCAATAAGAGGGTCCCATAAGAACACATCTGCAAGCAATAGAGAGGAGCAAGAGGAAAAGCTCCTGAACACAACCCCCCAGGTTTCAGTGCACAGCTCCTGCACTCCCCAAGCAGCTGAAGGCCAGAGCCAGGACCCTCCTCCTGCCCCTCCTTCAATCAGGAGCAGCCCCACAACCAGAGAGAGGCTGCAGATCAGGTGAGCTGGAGCCCGAGCAGCAGCAGGAGGAGGGGAAATGCAGGTGCCAGGAGCAGGGAATGCAGGTGCCAGGAGCAGGGAATGCAGGTCCCAGAGAGGAATGCACATCCCAGCAGGGGATGCAGGTCCCAGGAGCAGGGGGATGCAGGTCCCAGAGGGGAATGCAGGTCCCAGCAGGGGATGCAGGTCCCAGCAGGGGATGCAGGTGCCAGGAGCAGGGAATGCAGGTCCCAGCAGGGAATGCACATCCCAGCAGGAGGATGCAGGTCTCAGCAGGGGATGCAGGTCCCAGGAGCAGGAGGATGCAGGTCCCAGCAAGGGAATGCACATCCCAGCAGGGAATGCAGGTCTCTGGAGCAGGGGATGCAGGTCCCAGCAGGAGGATGCAGGTCCCAGGAGCAGGAGGATGCAGGTCCCAGCAGGAGGATGCAGGTCCTAGCAGGGGATGCACATCCCAGCAGGGGATGCAGGTCCCAGAAGGGAATGCAGGTCCCAGTAGGAGGATGCAGGTCCCAGCAGGGAATGCACATCCCAGCAGGGGATGCAGGTCCCAGCAGGAGGATGCAGGTCCCAGCAGGAGGATGCAGGTCCTAGCAGGGGATGCACATCCCAGCAGGGGATGCAGGTCCCAGCAGGGAATGCAGGTCCCAGCAGGGGATGCAGGTCCCAGCAGGGAATGCAGGTCCCAGCAGCTTCTCCAGCTCAGGACAGGGTGGCTGCTCTCAGCAGGGCCCTCCCCAGCCATGCAAAGGGCGCTGCAGCTCTCCTGCCCCGCTCCCAGGGCTGCTTGGGTGCTTGGAGGCCATCTCTGGCCATGGGACTGTGCATGGCAGGGTCCTGCACAGCAAACCTGACCGTAGAACACGCTCCAAAGTTGTCCTTGGTTTCCAGTGGGACCAGCTTCACTCTCACAAGTGCATTTCATTTAGTCAGCATATTTTCTGTGCTTTCTCTGCCCAGTGATTTCTCCACGGACCTACCCAAACAATCCTTTCTTTCACTGCCTTTGCTAAATCTGTTGTCTAGAGCTCTGGGGAGCAGCTTTTTGGGATAGGTCTAACAGGAGCAACAATGGGGTGTTTTTCCAGCTGACTGATCAATACCTTGACTCATTTGCACAGAAAGGGAGCAGGTGACTTTTGGGGGGGGTGGAAGGAGTGCCTTTGCTTCCCTTCACTCATGGGATAAATGGCTTTGCTTCCCTCCACTCATGGAATAAATGGCTTTATTTACCGCACTCATGGAATAAATGGCTTTACTTCCCTCACTCATGGAATAAATGGCTTTGCTTCCCTCCACTCATGGAATAAATGGCTTTACTTCCCCTCACTCATGGAATAAATGGGTTTACTTCCCTCCACTCATGGAATAAATGGCTTTATTTACCCCACTCATGGAATAAATGGCTTTACTTCCTCACTCATGGAATAAATGGCTTTATTTACCCCACTCATGGAATAAATGGCTTTACTTCCTCACTCATGGAATAAATGGATTTACTTCCCCCACTCATGGAATAAATGGATTTACTTCCCCTACTCATGGAATAAATGGGTTTACTTCCCTCCACTCATGGAATAAATGGGTTTACTTCCCTCCACTCATGGAATAAATGGCTTTGCTTCCCTCCACACATGGAATAAATGCTTTATTTACCCCACTCATGGAATAAATGGCTTTGCTTCCCCCCACTCATGGAAGGAGTGCCTTTACTCCTCCTCACCCATGGAAGGAGTCCCTTTACTACTCCCCACATATGTTAGGAGTGCCTTTACTACTCCTCACCCATGGAAGGAGAGCCTTTACTCCTCACCCATGGAAGGAGAGCCTTTACTACTCCCCTCTCATGGAAGGAGTGCCTTTACTCCTCACCCATGGAAGGAGAGCCTTTACTCCCCACATATGTTAGGAGTGCCTTTACTACTCCCCACCCGTGGAAGGAGTGCCTTTACTACTCCCCACATATGTTAGGAGTGCCTTTACTCCTCCTCACCCATGGAAGGAGTGCCTTTACTGCTCCTCACCCATGGAAGGAGAGCCTTTACTACTCCTCACCCATGGAAGGAGAGCCTTTACTCCTCCCCACTCATGGAAGGAGAGCCTTTACTCCCCACCCATGGAAGGAGTCCCTTTACTCCTCACCCATGGAAGGAGAGCCTTTACTCCCCACATATGTTAGGAGAGCCTTTGCTTCCCCCACCCACCCAGCGAGGAGGGGAGAGCCAGCTCTGATGAATGAGGCTGCAGGGAACAATGGTTGCTCTCTCCCCACGGGGTCTGCAGGATCTTTTCTGGGCAGCTTTTCCCAGTGCAGCTCTTGTCTGTCCTGGCTGTCCCACGAGTAATTACAGAAGGCAGGAAATGCCTCCCTGGTGGGATGGCCGGTGGGGGTTGTCTGTGCCTGTGCTTTCCACATCCCCAAACCCCCATGTTTTTATTTCCTCTTCAGACTCGGGAAGAAATGATGCTTTCATTGCACTGATTCCTTGACAGCTTCCTTGCCCTTGTCCGGAGGGGTTGGACCAACCTGAGCCCAAGGGGTGACACCAGGGCAGCCTCCAGCTGCTCCTCTGGCTGTAGCTGTGGGGATGCAGGAATGTCATGACCAAAAGGAAGGATTCCTGCTGCTCAGACCTCCAAGAGGAACAAGGCAGAGCCAGGGAGAGCAACTCCTCACATGGCAGCTCTCTCATGTGAGCTGGGACTGAGCTAAACCCATCCCTTTGATGGGATGGGGCTCAGGGCACCCCTTTGGTCCAAGAGCACCAGAATTCCTCATTCCTGAGGGAGGCAAAGACATTTTCCTAGGAAAATATATTTTTTTTAATTTGTTAAAAATCCCACTGAAATTCACATATGTTCCAGTGATTTTTTTTTCCCCTGGACAAACAGCCACTTCAAAAATAGAACACTGAAAAAGAATCTGCAAAATAATTAAAAATAATAATAAGCAGAAAAATCCAATCATTTCCCCAGTTTCCCAGTTGATGTTTCAACTGCAGCTCAGTGCAATTTCAGCTTGAAATTTGCTTAAACATAATCATACTGTTCTTAAAGAAATCAAAAACCCAGCTCCAGAGCAATGTTTTTTACTCCAAATGAGGCTTTATTAACACTTTCTTTTTCCCCACTGAGTAGCTCAGGAAATGCTCATTTTGGGTGTGAAATACACTTGCTAGAGACATTCATGTATTTACAACCTTTCAATTCTGGCAGAGGACTAGGAAACCTGTTAAATGGATAGTTCCAGACTGGAACATGGTAGAAGCTTTCAAAGGGAGAGGAAGGCCAGGGAGGAAGGCCAAGGACCACACTTTCCTTTTGATTTGCCAAGTGGGAAGGAAAAAAAAGGAAAAAAGAAAATAAAAAGTACTTTCTTGACTTCTTCTGTTTGATATATAACACCTACAAATGGCTGTATGAAATATTTCCCTTCTCTGTTTTACTCCTGAAAAATAAAAGTGTGCAGTTCTTTGCAGGAAGGATTAATGAGGTGATGCCACAAGGAAATGCAAGTTAAGAACCCTGAACAGCTCCAGCGGAAAAAAAAACCAAAAACTTCCCAGAGCATTTAAATACCTGTTCAGTGAAAAGATCTGAGCCAGCAGTGGGAAAAGCTCTCTCTGCAAATATCCTAAAGCACTGCCTGGGGAAAAAGTTTCCTGGTCATCCCCTGAATCATCCAGGGAGCCAGGGAAGGGAAGGGAAGGGAAGGGAAGGGAAGGGAAGGGAAGGGAAGGGAAGGGAAGGGAAGGGAAGGGAAGGGAAGGGAAGGGAAGGGAAGGGAGGCTGTGCAGCTCAGGAACGAAGCTGTCCGTGCTCCATGGGTCAGTTCATTACTGGGGAACCTGAAGATGTCACTTCAGGTTCTGTGTCTCAGGTACTCCATGCATGAAATGGAGGCAGTGGGAAATGATGCTCACTCAGCATCACAAAGATTAAGGAGCCAGGCTCTGCTCCCTAATGCAGGGTCACTTGCTGGGCCGTGGGGATCAGAGCTGGGGGAAGCAGCAGGGAATGGTGGGAGAGAGCAGTGCACCAGGGTGAAGGAGGTGTGGAAGCTGGACGGGAAGTCATGGAAGCACATCACCCGAATTTACAGAGGGTTTTGGAGGAGAACTGGGAGGTCATCATGTGCCAGGGGATTTTGGAAGGTGCCGCGGCCGGGAGGGGGTTAGGACGTGGCCCAAGCGTTCAGGGCAGTGTCACTGCCAACAGCAGCCGGGAGCAGGACACATCCCCAAGGCGATGAGGCCGGTGCTTCCATCCGAACGGGAGGGCTGGCAGGAGGAGAGAGATGCCGGGACCTCCAGGAGGGCAGCGGGGAGGCAGAAGGCAGCCCGGGGCTTGCAGGGTGCAAGGGCCATGCCCAAGGCACGGGTGCAGGAGATGAGAGAGAGAACCCCCGCCCGGGGCCGGGATGCGGGGACGGCGATGCGGAGCCGGGATGCGGAGACGGAGAGGAGGAGGAGGAGGAGGAGGAGGAGGAGGAGCGGGGGCCGGGCCCCAAGCCCCTCCCCAGGGCCGCGGCGGGCGGGGGCGGCCCGGGGAAGGCGGCGAGGCTGCCCCGGTGCTCGGGCACGGGGAGCTGCGCCCGCCGCGAGTTCCGTGCTGAGAGAGGCGGAGAAAACAAAACAGAAAAACACACCACAAGGGGAAAAAATAACAAACAAAAACAAACAAAGGACAAAAAATCGTAATAAGAAGAAAGGACAATTAACTAATCCACCCGCATAAAAGCCCAGCGGCCGGCCCGGGGCGGCCCCTCGGCGGAGCATGGCGCGGGGGGCGGCCGCCAGCCCGCGGGGCCCGGCGCGGCTGCGGGCATGACCCGGGCCCGGAGCGGGGCCGGGGCCGGGGCAGCGCTCGGGCCGGGGGGGCCGGGCCGGGCCGCGGGGCCGCCCCCCTCCCTCCGCCCTGCCCAGCCCTCCGCGCATCCTCCGGCACCGCCGAGCCGCGCCGAGCCGCGCCGGGCCGGGCCGGGGGTCCGAGCCGAGCCCAGCGGGAGGATGAGGGGCATCCTCTGCTTCGGCACCCTGATCCTCCTGGGTGAGTAGCGCGGCGCGGGCCAGCGGGGCACAACTTTCTGCCGGGCTCGCCTGGGGGGCATGGCGGGCACCCCCGGGCAGGGGGCTCCGCTTCCCAGCGCTCCGGGAGCGGCGATGAGCCCGGCTGGCTGCACCGAGGCCGGGCTGGACGCGCTTGGAGCCGCCCGGGCTCCTGGAAGGTGTCGCTGCCCGTGTCAGGGGGATCGGAACGAGATGCTCGGGAAGGTCCTTTCCAGCCCGAACCATTCCGCCACTCCGTGCTCATCCATCGGCTTTCTGGTGCCTCCTCTGCTCTGGAGCCGAGCTGGGCTCGCTGCTGTGCTCGGATGGTCCTGCTGCCGCGGGGATGCCCAGATGTGCCCCGCGCATTCAGCGCTTGTCGGGGCACAGGGCTCGGAGGGGCTGCGCTGCAGGGGAGGCAGGTTCTGCACGGCGCCGGGAATGCCCCGGTGTGCGGGGGTTTGGGGCAGCGTGTGCGGGCTGGCAGCCCCAGCTCTGTCACCGCTCTGTCACAGCCCGAGCCAGCCGCGAGTCTGCCGGGCTGCGCTCGGGGCTCCGGGCTGCGATTCCCTCACGCCCCCCGAACCCAGCTCAGCGCTTTGTTCTTGCACCGAGAGCGGGCAGTGAGCGCCACAGAGGTTCCCCCACCCCCGTGGCTGCCCTCGTCCCCTGGCGTGGCTGGCAGCCGCTGTCCCCGAGTGCTCCCGTGCTTTGGGCATCCCGCTCGCATCCTCCCTCCCTCCGCTCAGCCCGGAGCGGCCGCGTCTCTGCGCGATTCCCGGGGCTCCCGCGGCCCTGGAGGAAGGGAACGGGGGTGAAGGGGCTGCAGCCCCCGGCAGCGGCTGGGGATGCCCGGGTGCCACCGCAGCTCCTCCCCTTGGGGCATTCTGTCCCCTCCCTGTGCTCCGATGAGGCACCAAAGCCAACATTGAGCCCGTGCTTAAATAGACCAGGAAGGGCTGTGGGGAGGCTGGGAATAGGATGTGCCTGTTCTCTTCGGGTGCCACTGCAGGAGGAAAAGGTCTTGGGGGGACTGAAAGTGGCTGGGACATCGTGGGGCGCCCGGAACTCGATCCCGCTGGAGTCCCGCTCCTGGGGAGAACAGAGAGATCCTGACAGCACCGAGCTCCTGGGCAGGACCGAGCCCCTGGGCAGGACCGAGAGATCCTGGGCAGGACCGAGAGATCCTGGGCAGGACAGAGAGCTCCGGGCAGGACTGAACCCCTGGGCAGGACCGAGCCCCGGGCAGGACCGAGCCCCGGGCAGGACCGGGCTGGTTCTCCTGCGGTGGGCAGGCTCTGCCGGAGCTCCAGGTGGCTCCCCGTGCCGGCTCTCCTGTCACTAGATGTCAGCAGCAGCAACCCTTCCAGGTCCCAAAGGTGGGGATGGGGGCACATCCGACCCCCCAGCAGGGCCCGGCCGTGTTCAGCAGGGCTCGGTTCGCTCCGGGGCTGGGAGTGCCCGGGGCACGGCACGGCACGGCATGGCCGGGATGGCCGGGATGGCCGCTCCTCCAGCCCGGGGCAGGGGCTGTGCCCGGGCTGGGTGGGCTCAGGCTGCCCCAGGGCTGCAGCTTTTCCCTGAGGCTCTCGAGGCTCGGGTGCGAGTCCCGGTCTCGGCAGGATCCGTTTTCCAAGCGGCTCGGATTGGCTCCCTCATTGATTGACTGCCTGATTGACTGGCTGGTGGGCTGATCGATTTCTCTAGAGAAAGTGGCTTAGAGAAAGGAGCAAATGGCCAGTCCCATTGTCGGCAGTGCCGCTGGGAATAGGGGACAGGTGTTAGGGATACACTTGTCACCTCTGCTCCACGCCGCAGCAAAGCCATCAGCTGCTGGTCACCCTTTGCCCTTCTGGTCCAGGGGGACCTTTTCACCCCTGC
Source organism: Agelaius tricolor (assembly GCF_023055355.1). Lineage (NCBI taxonomy): Eukaryota > Metazoa > Chordata > Aves > Passeriformes > Icteridae > Agelaius > Agelaius tricolor. Next base: position 2,353,264 of record NW_027269314.1, read on the forward strand.
AGGCACAGCACCACCCCAGCAGAAGCTCCTGGGCACCCTCAGCCTTTTCCCTAGGTATTTTTGGATGTTTGTGTTGGGGATGGACATGGAGATGTGCCTGGGATCCCCTGCAGGGATCCAGGGTGCAGGGCTGGAGAGGGCAGGGACAAGCCTGGCAATTCCCAGCTTCATCCCAGTGGGCAGCAGTGCGAGCTCCTCGCCTTTGATGTGTCCCCCTGTGGCAATTTTGGGATGATCCTGGCTGCAGGAGGCAGTTCCTGGTGAGATCAGGGCTCTCCTGATGGCAGTATCACCACCAGCCAGCCTGGATGGAGATCCCAGCTTCCTGCTGGCACAAGCACACAGCGTGGCCCGGAGCAGGCAGCTTGCAGAGCTGAACAGTGTTTTTATTATCCTCAGCTGCTTTCCAGCCAGATCAGCTCCCTGAGCTGTCCCCCAGCAGCCACCCTGATGGCAGTGCCACCCCTGAGGACAAGGGACATGAACTGGGGGAAGCTCATGGCTGCTGGGGTGTCCCCTGTATTTACCTGAACAGAAATCCCACTCACAGGGCAGTGCTGAAGCTTTCAGGAAGACCTTATGGAAAATCAGGGCTCCAGGAAGCACTGATAGAGGTACATATAAAGAGTGTAATTAATTTGACAAGGACACAGGGCTACACCTGTGAGCAGCTGAGCAGCACAGATCCCATCAAACACTTGCAGGGTTCCTGGGTTTGGCACAGGCTCTGCACAGATCCCATCAAACACTTGCAGGGTTCCTGGGTTTGGTTCCTCACAGATCCCATCAAACACTTGCAGGGTTCCTGGGTTTGGCTCCTCACAGATCCCATCAAACACTTGCAGGGTTCCTGGGTTTGGCTCTGGCTCTGCACAGATCCCATCAAACACTTGCAGGGTTCCTGGGTTTGGCTCTGGCTCCGCACAGATCCCATCAAACACTTGCAGGGTTCCTGGGTTTGGTTCCTCACAGATCCCATCAAACACTTGCAGGGTTCCTGGGTTTGGCTCCTCACAGATCCCATCAAACACTTGCAGGGTTCCTGGGTTTGGCTCTGGCTCTGCACAGATCCCATCAAACACTTGCAGGGTTCCTGGGTTTGGCTCTGGCTCCGCACAGATCCCATCAAACACTTGCAGGGTTCCTGGGTTTGGTTCCTCACAGATCCCATCAAACACTTGCAGGGTTCCTGGGTTTGGCTCCTCACAGATCCCATCAAACACTTGCAGGGTTCCTGGGTTTGGCTCTGGCTCTGCACAGATCCCATCAAACACTTGCAGGGTTCCTGGGTTTGGCTCTGGCTCCGCACAGATCCCATCAAACACTTGCAGGGTTCCTGGGTTTGTTACAGGCTCCTCTCAGATCCCATCAAACACTTGCAGGGCTCCTGGGTTTGGTTCCTCACAGATCCCATCAAACACTTGCAGGGCTCCTGGGTTTGGTTCCTCACAGATCCCATCAAACACTTGCAGGGCTCCTGGCCTGGGTTTGCCACGGGTTCTGCAGAGATCCCATCAAACATGGGAGTTTCTGGCAGATTTTCACCTGGTTTGTGAACTCAGATCCTGGGGAAAAAGCAGAAAAAATCTCTTGAAAATGCACCTGTGTGTGAGAGAGAGGGAAACTCTCCTTAATGCGTGGCTCTGTCAGTTTTGATGGGAGCAATCCGTTATTTGCATCAACAGAAATGTGATATTTACGTCTGTCCGTGTTGGTGCAGAGGAGAAATAAAACTTCTCCCTCAACAGGCTGCCCACTAATGCTGTGCAGATTGCTCTGCAAGGACCTTACCCCACCCAGAAAATCTTTTTTCCAGAGCTCTGGAGCCTTAAATAGTAATTATTGCTGGGTAAAAATTAGTACTACTTAAGGCTAATAATTAGTATGAATTACTGTGAATAGCATTTTATTTTGCTTTTGGAGACAGAAATGTCTTCCCTGCTCTCCTGGCAATTTTCACAGATGATTTCTATTGTGCCTGAAATTCCCTTCATCATTTTCACACAAGACTTGTTCATTTTTATAACTTTCCACTTGGTCATTTTAAAACATGACTTCTAATGTCTCTAAAGTTTGCCACCTTTTGATAAAAATACCCTGCTACCAAGATATTCATGATTTCTTTTTCCCTCTAGTGGACTTTATATTCCTTTTCCTTCCTTAAAAAAATATAAATGACCTCTTTCTTCTCAACCCCAAAGTGAGAGAGGACAAATTGAAAGGTAGTTCTCCTGCTAGAAGAATTTTTTTTTTCAGAAGAACACACTTCACTGAAAAAATAAAAAGGAACAAAACTATGGCAAGCTTGTTCCTGTCAATCTTCAGCTCAGAACAGCTCCCTTGTTTCAAAAGCCTCTGTCAGAATCCGCTCTGGTGGCAGGGGAGCAGAGCCTCTCCAGGCTGAGAGGAGAGGGCTGGCAGAGCTCAGCCCCTGCCTTGGGCCCATCCCTGCTGGGCTCCGCTCTCCTGGGAAAGCAGCCTGGGAGCTCCTGGTGGGAGGGGGCGCCTGAGGAGCTGCTGGGAGCTGGAACCAGGGCTGGTGATTGCTCCTGCAGGGGGACAGGCAGGAGAGCCCAGCCTGTGTGACTGGGCAGGGCTGTGGGGCTGCAGGAAAGGACCCAGCGCTGCCTCACACAGAGGGCTCCAGAGGGGGAGCCGCCGTCCATCCTGGGCAAGGAGGAGCTGGGAGTGCCACAAGGATGGAAAAGGAGTCTGCAGGAAGGTCACATCACATTTAAATCACCTGTGAGCCATGCAGGACCTGGGCTGGTAGCAGGTGATGGCACAGCTGGCTCTGGCTGAGCTGCAGTGAGCTTGGTGGGTGCTGAGAGAGGCCGTGGTCCTCATGGGTGTTGCCAAGCATCTCTGGGAGCATCCAGGCTGAGGCTGGGTGGGGCTGTGAGCAGCCTGCTCTGGTGGAAGATGTCTCTGCTCTTGGAAAATTCCCTTCCATTCCAACCAGTCTGTGACTGGGATTTTTGATTAAATGAATGTTAAAAGGTCCCTTCCAACCCAAACTGTTCTGTGACTGTGGTGAGCTGGTGCCCCAGCTGCAGATGTCCTTGGGGCCCTTCATCCCCCAGCAGAGGCACAGGTGTCCCTGCCCTGGGGTGGGATCCTGCTCACCCCAGGTCTGTGCTGTCCCCAGAGCCTGCCCATGCCCTGTGCTCTGCCCCCTGGCAGCAGCTGCTGGGGCTCTGGGCTGTGGCTGCCTGCAGCAGGAGCTGGAGGGGATGGGGACCCCAGAGACACAGAACAAACCCCACTGTCCTCATGGGGCAAAGCTCTTCCCTGTGTCCTGTTGTGTTGGATAAATATTCTCCAGCTCAGAACTGCTCTGGCCAGGTCCTGTCACTCTCAAGCCTCATCTCTCATCATGTGAATCCATCTCCTTCCTCCAAGGTGTCCCCTCCAAGCTCAGGGGGCCCTTGTGGCTCTGCACAGCTCCTGCCAGGAGGGCACAGCCGGGGGGATTTGGGATCTTCTCCCAGGGAACAGGGACAGGAGCAGAGGGAACGGCCTCAGGGGAGCTCAGGGTGGGCACTGGGGACATTCCTCATGGAAAGGGCAGGGCTGGAGTCCCCATCCCTGCAGGGATTTCACAGCTGTGTTGATGTGGCCCTTGGGGACAGGGGCAGGGGTGGCCCTGGCAGTGCTGGGGAATGGTTGGACTCTGTGGTCTTTTCCAACTTAGAGGGCTTTTCCAATTTAAATTATTCTGGGGCTCTCTATTTTTCTCTTTCTATGCAAATCCATCTGGAAAGCAGTTTGCATGAAAGATGCAGTGAGAGCAGTTGTGCTGTGGTTGATTTATGGGATCCAAGTGGCAAAGCCTGTCTGTGGTACCTGTCCCCACCGAGCAGAGTTATTGCAGCCCTCCCCCTCTGCTGGTGACATATGGCTCCGAGGGCTGCTCTGACACACAAGTGCAGCCAGCTGGCTTTGGAGGGGAAAGGAATGGCACAGATTTCTTGGTGCTTCTTCCAAAAGGAGGATCAAATTGCTCATCTTTCAAACACCTCCAAACTCAGGCGTCTCTTTGTTGCCCCAAGGGGGTGGCAGTGCACTTTGGGATGGGAGCTTAAGCAGCTCCAGATGCTAACGGGCTGTGAGTTAAGCCTTGAGAGGCTGCTGGGTTTTCCCTCCTCGCCTCCTGTTACTGGTACAATGGAAAGGAAGGCAGGCACCCAGTTTGGGCCAGGCCCCACCTGCAGTGCTGCTGGCTGAGTGCAGCCCACCCTGCTCGGGGGATCAGCCCTGCTGTGCCTCCAGGGACCTGGGCTGCCCTGGCTGCAGGAGGGGTGGAAGTGCCCAGGGGCCAGTCCAGCTCCAGACAGACAGCGAGGGGCAGCTCAGGGAGCCCCTGCATGGCCTGAGGGCTCTGGGGCCTCAGAGCTGAGCTGGACCCAGCCAGTGCTCAGGACAGGTCCTGAGAGAGCTCCAGGGTGCCTAAAGAGGTGCTGGAGTGGACTCCACCTCTGCAAAATACTCAGGCTTTGCTTTCAGCTGTGCATCGAATGAGGCTGGCTGGTGCCTCCTGGGAAATCCCATCCTCCTCGATTAATCAGAGCAAAGGAAATACGGGGCAGCCACAGCCTCGTGGGGAGGGAGCCTTCACTTGGAACGTGGCTGTGAATTCTTGTTTTGAGCAAACACGGTGTCTGGAACACCACTCTGCAGAGTTCATGTGGTCCTGTCCGTGAGAATTTTACATAAACAGTCAAATCAATTATAAAGAGGTTTGAATTTCTCAATTCATCTTCTTTTACTGTTGTAGTCTTTATTGAACACTTTGCTCATTTTTTTCCCTCCTGCTGCCTAAACTGGACCCCCCTAAGTGTCACCTCCACCTTATTTAACTGTTGCAGCCTTTATTGAACACTGTGTTTTATTTTTTCCTCTTGCTGCTCTAATTGGATCCCCCAAAGGCATCACCTGCACCGTGATGACAACTGGAATGTCTTTCTGTCCCTTGCTCAGCCCAGGGGAAGGTGCCCCTGCCCGTGGCAGGGATGGAACAGGATGAGCTTTAAGGTCCCTTCCAGACCAAACCATCCCAGAGCTGAGTGCTCTGCATCCCCATCAGGATGAGCTTTGAGGTTCCTACCAGAGCAAACCATCCCAGGGTTCCATGGCTGAGTGCTCTGCATCCCCATCACTGCACCCCAGCTCCAAAGGGCTGGCTGTAGATGCCATGGTTTGTCCTGCAGCCAACCCACCCGCCCTTCCTCAGAGCTGCTCCAGTGAGGAAACCCAGGAGGAGGCTCACAGCTCACCTGTGTGTGGCTTTGGGTAAACAGCTTTTGGATCAGAGTACCTGTTCCCTGTGCTGTCCCCTCCCTGTTCCCTGTGCTGTCCCCTCCCTGTTCCCTGTGCTGTCCCCTCTGTGTTCCCCTGTGCTGTCCCCTCCCTGCCCATGCAGCTGCCCAGGGAGCTCAGCTGTGCTGCCCCAGCCCCTGCAGCCTGCAGGGAGGCAGCAGCTGGATCCTGCAGTGCCCTGCAGCTGGTGTGAGCAGCACTGGGCACCTTAAAGAGCTCTCACAGGGCTGGGGGTGACAGAAGCCCCTGGAACCTTCTGTGAGCAGGGCTGCAGGTGAGGACATGGTGTTGGTGTGTGTGAGTGGGCAGGAGAGCAGCCCTGCATGCTGAATTCCCCAAAGGTGGGGACATGGTGTTGATGTGTGTGTGAGTGGGCAGGAGAGCAGCCCTGCATGCTGAATCCTGGAGATTGGGAAGAACCAAAGGAGGGGACATGGTGTTGGTGTGTGTGTGAGTGGGCAGGAGAGCAGCCCTGCATGCTGAATTCCCCAAAGGTGAGGACATGGTGTTGGTGTGTGTGAGTGGGCAGGAGAGCAGCCCTGCATGCTGAATTCCCCAAAGGTGAGGACATGGTGTTGGTGTGTGTGAGTGGGGAAGAGAGCAGCCCTGCATGCTGAACCCTCGGGGCTGGGAAGAGCCAAAGGTGGGGACATGGTGTTGGTGTTTGAGTGAGTGGGCAGGAGAGCAGCCCTGCATGCTGAATCCTGGAGATTGGGAAGAGCCAAAGGAGGGGACATGGTGTTGTTGTGTGTGAGTGGGGAGGAGAGCAGCCCTGCATGCTGAAGCCTCGGGGCTGGGAAGAGCCCAGGGCATTTACCTGTTTGTGTGAGCCCTGGGTGAGGCTGAGTGTGCTGAGTGTCTCCTGCTGCTGAGGAGTTCACTCCTCCTTGCAAGGTTAGTTGATTTGACACGAGTTACAGCAATTTCACGGTACATTTTTCCCTCCTTCCAAGACATTTGTCTTGTTTCTTCCCCTTGGTAAGAGAAAATAACCCAGTAGGCTGCTTGAGAGACAAAGTGCTCACCTTGGGCTGCTGTCACAGGGGACACAAAAAATCCCTGGGTGAGCACAGAGCTTTCCTTCAGTGTGGGAAAAGTGCTCGGGGGTCGTGGTGCTCAGAGCCTGGAGAAACCCCCAAGGTGACAGAGGTGACAGAGGTGTGTGCACAGGGAGCTGGCATGAGGAGGAGCTCCAGCTGTGGGGGAGGAATGCAATGCCCTCAGAACAGACCATGCTGGGGCTCTCACCCCTCACCCTGAGCGCCCCAAATTCGGGCAAGACCGAGGGCTCACACCTCTTGTCTGCTGCCTGGCAGGGAACTGCTGCAGGAGAAACTGAAATGTTGCACTCTGTGATCTCAGAGGTATTTCCTAACCTAAGAGGTTCTGTGGTTCTGTTAATAAAAGCTTTGATTTCAAATGACCTGAAGGGAGAAGAGCCAGTTTACCCTTAGAGGGCTGATGGGATCACTGGAGGACTCGCCAGGCTTTGGAGAATCAGCAAACCCTAAACCAAAAGTGCTGCCCTGAGGAACTCCCCAAAAGTGCTTGGGGACCCCATTCCCTGGGAATATGCTGATTTTCCCTGTCCAGTTAGAAATCTTGTCTCCTTTTTGTGATGTTGAAAGGAAATGTCTTGAGGTGAGGAACCTCCTGCAGGATGCAGCTCTAGAGGCTCTCCTGCTGTTTGGGAACTTTGCTGAACTTGCACTACCGGAGTTCTCTGTCAGGGCCAGAGGATTTGGGAAGGGAATGCTGGAGAAGGTTCTGAGCAGATTCTGCTCTGGAGGTGAGATGTGGAAGAGAAGAGGCTCCTGAGGTGTCAGACAGGAGGTGCAGGGGGAGCTTCCCATGGTGACAGGAATTGACAGGAATTCAGGAGCTGGGAGAGGGGCGTGCAGGATGGGGAGCTCTGAGAGCCCTCCTGTGTGCTGGAAAGCCTGTGAGTAATTAACTACCTGACTCCAGGGCTCCAGAGCTCTAATTGAGGTCATTAGGGGCTATTGCATTACCGGTAAGTTTTGATCATAATGGAAGGGCTGGAGGAAAAAACAAACTAACAAACAGGAATTTTAAAAACCCAAAGAGCAAGAAGGAATGCAGTGAACTCCCCCAGAAGTGTTTAATCTGCAGGGTGAGTCTGTCCCATGGGATGAGGAATTGCAGCATCTGTGTCTGGGTCTCAGGTTTTGGATAATGATGCCAACTCTCTGCATCCAGGTGTAAAATCAGGATATTTTTAAAGCAGGGGAATTCTTGTGCAGCAGAACCAGCAGTGTTTGACCTGGGATATTTGTGTTTGTGGCCAGCAGCAAACTCCAAGGTGGGATCAGGAACAAGGTGGCTTCCAGCAGCCCCTGCCTGGGCACTGAGCCCACTGAGCTCTTCCTCAGCAGGACCAAGGTGAAGTGAAGAGCTCTGCAAACCTTCCCCCATCCCAGGGATGCACAGGGAGAGGGATCCTGCCCTGCACTGGGGCTGGGGTGCTCTGCTCAGGGCAGGATGGAAAGCTGCAGCTCATTTCCCAGAAAAATATTGGGCTTTTAGTACAGTTTGACTTTCGAACAACAATGACAGATCAGGAACAGTAAAATTTGAAATAAAAGATAGCAAGTGGAAAATGAAATGCTTATTAAGTATAATTCCAGGGGAAGAAAAATGAGGACTAAAATGAAGCCGCAGATGTTCCTCTTCTGTTTTATCTGCTTTTATTAAGAAAACAGAAAATGGCCTTCTCAGAGGGACACCTTGGACAGGAGGAGAAATGGAACCTGTCTCTCACTTGTCCCCTGGCCACACACCAGACAGGTCCCAGAGGCTGCAGGAAATGGGTTTCACCCCACCTGGTTTTCACCTGCTCTTCTGAACTTCTCCTTTCAACCGAGAGGAGAAGCTGGCAGGCCTGGAGGGACACTGCTCCTCTCTGCAGGTTGGTGTTACCTCCAAGGGCTTCAAAGCCAATCCCCATGACACCTCTGGCTCTTTCCTTGATCAGTGAGATGAACCCAGCCAACCCCAGCAAGTTCCCCTGGTCCTCCAAGGAGCAGCTGATGTGGAGAAGTCAGGGACCCATCATTTCAATCTATACAACTAAAGAAATTAAAGATAAAGAAAACAAGATGAAAACACTATTTAGTGTTTTGTTTTTCTACTTCCAAAGCCCAAATTTCCCCAGGGAACATATTTTGCCATGGTTAAAGAGAAAGAAAGAAATCCAGTGAGAAACTTGTGTTTCACAGACCTGATGGCTCTAGCCCTAATGGTGGTTGGAGCTGCGTGGAGTTGGTGCCTCCTCTGGGGCCCACAGAGGCCTCCCAGAGCCCAGGAGCATTTGGGGCCATAGGAATTGCTTGTCCCACTGTTAAAGTCCCTGAAGAGGTTGATTATGGCCAGCCAGTCCTGTCCTGGCCCTGCTCACAAGGGCAAGGACCATTCCCAGCCGGTGTGAGAGGGGCTCTCTGTTTGCAGGAGGGCAGAGTTTACCAGCCTGGCTGGGGCAGCTCTGGCCCCTGGCACCTGCACCTTGGCTTTGCTGGGCTCAGTGAGGGAGACAGAGCACTGAGACCACCCTTCCCCTGCCAGCCAGCCCTGCCTGCTGCTCAGGAGCCCCCAGATCCTGCTGGACAAACGTTTCAGCTTCATCTCTTTAGCCCCCACATCCATCTCCCAGCTCCCTTTCTGCTGCCCCAGCCCCAGGGCAGAGCACTGGCTGTGACATGAGATGGCAGGTGATGGCACTGGCTGTGACACTGGCTGTGACACAGGGCAGGTGATGGCACTGGCAGGGCACTGGCTATGACACAGAGCAGATGATGGCACTGGCTGTGACACTGGCTGTGGCAGAGCTGACACAGGGCAGGTGATGGCACTGGCTGTGACACAGGGCAGGTGATGGCACTGGCAGGGCACTGGCTATGACACAGAGCAGATGATGGCACTGGCTGTGACACTGGCTGTGGCAGAGCTGACACAGGGCAGGTGATGGCACTGGCTGTGACACAGGGCAGGTGATGGCACTGGCTGTGACACTGGCTGTGACACAGAGCAGGTGATGGCACTGGCTGTGACACTGGCTGTGACACAGAGCTGACACAGGGCAGGTGATGACACTGGCTGATTTAGGGGAGCAGGCAGGTCTGGCAGGTGTGAGCACACCCAGAGCACACAGAGCCAGCCCTGGGCCAGGCCACCAGGAGCTCCCTGCAGAGCCTCTGTGAGCCCTGGGAGCCCTCTGTGAGCCCTGCCATGCCCTCTGGGAGCCCTCTGTGAGCCCTGCCATGCCCTCTGGGAGCCCTCTGTGAGCCCTGCCATGGCCTCTGTGAGCCCTCTGTGAGCCCTGCCATGGCCTCTCCAGCAGGAAAAGCCTCTCCTGCCTTGCACTGCAGCGAGCACAGCCTCACAGAGCAAGGCAAGGCACGGGAGAGATGCCTGGGCTGGTGCCTGGCTCATCCAGAGCTGCAGAGGGAAGAAAGGCACAGGAGAGAACACGATCACACTCTATAAATACCTGCAAGGTTCCAGTGCCAGGGGAAGAGGAGGATTAGTCACACTCCTGCACGACAGGGAGGGGAGGGCAGACAGCAACAGTGTGAAGCACTGGAGGAAAAAGTTTTGAGTATTAGGAGTGAAATGTTTAGGCTATTTTTCTTTCTCATTTATAATGGAAAAAGAAGTTGCAGGGTCTCAGTCTGAGTTATCCTTGAGGCTTGATGAATTTTTTCAGGGGAGTTGTGAGTCATAGGCATGAGGAGCAACCAGTGCATGGCTGTGTGGGATCTGCAGGTCCTGGGTGCACCCATGAGTTAAACAAGGGTGTTGAACACACTGTCCCCGTGTGGCCTTTGGGACACAGCAGTGTCACCAGTGGTAGGAAAATTAATCCACAAACACAAGAGGTTTATGTCCAAAAAGGAGACAGAGGAGTCCCTTTTTGGCTTTATTCCAATAAAGGGAGAGGCCATGGGGCATTCCCCTGGGATCTCACATTTTTGGAGGATGCAGCCTCCTTTTCATCCCAATTTCCAGCCACATTTCCCTTCTCTCTTTCCCCATTTCTGAGGTACTTGAGACTTCCCAAAACACCTGATACCAAAGATTTCTCAAAGATTTCCCTCTAATATTTATATAACTCTCTAATATATAAGTATAACCCTCCCTTTTAATTTTTAATTCTTATGGACTGTAGGGGTTTTTCTTCCCATTGTTTCTTTCATCTCTCAAGGTCTAATTTCATTTATCAGCAAACCTAAAGTTTATTTATTAAAGCAAATATCTTTTCCCATTCATCAATCAGTGGAATCCTTCCCATTGTTTCTTTTATCTCCCAGTGCTGGTTTTATCTCCCAGCAGCCCCACAGCTTGTTTGGAAAGACAAATTTGCTATTCCTCTCACCAGGCAGAGGGGTCACCCTGCTGCCTGCAGCACTGGGAGCCCAGGGCTGCCCACAGCTCTCCCCCTTCCCCAGAACATCCCAGATTGGTGTGAATACCCAAGGGAAGGAGGTGCTGCTCGGCCTCTGTGCCACTGGATGCTGCAGCTGGGAGGGCTCAGGGCTGGAGCTGGCTCTGGGTGAGCTCTGCCCATGGCTCCTGCAGGGAGCTGGCTCCTGCTCCTGCTCCTGCTCCTGCCCCAGGGCAGTCCTGGTTCCTCACACCCAGTGTCCCCTGCCAGCACAGAGCTCCTGTTCCCCCTGGGCTGGAGCTGGCTCTGGTGACCCTGAGCTCTGCCTGTGGCTCCTGCTCCTGCTCCTGCCCTGCCCCAGGGCAGTCCTGGTCCCTCACACCCAGTGTTCCCTGCCAGCACAGAGCTCCTGTTCCCCCTGGGATGGAGCTGGGCCAGGCAGGAGTTTGGGGCTCCCCTCTCCGAGGGGTTGGCTCCACGTCCAGCTTGGACAGCCACTCCTATTGTCACCCTCCATTGTGCTGGGACCCCAAAGTAAATCCTTCAGGAAAAATAAGGGTTGCTGCTGCCAAGATGTTTGCCCCTCTTCTCAAGTAAGTTCCAAGAGCTCTGTCTTATAGCAAACTAGCTGAGCAAATAGAGGTGTCCCTGGAGAAAACCCTTCAGGCTGGGAAGAATTAACACCTTGATCCAAGTAAAGGTAAACAATTTAATTGTGTTGTTCTTCCAGCTGTGTTTCCCTGAGAAGATGAATCTTGTGTGTGTCGGTCTGTCCCCCCTGGGCCGATCAGACAGAATCACAGACTCAAGGAATGGTTTGGGCTGGAAGAGATCTCAAAGCTCATCTCCTTCCACCCCCTCGCCAGGCAGGGACTCCTTCCACCAGCCCAGCTTGCTCCAAGCCCTTGTTGGATGAGAAGTTTCAGGAGAAGCTCAGATCCCACAAACTTTGGAAATGGGAACGAGCTGCTCATGCTGCCCACTGTGGAAGGGTTAGTTCAGAGCAGAAAGGTGTGTGTGGAAGGAGGTGCAGGAACCCAGCTGCTTTCAGAGTGCTGCTTGTTTGTGCCAGGCTGCAGGCACATGGGCAGTGGGGTGAGCCTCATGGCCAGTGGGTGCAGCTGTGCAGGACAGGTGAGCAGCACTGACAGCCATGGAGGGCCCAGGTGAGCAGTACTGACAGCCATGGAGGGCCCAGGTGAGCAGCACTGACAGCCATGGAGGGCCCAGGTGTGCTGAGCAAGCACAGAGGGAGCAGAGGGCACACAGGTGTGATGTGTGAACATGAGGGGATGAAAGGCTGGGCTGGAGAACAAAAAGGGCAGATCCTTGAGGCCTTCTGAAGTGATGTGGTGGTGTTACTGTGTGTGTGTTAAATCTTTCTGAAATTGTGTGGCAAGGCTCTGGGTATCGTGGCTATCTCATCTGTGATGTGTGCTGTGACACCAGGTGAGTGTTTTCCCTCAGGACTGTGGGTGGCTTGCTGCAGGAACCTCCAGGTTGTGTTTTCTTGCTGTGGTGTCACCTTGGACATGCCAAGGGTGTGGGGGAATCGCTCAGGGGCAGCAGGAATCACTGTTGGGGATGAGGGGAACTGGGGAAAGAGCAGGCTCAGGGAGAAGCTCCCAGGGTTTGAGTCCCTCTTGGTGACAGAGCCTGGGGAACAGGGAGCACCTGGCTGTGCCAAGGCCATTTGTCAGCTCCAGCCCCAGGCCAGTGCGTGCCTCCCTGGGCTGCTGGCTCGGGTGGGACACAGGGACAGCTCCGTGCATCCACATTGTGTGTGGGGCACAGGGTAGGGCAGGAGGGCTCCAGAGCCGGCTCCAGCAGCCCCCGTCACCCTGGGCAGGGATTAGGGGACCTGCCTGGGCAGGAGGGCTCCAGAGCTGGCTCCAGCAGCCCCCGTCACCCTGGGCAGGGCTTAGGGGACCGGCCTGGTGCTTCCTCTGCTCCCCTGAGTTTGAGTGCTGTGCTCCCATCTGAGCCTCACTGCCCCTTCCCTTCATTCTGGTGCTGCTGCCCCACAAATCCAGGGCAGCAGAGCTTCTGATCTGCCCCTTTGTGCATTGCACAGAAATCTCAGAGCGATAGATCACAGGGAAAAGAGGGTGAAAGAGAGGAGGGAAAAAGATGTTCCTTCATGGTGCTTTTGTTTTCTAACAATGTTGACATTATGTGGAGTAACCGAGTATAAAATCTGCCTATCGTTTGGGAGCTGGTGTGCAGGGAAGATGTTATTATCCCAGCCTTTTATGCCTCTTTACCCTGTCTGGATCAGAGGAGATAAATGTGTAGATAGGAGCCTCAGCTCCTGTCTTTATTTAAGCTGTCAGGTACTGCTGTGTTATTTTATGATGATTGTTACAGAAAGCCTCCACAAAGAGATATATGTTTCTATATTCCCCCTTGTTTCCTATTTTAATCTATAATTTAATAATAAAATAGATGTATTTCCCTTTATTATTTTTATTTGTAGCATCAGTGCTGCTCGTTCACTCTTATTTTTCAGATAAACATTCACAGTCACAAAGCACTTAAAATATGCACATAATCAATCTTCTCTGTTCTCTTTTGGGCTCCCTTTTGACTATTATTGCAGTCGTACTTTAATTTACACATTAATGCCAAAGCATCTTTAGTGTAGAGCAGGTTCCCAGTGGGGACACACACACAGACACCTGTGTCACCTCCTCAGCCACAGCTACGTGGCTCAGGCCAGCACATCTACGGCTGGGATGAGGCCAGAGCCGCTGCTGAGGGGTGAAACAGCCCCCAGAGCCAGGGGCAGTGTGGGACAGGGTGCCCAGAGAGGCCCTGGCTGCCCCAGCCCTGAAAATGCTCAGGGCCAGGTTGGGCTCTGGGGCTCTGACCAACCTGATGCTGTTGAAGATGTCCCTGCTCATTGCAGGGGCTGGACTGGAGATGCCCTTTGAAGGCCCCTCCAACTCAGACCATTCAATAATTCTGTGTTTCTCTCAGCCCAGAGGCAGAGATGCTGTCCAGGCTGGTTTTCTGTGGGTATGCAGGTAAAACCCCAGAGCCTCAGCAGCACAGGGCTGAGCTCAGCCTCCAGAGAAACACTTCCTACCAGGAGCTGGCCATTCCTCCCTGCTCCCCAGCATTCCTCCCTGCTCCCCAGCACCCCATTTTCTCCCTGCTCCCCAGCACCCCATTTTCTCCCTGCTCCCCAGCACCACAGGCACTCTCTGAGGCCAAGTTACAGTGGGACAGCAGCCAGCAAACGTGAATAGGAAATACACGAGGCATGGAGCTTTGCTGCTACATCCACGTTCACCCTCCTGCTTTTTCATGAAGAGGGACCTTCTCTTTCTTTTTTCTGGGTGGATTTCTACTGGTTTTACCTGTTCATACCCCAGGCAGCCAATGCCTGTGTGCTGGTGAAAGGGGTTGCTGGAAAAGCAAGTGATTGGCATATCAAAGGAAGAATCACAGATTCACAGATTGGTTTGGGGTGGAAGGGACCTTAAATCCCACCCAGTGCCACCCCTGCCATGGCAGGGACACCTCCCACTGTCCCAGGTGCTCCAGCCCCAATGTCCAGCCTGGCCTTGGGCACTGCCAGGGATGCAGGGGCAGCCCCAGCTGCTCTGGGCACCTGTGCCAGGGCCTCACACCCTCCCAGGGAGCAATTCCTTGCCTTGTGTAATACCTTCCAAAATATTGAGGTATTTTCATTGTTTAGGGCATTGAGCTTCCCAGGGTTCCTGGGAGAGTTGGGCACCAGAGGAGGAGGTGACTCTGTGGGCCTGAACCAGGTATTGCTGTACATCTAGATTTTGGGTGAGTTTGCTTGAGCTGGGCTCATCACCACGATTCCTCTGGTTCTTGTTCTCCCTGAGTCCTGTGGCCTCCCCTGCTTGGAGCATCCATGATTTCTGCAGCCATGGGCTCCAGAGAGCCCCACAGCAATGACCACGGCTGGAGCCAGCCTTGTGAGCTGGTGCTCTCTTGGGTTAAACAAAGGTCATTGAGAACATCTCATCCCACCTCTTCCTCTGCAAATACAAGTCTTTCATCCTCTGCAGAGACTTAAATTCCTTTGTCTTTTGGAGCAAAGTGTCTGCCTTCTGTTTTGGCTTTATTTTGGGATTTAAAATTACGTCATGATGTAGCCTTTACAGAGCTAAAAATGTTCAACAGGCAGAAACACAGCAGCCTGTCCATCCCTTGGAGGGGTGTGAGGAGGGGCTGTGCCTGACCCCTGTCCCAGGGTCCATCCCTGCCATGGGCTGTGTGACTGACCCCTGTCCCCAGTCCCCGTGTCCTCCTGGGAGCCTGGTGATGGCAGCTGCTTGAACAATTTCCAAGCAGGAACTTGGCACCACTTCAGATTTAAAATACAGGCAATTAGTGGAAGTGGTTTCAGTCTTGATTATTTCCCTCTTATGGCAGAAAAAGCATCTGTGGAAAGCTGGACAGTTTCTGTCCAGGACTGTTGAAATCATGTCCAAAGGGAACAGGAGGGAATCCCAGAACTGGCTCAACATCTCTTATTCCTGCACATCTGAACCCTGTGCCAGGCAGAACCCACCTCTGTCCAACATTTCCTCAAGTCCTGATCTAGAAACTGTAGTAGGAGTTACAAGGGTTGTCAGCAAGGTTTTACTCTGTTAAGTTTAAATGCAGTCACTAACATCCAAACCAAAGGAGCTACATTTTTAGTAAAAAAATAGGAAGAGTGAACAGCTATAGAAAAGATTCCTTCTGCTCCCAGGCTGAAACTTCCAAGAGGAAAAATCACATGAGGAGAGCCCTGGGGCACACTGAGTCTACCCAGACATGTCTCTGTTCTGGGGGGATTTTCCTCTGGGGTAAGCTGACATTTCTGTGCTGGCACTGAGCTCGTGCCCTGCTGCCAGCTCACAGGGCTGCAGGATGTTCCTCCACATCCATCACTTCTTGCAGGGCAGGGGGAGGCTCCTCGGAGACCCAGGAATTCTGATCCATGGGTGGGCTGAGGGCACAAAGCTGCTGCCCCCACAGTCCTCAGAGCAGGGAGCAGTTCCTCTGCATCACAGGAGAGCAGAGCTGGAGAGCTCAGGTCTGTCCTCTCCCTGCCAGCCCTTAGCTGACCTTTAAACTGGAAAGGGCACAGAGCATCTTTCCCAGCACACTTCCCAAGGCTCAGGAAAACTCAGTGCAAATTCTGGAGGTGTGTTCCCTGCATCCCTGACCCTGCTCCTGCCCCTGCTGGGTGCTCCCTGCACCCCTGACCCTGGTGCTGGGTGCTCCCTGCACCCCTGACCCTGCTCCTGCCTGTGCTGGGTGCTCCCTGCACCCCTGCTCCTGCCCTGCTGGGTGCTCCGTGGGCTGTGACCCCAGGCTGCACACCTGAGCTCTGTTTCTCCAGGGACAAGCTGCAGGACAGGCCCAGCAGAGGCTGAGGTGTTTCCTGCCCCAGGAGCTGCCCCAGGAGGCTGCTCAGCCCCAGCTCTGCAGGCTCTCAGTGCTCTGGAGGGGCTGGTTTGAGGCCCCTGCTGCAGTCCTGGCCCAGCCATGGCTCTGTCCCAGAGGTGTCCCTGTGGGGCTGGGGCTGACAGGACTGGGGTGCTCTTAGCCCTGCCAGGGACCTGAACCTCTGGGGAATGACACACACCCTTATTCTGTATTTTTTCCTACCCAGGCAAGGAAGGTGCAGACCTTTGGCTTCAGGTAGGAAATTACCAAAGCTTGTGTGAGGGAATGACCAATTTTGGTCCCACTGCAAAGCCTTGTCCTCCTCCACCCCTGGCCACCCTCCCTGGCAGTTTGTGACAGCCAAATTCTACCTGTGGCTGTGTCACAGGCCCTGAAAACCTGCCCATCTCCCCAGAGCCTGGCACACCAAACCTCAGAGATCTGGTCTAGTCAGAAGGTTTGCAGAGAAAATTAGGGTTTTTTCCTTCTTGGCTGGCTTCCATCAGCAGCAGCTCCCACTCTCCAAGGCACATCTCAATTAATTAACACAGTCAAACCTTATTAGAGACAATCGTTGGGCAGAAATTTTCCAGTCCAGAGTTCTCTTTGCTTTTCTCCTTGTTACTTCTCACCATTGCTTTCCTCCCTGGTGCCTTTCTCCTCAGTGAAGCCTCTCCTGCAGAGCCTGGTGTGGAGGGGGAGCTCTGTAGAGTGGAGTGGAGGCTCAGCCCCCTCCCAGCCCAAAGCCCAGCTGCAGTTGGGGATCCTGAGGGGATCCCAGCACAGCTGGACACACAGCCTGCCATCCCCCAGGCTGGGCAGCAGCAGCCTGTGCCTCTCCTCGGGGTCCCAGCAGCTCTCATGTCACCTCAGGTGTGGCATTGTGGGGAGAGCAGTGAGTCACTTCTCTGAGAAAAGCAAGAGATGACCCTCAAATCCTCTGTCATAGGTGGCACTGGGAATGCTGAAAATGCTCCAGGCAGGCTGAGGTTTGACTAGAGAGACTCTGAGTGTCCAAGGAAGGAAGGAAGGACAAAACCCAGACCCTGCACACTCGAAACCAAAGCACACATCAGCAAAAAGAAGCAGAATTTGATGTTGTGTCAGCAGCCCCAGCAGCTGCAGATCCCTCAGCTGTGGTTCTGAAATACCAAAGTGCAGGAGGGCCAGGGCAGGGTCCTGAGGCAGGAGGGGATGGAGGGAGGGAGGTCCAGGGCAGGGCTGTGCAGGTGGAGGCAGCAGGAGCCCCTGCCACCCTCCCTGGGGACAGACACTGCTGCTGGGAGCCTGGGCTGGGCTTTGCTGCCTGGCCCTGCAGGAGCACCTGGGGTATCCCAGCACCTGGAATGGCCCCAGCCCTCAGCCCCTGCCCTGCAGCTCCCGTGGCCCTGGCCCAGGGTGTGGGACACAGGGCATGGGGCTGGCAGGGTGTGGGACACAGGGCATGGGGCTGGCAGGGTGTGGGACATGGGGCACAGAGCTGGGAGAGTGTGGGACACGGGCCTGGCAGGGTGTGGGACGTGGGGCTGGCAGGGTGTGGGACAGGGGGCACAGGGCTGGCAGGGTGTGGGGCACAGGGCATGGAGCTGGCAGGGTGTTGGACAGGGGACACAGGCACGGGGCTGGCAGGGTGTGGGACACGGGGCTGGCAGGGTGTGGGACAGGGGGCACAGGGCTGGCAGGGTGTGGGACAGGGGGCACAGGCACAGGGCTGGCAGGGTGTGGGACAGGGGGCACAGGGCTGGCAGGGTGTGGGGCACAGGGCATGGGGCTGGCAGGGTGTGGGGCACAGGGCACAGGGCTGGCAGGGTGTTGGACGGGGCACGGGGCTGGCAGGGTGTGGGGCACAGGGCATGGAGCTGGCAGGGTGTGGGACAGGGGGCACAGGGCTGGCAGGGTGTGGGGCACAGGGCATGGAGCTGGCAGGGTGTGGGACGCGGGGCTGGCAGGGTGTGGGGCACAGGGCATGGAGCTGGCAGGGTGTGGGACAGGGGGCACAGGGCTGGCAGGGTGTGGGGCATGGGGCTGGCAGGGTGTTGGACAGGGGGCACAGGGCTGGCAGTGCCCCCAGCCCGGGCCAGGGGTGCAGGGGCCCAGGGGTGATGGGGCCATCCTCAGCAGGGAGCAGCCGTGTCCCAGAGCAGGCAGGTTCTCTGAAAGCCCTGCAGGCACAGCAGGAGCAGGGGCTGCTTTGTGTCTGTGGGGAAGTGAGAGGCATTTTCCAGTGCTGTCAGGGCAGAGCTGACAGCCTCAAATTATTGTTATTATTTTCTTTTAACAGGAATGCAAATATGTCAGCCTTTCTAGGTGGCTTCATTAAGTACCCAGCACATCACTCAGAGCCTCACAATTCTTTTCAAGTACCCACATCCCTGTCCCATGTTCATTGCAGAGCCTGAATTCCTCTGACTCCGGCTCGTGATGACAAACAGGTTCAGAATAGGATTAAAAAAATATCCAGAAGATAATAACAGTTGTTTTTCTTCCTTACAGCTGCTAAATAGCAGAGAAAATGCATGGCAGGGTCAGTGCAGCTCCCAGCCCGGGTAACTCAGTGCTGGGTCACTGGGATACAGGGGCTCATCCTGGGATTTAATGGATTTGTCCTGAAACACGGGGCAGTGCCTCATCCCCTCTGTGTTCTGGAAGGAGAAATTCCTCATTCCCATTTTGCTTCTTGATTGAACAGGAGGGAACAAGAACAATGCTGCAGGATCATTATTAAAAGTTGATCAAACTGAGACAAAGATGAATTGACTAACAACAGAAAAACCCTTTTATTACATACAGGTCTTGATTAGTCTGTTTATTTTCATAAATGCAGTGAACTGTTCTTTGACCCATTTCCCAGGAATTTTAGCCACCTTCTCCCCCGGGTACCAAACAAGGGATGTGCATCACTTTGCCATGCCAGGGACCACCATGGTCAGAGACCCCACAGGTCTCTCTCGTGTTTGCTGCACCCTTTGGGCTGCCCCAGCATCTCAGAGCATTCCCTCTTCTCAAGTCTACCTCAGCCCTTTCTGTCCAGGCTGATTCTCCTCTCCACTGCAGCTCCCTCCCATGTCTTGTGAGAAGCTCTTTTCCTCTCAGGCTCATCCCATTGACAACTCCTTCAGAGCCCCCAAACATGGGACATCTCAGTAAAACTCCTGAATAAGTGAAGCTTGGAGAGGTGTTTCTACATCTTTGAGTGTGGGGACTTCAGCTGAGAGATTTAGGAGCACAGAAGAAAACACAGTTAAACACAGGGGGTTTTAAGAAAGACAAGTTATGACCAGTGCCCCTGGCCCTGCTGCATTTCAAGGTCAGTCACAAAAATGTGTTCAATATTGAGCAGAAGGCACAGCCCATGGATTGGCACAGAGCGGGGATGGCTCCAGATGTGTGTGTGTGTGGGAAGACTCTGCTGGCTGATGTGCAGGGAGAGGCAGGTTCAGGTGTGTTTTATCAGCACTGTGTCTTAAATACCTGAGCCTTGACCTTCAGCTGGATGAAGAAAATAGGTATTTCAGGCTCCAAAGTCAGTCAGACTCTTTATTTTAATGAAGGATAGGTACCCCAGAAATTACAGGCTGAACTGGCAAAAGGAATGAAGGAATCTGGAGGCATTAATTAAAGCAGCCTGGCTGCTGTTCTGTCACTCACACGGCCACAAGAGCTGAGGGGAGCTCCAGCCAAGCTTTGCATTTGATGATGCAGTAATATTTTATAGCTGAGATAACTCTGTGGGGCTGCTTTGTTATCAGCCTCTGCAGCAGCACACCTGGCTTCTGGGGGTGTCTGTGCCCCCCTGCTCTGGGGTGCAGGTCACAGACCAGGCTCAGGTGCCTGACAGCAGCAAAGGCCCCTCTGCAGAGCCCAGCTGGAATTGTCTGAGGCCAGCAGTGGGAGCAGGGCAGTGGGAATGGGGGAACAGCCTGCCAGCCCTTGGAAGGCAGGGCTGGGCTGTTAAACCCTCTGGGTGTGCAAATGCAGGCACGAGTCAGGGGAGAAGAAAGAGCAATCTCCTGAGGTTAAATCCTTCCAGCTTGAGCCAATGCAACATTCAGTACCTACAGCTGCCAGCACTTCAGGGGGTGCTGTAAAAAAGATGGGCACAGACTTCTTTACAAGGGCCTGCAGTGATAGAAAAAGGGGGAATGGTTTTAAATTAAGGAAGTATAGATTCAGATTGTATATAAGGAAGAAATGTTTTACAATGAGGATGGGAGGCCCTGGCACAGGTGCCCAGAGCAGCCCCTGGATCCCTGGCAGTGCCCCAGGCCAGGCTGGACACTGGGGATGGTGGAAGGTGTCCCTGCCATGGCAGGGGTGGGAGTGGTGGCCTTTAAGTGTCCCCTTCAGCCCAGACCTCTCTGTGGTTCTGTTACATCCATTGGCTTGCAGCACTGGGAGAGCCAACCCCTGGGAAGGCAGCCCCCAGCCAGGCTGGGACAGGAGAGTGACAGATCCGGGGGCTGCCACGAGCCCGGGGTGCATGGGGACATCAAAGGGCTCCCTGATCCCCAGGGGCTCACCCAGGGG
This sequence comes from Agelaius tricolor, assembly GCF_023055355.1. Taxonomy (NCBI): domain Eukaryota; kingdom Metazoa; phylum Chordata; class Aves; order Passeriformes; family Icteridae; genus Agelaius; species Agelaius tricolor. The sequence continues at coordinate 2,373,929 of NW_027269314.1, forward strand.
TGTCACAGAACCCTGGAGTGCCAGGCTGGGACAGGAGAGTGACAGATCCGGGGCTGCCATGAGCCCGGGGTGCATGGGGACATCAAAGGGCTCCCTGATCCCCAGGGGCTCACCCAGGGGTGTCACAGAGCCCTGGAGTGCTGCTTGCCTGCCTCCCCAGCCTGAGGACTGGCTTTGGACTGGAGGAGATGGCACTGGGAGGGCTTGGTGACACTCCCAGGGTGCTGCCACTGCTGGGGGACAGGCACAGGAGGCTTCAGTGTCCCCTGCACTGCTGCTGTGCTTTGGTTGGCAACTGTCCCCACCTCAACACACCCTGGGCTCTTTACTCATTGTCTCTGCTTTTCACAACAAAAATTGCTAATTTCCAGAATTAGCCAGCTGTGTGCTTCTTCTCACCCGCCCCTGATGATCTGCATGGGAATTGTCAGCACCAAACCTGACCAAGCCATAAATTCACCTTTAAAACACACATTCCTTCTCACCAGAGCCCCATGGCAGAGGAGACCTTGTGGCACAAACACATCTGTGGGTTTGGCACCTCTATCTCCTTGTGCAGGACCCCAGCCTGGAGGCCTGGCCTTTGTGGGTCTTCTGTGCTATTTAGGGTTTTCTAGTGGGTTTTCTTTGCTATTTAGGGTTTTTTAATGGGTCCTCTTTGCTATTTAGAGTTTAATATGCAGATAGACTGTTCTTTGGGTTTGGAATGGTTTGCAGTACTCTGTGCATGACCCAGAGCACTGTGCTGAGCAATGCTGCCCGGCACAATTCCTTGCAGGCTGCTGCTGGAGGAGGATTTATCTGCCCTGAGAGCAGAGGTGGGGGCTCTGCTGTGCAGAACCCCAGAGCTGTGTGTGCTCCAGCCCTGCCCAGAGGTGCTCAGGGCTGCAGCAGGAGCAGCCCTTCATCCTGGGGGTGTTGGGCTGGCAGAGGAACAAAGGAGCTCAAAACAAGGGGTTTAGCTCAGCAACTAAACAAACATGAGAATCCATCTCAAGCTGGTGGTTAATGGGCAAAAATGGGCTGTGCAGGCTTCAGTGGCTCTTGGGGGAGACCCCTCTGCCCCCCTTTTCTTAGTGTCTGGGAAGGCATTCCCCCTCAATTAAAAATGAACTCCTCCCACTCCTGTAAGAGCAAGGAAATGCTGGGGAGCAGCTGCTGCTCTCAGAGTCATACTGAGGGCCTGTCAGGGAGTATTTCATGCAGGTTTTCTCACCATCCCAAGAGTAGAAACTTGATAAACTTGGAAAGGAAAGGGAAGATGTGTGCATGCAGCAGAAGGAGACCCTGCTCAGCGCTGCAGTCCCTGTGCAGGGGGGCCTGGGGCTGGGGCCCCCATTCTCTGGGTTTCTGACCCTGCTGGGGGCAGTGCAGAGGGGGTGCCCTGGGGGAAGGACCCTCACAGCCCCCCCTTCAGAGCTGGGGTCACAAACAAGGCACTGGCAGCTTCCTGGGGGCTCTGGGAACCCGGGTCTGCCTCTCCAGGTTGTTTCCTTGTCCTTTTGTCCCCATGGGAACAGTCTCCTCTCAAATCCAAATGCAAGCAGCTTAAACACCATTATGCATTTTACATATTTGCAATGCATTTCCTCGTACTTGCACTCTCATTTTCACTCTTTTTCCCTTCAAGGCAGAGAGAGTGATTCTGGAAATTTTGCTTATGGCTGCAGTTGTCCTGTGGCTCAGGGCTCTTGTTACATGGTCACTCCAAATATCTCTTGACATTTTCCCTTCTAACTTCATTTTTTCCTAATCCAAGAAAAGATCCAGGAACCAAAGCCAAGTAGTTAAACCATCCAACTCTATTTCCCCCACACACCCCCTCCCATTCCTCTTGTTTGCACAGGACAAGTCTGTTGGCATCACAAAAGGTTATTTCTCTTTTTCTTGCAGCCTTTCTGTAATTTTTTCTTTATTTAAAATCTCGTAAGGAGGCTTTTACACTCTGCACTACACAGCCTTTTTTGGCCCATTGTAGCAAACAACCATCTGTATTGTAATTTTAGTGTTTAAAACATCAGGAGAACTTTTCTCCTCCTGACCAACCTTTCAGTAGGGACAGCCCTGGGATGGATGATTTTTCTCTTTATTTTTCCTCTGCCCAGGTAGAAGGTTTGCAGGCTGGTGAGTCACTTTTGGGGTTCTGGGTGTCACAGGACAGACAGGGGAGCCCCAGCTGAAACCCTGCTGCAACAGCAGCGCTGCCAGGCACCCGGGTGGAAGCTCCCTGGTGGGAATTTCAACATGAAATATCTGCCAGAAGTAAAGCTGAAGGGATGGAATCCTCCTCCTGTGTCTCTGCTTTGTGCAGATCCCCCCTGGTACTCCAGGAAGGGTCATTTCCTACAAGTTCTGAGGTTCTGCAGTGCTTCAGGGTGGCAGATGTAGGTACAGAACCCCTGGAGCTCCCCACAGCAGGACCCTGTGGATGCTCACATGGGTCTGTGGGGACACTGGACATGGTCCCCAAAGAGAAACCTTTGAGAGACCCTGATCTGCACAGAAGTCACTTTTTGCTCTGACAGGGAGGGTGTCCTGTCCCTGGCAGTGTCCCAGACAGGGCTTGGCCCAGTGCAAGGTGTCCCTGCCATGACAGGGGGTTGGACTGGAAGACCTTTAAAGGCCCCTTCCAACCCAAATAATTCTGTGGTTCCACATCTCAGGGTGAGAAGAGCTGGAGGCTGGAAAGGCACCAGGGACAGCACCATGTCCAGTGTTGGTTCTTAAGTATTTTGGGTGGAAAAGAGAGAGCCCAGATGAAAACTGAGCTCTGCAAGACTCTTGGGTGGGTCAGGAGGCCACATCAGGCTGGATATCGACTCAGTTTTTGAGCAGATCTCCAAGCTGTATTCAAATACAGACCACTGAGTAATAAAACTGATTTCTTAATTTATTCATCCAGAACAAAATATGCATCTAAATCCCAGTATCAAGGAACACTGGAATTGCACTGGAGTGTCTCTGTTGCTTCAGCTGATGCAATGTGTGGGTCATAGTGGATTTTACCCTGGTTTTTCCCCTCTATCCCATTAGCTGGATTCTATTTCACACCCAAGATAGCTCAGCTACCTTAGAAGGCATAAAATCATCAGGATGGCTTCTGTGGCATTGTTGAGCAGGTCTGAATGCTCTCCAATATTTCTGACTCCAGCATCCTCAGGCACCTCCCCTCGGCCCCACAGCACCATGCTGTCCCCAGGGACATGGTGGGCCCACCTTCATCATCCTCAGGCACCTCCCCTTGGTCCCACAGCACCATGCTGTCCCCAGGGACATGGTGGGCCCACCTTCATCATCCTCAGGCACCTCCCCTTGGTCCCCAGCCCTGTTCCCCAGAGGGGAGCTGGCCCTGGGGAAGGGGGGGCTCATCTGAAGCAGCAGCCATGGCCCTGCAGGAGGCAGGAAGGGAAAACTCAGAGAGATGAGCACGGCAGAGGTGCCTGGACCTGCCCATGAGATAACAGAACAAGGGAGAGGGAGAGCAGGAACAGAAGGTGCTCTGGAAGGTAACTGGGCACAAACAAAGGGAATAAAGTTATTTTGTGAGTGTGGAGTTTGGGCTTGCACAAAGAGCAGCAGTGCAGGACCTGTGAATGCTTGGCAAGGGCAGGAGGAAGGAGTGCTTGTGTCCTGGGATTAATTTAAATCACAAAAATGTGATCCCAAGCAAATGAGCTGATTTCCAATGCCCAGGGCAAAAGGAAGGGGGGAAAAATATGCAAACCAAATTAAAGAGAATTGCAGTGATATAAAAACAAACATGGGTGTATCCACCCCCCAACCCCCAGATTCCCAGCTAAATCCTTAGCTTTTCATCCCCAGTTTATGAGGGATCTCTGCTGATTCAGGTGTGCTGGAGTTCTGGCTCAACAATTTTAAGTGGCCAGCATTCCTTTAAAAGATAGTTGGTGCCTGCAAAGGCTTTTCTTCCTCCTATCCGCCTTCCCACCAGAATAAAAGGTTCCCCCACATAATAATTGGCCAAAATGGAAATTGCCCATGTTTTCCCCTCAGGTATGCACAGCCAAGCAGCTGTGGTGTGGTCTCAGCTGGGAAGTTCGATTTTTATTCTGCCATTCAGCCCAGGTGCTCAATAAAAAATGCAAGAGCGACAACAACAACAAAAAAACCAAAAATCAAAGGGCAAAGGAAGGGAATATTGCTGCCAGCTAAACAGCTCCTTTTAATCTGGGCTCCGTCCTCCTCCTTTTGAGGGAATGGTGTTGCTATTAAAGTCAGATGAGAGGGAGAGATGGGATCCCAGGTGAGCAGAGCTGGAGTGGTTCTGGGAGATAAGATTTAACGTGCAGAGGCAGAGGCTGGAGCTTTGTTGTTGCAGCAGGAGGGCTGCGTGTGCTGGGGAGGCTGGGGCAGCACGAGGCATGTTTGACTTCCCTGGTGTCAGTGCAGGGCTGGGTCTGTGTGGGTGTCCAAGGGCAGACCCAGCTGGGAAAGAAAACAGCTCCTGGCTGGGATCGGGTCTGGAAGCTTCCATCCCTTGTTAGGAAGAGCTGGGAGCTCCCTGTGATACAGCCCTGCGTTTCTGAAGGCACCCAAAGGCACCTCTGGATGGGAATGTGGGGCTGCCCAGAGCCTGCAGGGCAGCTGGGGCAGCTCCAGAGTCTGTCCTGCTCCTGCATCCCTCGGGGGCTCTGAGCTCCCCCTGCCCATCCCAAACTGCCCCTGCACCTCCCTCCTGTCTGTGCCACTGGGTTCCCCCTCCTGGTCCCTGGGGTGGCTGAAGGACCTGCTGCTGCTGCTGGAAGTGCTCAAGGACATTTGGCCAAGGATGTTTTGGGGGAGGGTTGGAGATCCCCAGTGCAGTGCAGGTGCAGTTTTTCCAGACAGAGGAGCCCAGGTGGAATCCCTGGACACAAATATCCAGCTGCACTTGGACAGGTGTGGAATCTCTGGACACAAATATCCAGCTGCACTTGGACAGGTGTGGAACCCCTGGACACAAATATCCAGCTGCACTTGGACAGGTGTGGAATCTCTGGACACAAATATCCAGCTGCACTTGGACAGGTGCTGACTCCCCTTTTGATGCCTTCATTTTGGAGAAGCATGGACAAGGTTTGGCACCTCAGACAGACAGAGCATTGTCCTGCCAGAGCAGCAGACACAAAGCAGAGGCAGAATGGAGCCAAGGCTCAGCTGCCTTTCTCAGGTCAGGAGTGAACACAAACTGGAACCACGGGACTGGTTCCTGGTGGGGAAGTTTGGGCTGTCCCTTCTCTGCCACAGATTTTTTTGTGCTCCCTGGGGAAACCTCTCCATCCTGCCAGGCCCGTGCCTGCCTTGTCTCTTTGCATGAAAAACCCACAGGGATGGATGGATGGATGGATGGATGGATGGATGGATGGATGGATGGATGGATGGATGCTGCCTTATTTTGAAAAGGCTCTAGAGTACAATAACGGCCCTCAATGCAAGATATTCCACTTTTTAGCACTGAAATGGAGCAAAAGTTCAGCAATAATTTCAACTTGATGAGAACTAGGTGTTTTTCTATGTTCAAAATGTCCATTTCTTTTTGTCCCAAGGTCCTTATGTGCTACTGAGAAAAGAGGGGAGAGAAAAGGGAGGGTTTCCTTGCTCTGAAATTGTAGTAGTCTGTGCAGTAGTCTGCTAAGGAAGAAAGGATGGAAGCATCAGTCAGACAGGGGTTTTACAAATTCCAGCTGAATTTGACACTGAGGCTGCTGTGCAGTCCTTGCTGAAGGACCCAGCAGGGTTAAGTTTGTGTCCTCAGGAATGCAGTGCTTTGGGTTATGGATGAGTCATGCCCATGTATCCCCATGTGGAACCTCTCGGAGAGCTGCTCCAGTGCCTGCTGGGCAGACAGGAGCTCCCATGTGTCTGTCCTGGCAGGGGGTGATGGAGGACTCGTGCAGGGGCTCAGCATCAAGCGTTGGTGCAGCACTGCGGCTTCCCTGCTTTGTTCTGGGCTGTGGTGCTCTGGAATTGTTGCAGGATGGGCACCAGAGAGGTCCCAGCATCGCCTGCTGTGGGCTGAGATCATTTAATGAGTTCCCAGAAAAGGCACATGAAGCCCTCCCAGACTCTGTGCCAAGAACTGGGTGGGACTGGTTTGAGCTGAGAGCTGTGTCTGGGAATCCCCACATCCCAACAGCAGCTTCCCAATTACCCTTTTTTGTTTGGATCAGGGCTTTCTCTTTGTTCTAGAAAGCCTTGACAGCAGGGACCATCTCTCTGAGATTTGGCACAGGTGCCCAGAGCAGCTGTGGCTGCCCCTGGAGCTGTCCCAGGCCAGGCTGAGCACTGGGGCTTGGTTTGGTGGAAGGTCCCTGCCACGGCCGAGAGTGGAGCTGGATGATATTTAAGGTCCTTTCCATCCAAACCATTCCATGATTCCATGCTTTAAAGAGAGGGGGTGATGTGGGGGGGAGCTTCACTCAGCCCCAGAATGAGCTGGCAGAGAAGAGCAGTGACTCGTCCAGGGCTGTGCCACCAGCCTGTTTCTGAAGTGGGAGCAGCCCCGAGGATTCCTGGTGGTGTTTGATGCTTATTCAGAGGCTGTCAGGCTTCTCAATGACAAACTCAACCTCAGTCCTCACCATCTTGATGAGCTTTTGTGTGTGTTAACCAGCTGCCAAACACTTGATCAGGGAAGTGTCTCTGAGCTTAACAGAGTGAGAAAACAACCACACACTTCCACAAAAAGGCAGGGACTGAGCTCCCAGAGCAGACACTGGTGTGAGACAGTGAGAGCCCTCAAGATACTGAGTGTGTAACATCCAGACATCCTCCTGCATTCATAAAATTGGGGTCAATAACACCATTATTGATGCTAACTATGGCAGCCCCATTTCCCAGAGTGTCAGCTGTAATAAAACAGCTCCCCAAATGTCAGGCTGAGCATAAAGGATATTAGAAGCCTAATGGAGCACATTCATACTTCTAATTGAGAGTAAAATATCATCAAACAACCGAGTACTTTGACAGGGTTGTTTAATAATTAGGCCAGGATGCAAGAGAGAGAGAGTTCAGCTTGCTGCTGAAAATGAGGCAGGGCTTATGATGAGGGGAATAAAGACAGTCTTTTACAAAAGCAATTTGAGAGGAAATATTGCTGCAGAGTGCTGTAAAAAATGTCACGGGTATGGTCTCAGCCTGCATCGTCCTGGGGAGGGTGAGTCCAGTGCACAGATTGCCCAGGGAGGTGAGAGCCAGAACTGGATGCTGGTGAATAAGCTCAGTTTAAAGAGCAACTTTGTCGTTTGCTTTCATTTGGATTTTTACATCAAAGACCTCATTTATCCTCTCCTCCAAGCAAAGGCTCCAAGAGGCAGAGCTGCCCTTCTACCTGAGCAGTAAAAAAAGTCCAGAGGCTTTGAGCTGAACACATGAAACACCATCTTTGTGACCCTGCCTTTACTTTGACAGTCTCTGGAGATCCTCTCTGTCCCTTGGTGGCTGAACTTCTCCAAGCGACACCAGCCCTCCTGCAGCTGCATTAAAGTGGCAGGGAAATGTTTGGCACTGCAGAGATGGGAAGCTTTCCTCATCCTACATGGGGACACAGCACTTTGAGCCCCTCCTCTTGAAATAAATAGGGCAGGAGATCTTCCTCCTCTTTAATGCCTTTATTAAAAATCAGCTCAGGCAGGGAGAACCAACAGGTCGGTGCTCATGCTGCCGCTGCTCCCAGGAGTGACTCAGAGGAGGAAGAAGAGTGCAGCTGTGTCCACTGGTCTGCAGACAGAGCTGGGGCATCCATCCTTATGAATGCACCAGGAAACCCCCAGTTTTCTGGTTTGACATTCGGGATCCTCTTTCTAGCTGGCATCTTTAGTTTAGGGTGAGGGGTAAAAAGGGTCTTAGCAAACACTCGAGTCTGTTCCTCACCTCTAGACATCACTTAGATCTCTTAATTCCATGGTGGCTCATTGTTTTAGGGGTTTTTCCTGCTAGATTTGGTGAGGGTTTCTTCCTTTGCATGCCAACCCTGATGTCACCTCCTCCTCACAATCCCAGGTGCCAGTTTCCAGGAAGCAGCAGGGTGATACTCAACAAAGGGGGTTTCTAACCATCAAGAACAGGTAATTAAAGGAAAACTATTAACAACAGGTGATTACAACATGAAATTATTAACAACAAATAGTTAGAACTCTAACTTAGCAGCAATTGCTTTAACCTGTTAACTCTGCAACCTTTAAAAAAAATGGACAACTTTTCTACTCATAACAATTTCAGCCCCAGGTAGGAGCAGCTGCTGCCTGCAGGGGCTGTACCCCACACAGGCTCCATCAGCACCGCCCTGGAGGGCAGAGTTTGGGCACACCTGGCCCAGGGGATTTGGCCACATCTGGCCCGGAGGGGCTGCAGGGGCAGAGGGGGCTGTGAACACACACACGGGGAGTGTGAGAGGTAACCAGGCACTGCTGTGGCAGAGGTGATGAAAGCCTGTGACACACAGACAGGAGGTGCTTGAGAAGAGCAGAGTGGTTTTAGGGTGCAAGTTTCCTGCCAGCATAGTGCTGGCTGGATTTTGGGAGAGGAGGACAAAGGGATGGAGCACTGCTCCCATAGGAAAAAGCTGAGAGAGCTGGGGGTGTTCAGTCTGGAGAAGAAAAGGATGCAGGGGGAGCTTTAAACACCTTCCTGTGCCCAAAGGGGCTGAAAGAAAGATGGAGACAAGTGTTTTAGTTGGACCTGATGCAATAGGATGAGGGGTGATGGTTTTAAAGGAGAAGAGGGTTGTTTTAGATTAGATATAAAGAAAATGTTTTTAGGATAAGGGTGTGAGGCCCTGGCACAGGTGCCCAGAGCAGCTGTGGCTGCCCCTGCATCCCTGGCAGTGCCCAAGGCCAGGCTGGACACTGGGGCTGGGAGCCCTGGTCTGGTGGGAGGTGTCCCAGCCATGGCAGGGGCTGGAAAGGCTCCCTGAAATGCCCCAAGGCATTCCCTGAACAGGTGAAATGATCTTCTCCTGCCTCCACCAGCTGTGCTGACAGAACAACCCCTGTGCATTTCTGCCAAGACAGCAGTGGGATCTCTGGCACCCTGGCCCTGCTCCAGCAGTAATAACTCTGTCCTGCCTCCCCAAATTCCTCCTGCTCTCTCAGTTAGAAACAATTTTCTTCTTCACTTCATGACCCAAACTGTTGCCTCAATTAGTTGCTCAGTGTTGATTAAACAAGCCAGTTCCTATAGATGGCTGAAAAGGAGTCTGTGGGGATTCCAGCACTAATGGAATGCACAATATTAACTGAAATCAATAGAATTAATGGGTTAATTCCATGCTAATACGTAGGGCTGGAGGAGAAGTTAGGCTAATGAAAATGCATGTATTCCCTAAACTATTCCATTTGCATCAGATGATTCATCCACTACTGCTTCTTTGAAACACTAATGAGATTAAAAGCACTTTTACTGAGTGTACACGACCAAGTACAAGCTCTGCCTCACCAGGTTCCCTGGGTGAGGTGCTGCCTCTGTGCCTGTTTCTCTGCAGGTCAGCTGGGCTGCAGAGAGAGCTGGGGAGCTGAGCAGGGGCATCCTGCTCTGAGGGCCAGCAGCTCTCTGCTAATGCTGCAGGGTGATTTGGCAAGGACCTGTCCCTGGGTCTGCCCTGGGCTTGTGAGGAGTGAGGAATAGGAGTGAGGAGCTGTGGTGTGAGGAATGAGCAGTGAGGAGCTGTGGTGTGAGGAATGAGGAGCTGTGGTGTGAGCAATGAGCAGTGAGGAGCTGTGGTGTGAGCAGTGGGGAGCTGTGGTGTGAGCAGTGAGCAGTGAGGAGCTGTGGTGTGAGCAGTGAGCAGTGAGGAGCTGTGGTGTGAGCAGTGGGGAGCTGTGGTGTGAGCAGTGAGCAGTGAGGAGCTGTGGTGTGAGCAGTGAGGAGCTGTGGTGTGAGCAGTGAGGAGTGAGGAGCTGTGGTGTAAGCAGTGAGCAGTGAGGAGCTGTGGTGTGAGCAGTGAGGAGCTGTGGTGTGAGCAGTGAGGAGCTGTGGTGTAAGCAGTGAGCAGTGAGGAGCTGTGGCCATTCTGTGCCCACCTAAACCATGCCTTGCATCAGCTCTTGTTCTCTTATACTGGACAGACTCACTGAAAAACAGAACTTCTGGGTTTTTCTTCTTCTCGTGCTGATTTCTAGTTGGAAATGGGTCTCAAAAATTGCAAATGTCTGGGTCTTCAGGAAGAAATGTACATTTTCATCAGACTCATGGAGTTACAGAATCATAAAGGCTATCACGTGGCTCCAGCCTTTTTCAAGGGGTACCAGAGGGGCAGTGGGATTCCCTTGGTCTGGGGGTGCAGGGGGGATGCAGCTGTGAGCAGCAGAGGAGGGATCCATCCACTGCACACTTTCATAAAGGGCAAGGAGTCAATGACTTCTCATGAGCCAAGATTAGAAGTTTCTGAGCACTGGCAGGAGAAACCCTGGACTTTGGGATATCATGGAGGTGTGCCAGGTGCAAGTGAGGGGCAGATCTGTCAGGGGTGCATGTGGAGGGCTCAGAGAAGCCCAGGTACAAAACTGCCCAATAAATTTTCCAGCTTTCTCTTGTCCTTGCAAAATCAAAAGATGCCCAAGGTGAGCCTTGATGACCACAAACCCAGGTTTTCCTGTGTTAGAAAGGATTGATAGAAACATCAAAGGATCATTTCGGTTGGAAAAACCCTGTGAGACCATCAAGGGCAACCATTCTCCAGCAGTGCCAAGGCCACAGCCTGTCCCCTGTCCCCAGGTGCCACAGCCACACACTCCAGGGGCTCCATGGCCAGGTGGCAGCTGAGTGAGCCCTGAGCAGGCGCTGATCAGCCCTGGATCAGCCCTGCAGCTCTGTCCCAGGTGCCAGTGGCAGCAGCTGCCCTGCACTGCTGTGCTGCACGTGCTGGGTCACTCGTCTGCATTGCTGATGTGCAGGGCCACAGAGCATTTAGGATCTGTGGGGGGGCTCACCAGCTGCCCTTTGTGGCTGCATGCCCAGGCCACCCAGGAGGACGTGACTCACCCCAAACAGGGCCAGAGCCTGCTCTGGGGCCGTTCTGGCACAGCCCATGGGCAGCCCCAGCCCAAAACCAGCCCCAGGGACTGGGCAGGGCTCTAATTGAGAGTGGGCTGCAAAACCTTGGGAATTTGACTTTGCTCTCTGGGAAGTATTGACAAAATCAGAGCCAGGAAAGATGGTCCCAGCAACCTGATGAATTTCTGGCAAAAGAGAAAATGGTTTTGGCCAAAAAAGAGGTGGTTTGGCTCCTGAGCTGCATCTGTAGAGATGAGCTCCAGCTGCAAAACTCAGCAAAACTGACCAGATTGCAGGACACCCAGTGGCAGCAGAGGCCACATTTGTCTTAGTTTGGGGACATTTGGGTTTTCTATTTATAGGCAAAAATATGGCATCTTTTTGCCTGTGCATCTCCATTTTCTCTGTGGGTGGGTAAAAAGAAATGTTTGATCCCACAGCACTTTGGGAGACCATTCTTGGAGAGATAATTAATTGGGAGTTAGAATTAGACAACCTTTAGGATCTCATCTGACCATTAATCTATGATTCTGTATAATAACTCATTCTGTGATTCTATAAGAAATTTTCTTTAAAAAATTGCTAGGTGGGACAATTTTTCCCCGAGAATGGGCCTTGCCCAAAATAAAATGTAGGGAGGAGTTTGTTTCATTAGGGGAAGGGAAGGATTGGTTGCATAAGTTGAAGCAAACCCTTCATTTTTGGTTTCAATGAAGTTCCTTACCAAGTCTGCTTTGTGGAGTGACTGCACAGCTGAGCTTGGGTCTCCTCCTTTGATTTCACCACTCTGTGCCAGGAGCAGTGGGGTACCAGAGGGTCCCTTACGCTCCCCATGACAGCCACGAGGCAGTGCCTTTACCCAGCCAGGCACATACCAGGTCAGTGCAGTATTTTCTTCATTTACAAGAAGTGACATCGATTCCCACAGGAAATCTGTCGTTTCTCTGGACCTGAGCACACTGTGTTTCTCACATAAGGAGCTCTGTATTCAGAGGCACTGAGGGGAAGTGGGAGCCCCATTTCCAGAAGTGTTTTGTGGTTTTAGGAGCATGTCCCTCACAGAGCAGAGGGCCAGGGGAGATCCCTGGTTGCTGTGACAATGCAAGGCCCTGGCCAGCCCTGCACCAGGGCTCAGGCTCGGCTGTGCCCTATGTATGGTATCCCCAGGAAGGCAGCCCAGAGGCACAGCCAGGAGGGACCTGGGACCATGCAAGGCTCCTCATTTCTGTCAGTCTTCCTCTCAGAATGGGTTGGGTTGGGTAGGAAGGGACTGAAAGCTCATCCAGTTCCTGTCATGGACAGGGACTCCTTCCCTGGGTTAGTTTGCTGTGCAGAGGTGGATAAATCCCCACTGGGGCTGCCTTGAGTTGGCTGCTTGGCCAAGCCATGGGTGTGAGCCACCATGGCCCAGTCACCCCCTGTGGGGGCACAGCCAGGCCACGGATGTGAGCCACCATGGCCAAGAGTCACCCCCCTGTGAGGGTACAGCCATGGGTATGAGCCACCTTGGCCCAGAGTCACCCTTGCTGTGAGGGCACAGCCAAGCCATGGGTGTGAGCCACCATGGCCCAGAGTCACCCTTGCTGTGAGGGCACAGCCATGGGTGTGAGCCACCTTGGCCCAGAGTCACCCCCTGTGAGGGCACAGCCAGGCCATGGGTGTGAGCCACCATGGCCCAGAGTCACCCCCTGTGGGGGCACAGCCATGGGTGTGAGCCACCATGGCCCAGAGTCACCCTTGATGTGGGGGCACAGCCAAGCCTTGTCCAGCAACACGGGCATGAGGGTCTCTGCATTTCACCTGGACACCAGCCGTGCAGACCATTCCTCTATTTCCAACCCAAACTGGGTGATCCCACCTGCTCCCAGGTGGCTTGTGGTGACACCAGGGAAGGGTCTGGGCTGCAGAGGGTGAGTCTCTTGTAGATGGTTCAGTAAAGGTGCCCCAAGGCAAGGGATGGGACAGACACATCCTTCACACAATTTTCTGCAGCTCCCATGGATTGGAGGACTCTTCTCTGCTCTCAGGGCAGCTGAAGTCCTGCAGGGCTCAGCAGCAGTTGGGTTGTGATGCTCAATTTGGTACAGTCCTGGAAGCGCAAAGTAAAACCAGCATTTGGATTTTCATTTCCTTCACTTCTGATCTTCACCACAAAGAGGATTTCACTGAGGATTAGGAAGAATTTCTTCACAGAAAGGGTGGTCAGGCCTTGGCAGGGGCTGCCCAGGGAGGTTTGGAGTGCCCATCCCTGGAGGTGTCCAAGGAAGGCCTGGATGTGGCACTCAGAGCTCCAGGCTGGGGACAGGGTGGGGATCAAGCACAGGATGGACTCGATGGTTGTGGAGGTCTTTTCCAGCCTGAATGAGCCTGTGATTCTGTGGTTCAGAGCAGAAACTCTGCAACAACCCTGCTGACCACTGGCAGGGCAGAGCCTGCCAGGACACATTTGTGTGTCCCCAAGAGGAAGCAGAGCTACCCAGGCACAGCAGCTCAGGAAACTTGCCTTTGATCTCACACTTTGATACACCACTGACTTCAGTGCAGAACTGACACCATCAGAAATAAGATCAAAGCCTGTTCCTTGTGCACTAGAGACATCTGTGATGTCAGCAAACACCCAGAGTCATCAAGCTGAGCTCTGTGGAATTTCTGTGGCTTGAAAGTGGTGTGACTATGATTAAAACTTGTCCTTACATTAATTCATATTTCACAGGCCTTTTCTGGGATGTTTTGCATTGTGAGTCTGCTGGGGAAATTCCAGCTGCACGTTCTAGATTCATGGTCTCTGATCCTGTCATCTGTTCATTCTCTTGTGCCCATGGCTGCTCAATCTCAGACAGGGAGAAGCAGTGAGGCTTCCCCCAGGCTGGTGTAAATCAGCATAACATCAGAACAGTCTGAGTCAGCCCTGTCTTCACTCAGCTGTGCCAGCTTTAATTCCCTGAAATGGGGGTTTCTCCGTGGAGAATGGCACAGCAGCCAGCTGGGAACATGCAGCAAGTGCAGTGCAAAATTCCCAGCTCACTAAAGCAGACCAGAGAGGGACTGCCTGGAGGGGTGGAGGGACAGGGATGGTGCTGGCCCAGGGTTCAGAGCCAAAGGACAATGGAGTTTGTGGCCAGCATCTGCTTGTGATGCAATCCCAGATGCAGTGTGTGACCGCCCGGGGAACTTGGGGTTCAATACCTGGCCCCCAACCATCAGCCCAGACCTGTGGTAGATGCAGGAGGCTTGAGGATGCTTGCTGAACTCAGGTGAACTTCTCAGGTCAGAGTTCAGCCCACCTCCATTGTGTTTCCATGAAATCCGTCTCTGAAAGTGCCCCATGAGAGCTCAAAGAAAACTGGAACTGGGTGCAGGATGAAATAAGCACTTCAGAGGGGATGTGGCCAGTAGTGGTACAGAGGCACCTTGGAAGAGAGGGGATTCAGCTCCAGCAAACAAAGTTAGGCTGAGATGATCAAAACCCCTCCAGGATTTAGGAACTTCTTCCTTATTTAATCACACACTTCTGAATTGGCTTCTTGCTCAGCCCTGGAGGCTCCCTGTGTCCTGTGGGCACTGAGTGCCACCAGGGGCCCTGCCCTTGGGATCTGCCCCCAGGCACAGCCCGGCCACGAGCAAATGCCCTTGGCCATGCACAGACACCACTGTTCTGTGCCTGCTCCCAGCTCTGCAGTGCTCCAGCTTCAATCCAAAGCCAACAGAAATAAACACCCTGTGACTGTCACCTACTTGGCAGAACACCCAGGGTCTCAAAGCTGCGTGCCAGCACCTCCAAACTCACTCCCAGCTGGAGCAGCCAAGGCATGGAGAGGCTGAGCAGTTCCCATTGCTGGAAGCAGGGCCAGGAGCCCTCACCTGGAGCTGCATCCCAGCAGGCACACATCCCAAAGCAGGCTCTGAGTCCTGCTCTGGGAACGTGGGGCTCACTGCTGGCCCCAGGTGTGCTCTGCAGGTGCAGAGGGCTCAGGAAGGGAGGAGGTTCAGCAGGGCAGGATGAGGTGCCTGAGCTGCTCTCTAAGGCAGCTGGAGAAGTGTTTAGTGTTTATTTTGTGTTTGTCCTGCATTCGTGAGGACAGTGGGAGGTCAGCACAGGTACATTACACCCCCTGGTACCTGGTGAGGGAGGATGGTGTGATGTTATCAGAGAAGGTTGAGGCAGGAAAGCCGAGCAGTCAGGAGACAGGCAGTGACAGATCCAAGGCTGTCTGTGCCATGTAATTCCCTTCCTCCCGTGCGTTTCCATTCTGATATGGTCTTTAACTGCATGATTAAAAATATTGATACTCTTCTTGGACAAGATAAAAATCTGTAGTGTGGAGATATTGAATAACTGAAGACACAAATCCTCATCTTTGGTAGACAAGCGAGGCAGATGCTGTGAGCGTTTTCTTTAGCTGAATGCAGGCTCTGGGTTTCCAGGAGGGAGGAAAACACAATCCCTCATGACAGAATGGTGATATTTCAGCAGAGAGAGGAGTCAGGGGCATGGCAGACAAGCAGTGCTGATGATTTGCTGAGATGTTGTGTGCAATGCTCAAAACCTTCATGGGCACACAGATGAAAGCTCCACACTGGAGCAAACCAGCAGAGCTCAGGTGGATGTCAGGAAAAGCGGGGACAGGCACCCACCCGTGCCTGGGAGGGCAGAGTTTGAGCCACTGGATCAGTGGATTGCAGGACTACAGAAATGGCCTAGAATTCTGCAAAGACCTCCCAGGGACAGAGGTTTTAAGGAGTGAAGTTGTGGCAGAAGGAAGATGAGTGATTCTTTTATTAAGGGGTTTCCAAGAATTTAATCCTCACAGGAAAGCAGTAAAAAGAGGTGGGGGAAGAATTTGGGCCAGTTACAGCCAAAGGAGCCAAAGAAAGCACATTTTGGCAAGAAGGGTGATTAACATTTGGAACAAACTTCCTGGGATGATAACAGACTTCATTCTCTCTTGAGATTTTCTTGTCAATGAGAGCTCTTCTCTGGAAAGCAGACTTGAGCCAAAGACCAGTTCCTGGGGCCATGGCCACCGTGAGTGGGTGCAATCCTCTGGGCAGTGTGAGGGAGGGGTCCGCCCTGATTGCCCCCGTCCTCTGCTGCCTCAGGGCCTGCCTGGCCCCTCTGCAGGCCCCACTGCAGGCCCCGCTGTAGACCCCACTGCAGGCCCTACTGCAGACCCCCCTGCACAGCCCATTGCAGACCCCACTGCAGACCCCCCTTCAGAGCCCATTGCAGGCCCCACTGCAGACCCCATTGCAGGCCCCACTGTAGACCCCACTGCAGGCCCTACTGCAGGCCCCACTGCAGACCCCCCTGCACAGCCCATTGCAGGCCCCACTACAGACCCCCCTTCAGAGCCCATTGCAGACCCCACTGCAGACCCCATTGCAGGCCCCACTGCGGGCCCCACTGCAGGCCCCATTGCAGGCCCCTCTGCAGACCCCACTGCAGGCCCTACTGCAGACCCCACTGCAGGCCCCACTGCAGGCCCTACTGCAGGCCCCACTGCAGACCCCATTGCAGACCCCACTGCAGACCCCATTGCAGGCCCCACTGCAGATCCCCCTGCACAGCCCATTGCAGACCTCCCTGCACAGCCCATTGCAGTCCCCACTGCAGACCCCCCTTCAGAGCCCACTGCAGACCCCACTGCAGACCCCCCTGCACAGCCCATTGCAGGCCCCACTGCAGACCCCACTGCAGGCCCCACTGCAGGCCCCTCTGCAGACCCCACTACAGACCCCACTGCAGGCCCCCCTGGGCTGCATCAGCTGCATGCTGATCTCAGCAGAGCCGGGCCAGCACGTCCTACTGCAGTGCAGGTCCTGCCAGGGCCGCACCAGGGCTGCAGACCCTCACCCTCTTCCACCCAGGGGTGGGTTTTGCTCCCAATGACCCAGCACTGAACCACCTCCAGCCTCTGTTCTAGACACATTAGCTCTGTTCTGATCAGTGAGCACATCCAGCCTCTGTTCATCCTCCATTCCTACACCCTCTGTGTCCACCCTGACTTGTGGCCTCTCCTTGGCCTTGTTTCCTCCATTACACCTGCTAGTAATTCAGCAGAGCCCACACAGGCAGGGAATTTTGCACTCCCAGGATGTCTGGAAAGGCTGCACACCCAGCAGTGTACTCCTCTGGGCCTCACCAGCTCTCCAAGGGTGGGGATTCTGCAAAGATGGGCTCAGCCAGGTCCTTCCTGGCTGTCACCTCCTCCTCGTGGTTTCTGTCTTTTCAAACAACTGTAGCAACCTTTGGTGCCCAGGGACAGGACCAGGGAATGCTGGAGCTGGGCCAGGGCAGGTTTAGGTTGGATCTCAGGAAAGGCTCTTCCTCAGAGGGTGCTGGCACTGCCCAGGGAATGGGCACAGCCCCGAGCTCCAGGAGCATTGGGACAGGGCTCCAGGGATGCCCAGGGTGGGATTTTGGGGTGTCTGTGCAGGGCCAGGGGCTGGGCTGGGTGATCCTGGTGGGTCCCATTCAAATCAAGGCGTTCTGTGATCTTTTAAACCAGGGCACTGCAGTCACTACCTCGTTTGGAGGTTCCCAGCCTGCACAGAACAACAGAATCAGATATTCTGAGTTAAAGGAGACCTTCCAGCCCTCTCCTGCACCAGAACCTCTCTGCTGTTGAGCAGAAAGGCAACATTGGGGGTGCCATGGAGAAATGCTGGAGCAGCTTAATTCTCCTTGGGCACTGGGATCCTGAGTTCATCCACAGCTGGAAAAACACTTCCAAGGTGGGAAGCAGCCAGTGCAGCCCTTTGTCCCTGCACTCAGCCTGGAGTGCTGGCCCTGGCTGCAGCAGCTCCTGCAAGCACACCTGTGACTCTGTCAGGGAAAGGTATGACCGTGTTCACAGGGGTCTCAGTTTGAGGGAAGAGACAAGGATCTGACTCCATGTTTCAGAAGGCTGATTTATTATTTTATGATATATATTACATTAAAACTATACTAAAAGAATAGAAGAAAGGATTTCATCAGAAGGCTTGCTAAGAATAGAATAGGAAAGAATGATAACAAAGGCTCTGTCTAGGACTCTCTGTCCGAGCCAGCTGACTGTGATCGGCCATTAATTAGAAACATCTAACAAATCAAATATGCACCTGTTGCATTCCACAGCAGCAGATAACCATTGGTTACATTTTGTTCCTGAGGCCTCTCAGCTTCTCAGGAAGAAAAATCCTAAATAAAGGATTTTTCATGAAAGATGTCTGCGACAGAAAGGCAGCAGAGGAACTGCACTGGAGCAGTGACAGGGTCCCTGCCAGGCCCCAGACCAGCCAGAGCTGCTTTTCATCATCAGGTGGAGGAAAGGTCCCACAGTGGGCTCCTGGCACAGTTTGTGTTTCCTTCAGCAGAGCAGCACGAGGCTGAGAGCAGCTCCATGAGGGGGAAAAGGGTTATTGGAATTACAAACACCATTCAAGGAGAGCTAGGATTAGCTGGGTTTTACAGGCAGTTAGGACGAAAGCTGAACTTTATTACTTCTGCCTTTTTCAGTTGCCTCTGGTCTATTCAAACTTCATGACACTTAAAATTAGATTGAACTCTAAGCTTCTCTAAATTGGGAAGCTGAAGTCAACAGGGAACAGGGAAGAGAGGCCAACAACTCTTTTACCTACATTGATTAGATGATAAAAAATATGATTTCCCTTTAAAGGTTCTGTTGATTTAAGTGTCTGAAATTCACTGATGTGCAATAGAGTTTTTAATAGTACACATGTTCCTGGTAAATCTTCATAATCAATTTTCTTTATGTTCTTCTCTTGCATTTTCCATCATAATCATCTTTCCTCAACTCTCCTCAGCAAGTAATTCTGAATTTCAGGCTTGTTTGCAACCTGCTGCCCTCTCTCCACCCCCAATATGAAACCTATGAATAATCATTGAAAGCGTGTCATAAATAATTGTGTGTGAACTGCAGCCAGTAATTAAATATTAGGATTCTGCTCCTGTTGCTGGGTGAACTCTTGTTTTACAAGGGTAAAAGAAGCCTTCAAGCAAGTTACTAGACCTTTGTATGGCTCAAGTTATCTTGGATTACAAGATAATTTCTTACAGCAAAATTCATGTTTGGTTATTTAAGCTGAGACCAAAAACAGATTTCCATGGCAGAAATAGTGAGGGCATACGGAGAAAGTTCAGCACAAAGGTTCAAACCTTGCTTAATAACTTATTATTATTTCATTTCCTTCCATCCCCTGGGATCTCTGGGATGGAGGAACCTGTCATTGCTGTAACTGCAGGTCTGGTTCAGGTGCAGACACGGTGGCTCAGGATGCTGCTCCTCCCCTGGAGTTTGGGAAGTGCTGCTGTGTCCATGGCAGGGGCATTGCTGGCTCTGTGCTGCTGTGCTGAGCAGGAAAAACCTGTCCCTCCCTCAGCAGGCTCTCAGTCTGTCTGGCTCCAGGTGCTTTTTTAATCTCTGACACAGGTCAGGGCCCTTCTCTGAACAATGAGGTTCATTGTGGCCACATTTGGCACTGGGACTTCATTGTCACAATCACCTCTCTCTGTTTCCCTGCACCCTCAGCAGTGCTGCTGTGGGACCAGGACTGGGCTCCAGGGGCTGTCCAGGGGCTGTCCAAGGGCTGTCTTCCTCCAGTTTGACCTGGACTGAGCTCCAGGGGCTGTCCCCCTCCAGTTTCATCTGCCAGGACTGGTCTCCAGGGGCTGTCTCCCTCCAGTTTCATCTGCCAGGACTGGGCTCCAGGGGCTGTCCAGGGGCTGTCCAGGGGCTGCCCAAGGGCTGTCTCCCTCCAGTTTCATCTGCCAGGCCCAGCTGAGGTGCTGCCCTGCCTGGAGCTCTGCTCAGCTGCTGCTCCAGGAGCGGGCAGGATTCCCATGGGACTGTGTCCCACCTGTAGCCCTGCTCCTGTCTCAGATACCTTGGAGCATCCCAGGCTGCACTAAATACCCACAGGTGGGCAGCTGGCTCCTCCAGTGACACACAAACAAGGACACCCATCTCAGGGAGGAATGAAATGGCTGCCAACACAATTATCAGAGAACTATGGAATGGTTTGGGTTGGAAGGGACCTTCAAGCTCATCTTGTTCCACCCCCTGCCATGGGCAGGGACACCTTCCTCTGGACCAGGTTGCTCCAAGCAGGCCTTGACTTCTTTTCCTCTGTACCACCCTTACATGACAGATAATTTACTACTTGCTTTATACTCTATATTTTATTTTTTAACACACTGCCTTTGTTGTTCATTTGTTGCCCATTTCTGCCCAATGCCTCAACTCAGCAGCCCTAGGGAAAACCAATTTATCATCCTGGTTTTGGAGCTACCCCAAGACATGATCCATTCATCTTCTCTCTTTCTCGCCATGTTTCCACTGTTTTTCCTTATTCTGTGTCCTCCAAATTGGTTTTATGCTTTTTATGACTCAGTTACCCAGCTGAAATATCTTTTTTGCTCTCCCTTTTATGAGATGTATTAGGAAAGACTTGCCAGGGCCGTGCAGATCTCACAATGCAGCCTCTCCCTTCTCAGCACAGCACTCTAAATATTACACAAGGTACAGACACAAGGCTTGCACTGCCTCCACAGGTACAATTCTCACCCAAGTCTGATGATTAAAATAGTATCTCTGGTCTGACTGTCAGCCAGCTGATGTTCTGGACAAGGCAGACAGGTGTAATGAGAATCCCTCCTCTGTGTGAGGCTGCATTAATGCACAGGCTGGGCTGTTATGTGACTGTGCCCTTGTGCTGGTGTGGGATGGGAGCGTGGATTTCAGCTCCTTCTGGATTATTCATGGCGGTCTCAGATTGTGAATCCTTGCATTTACAACCTCAGTGCCTCTCTGCTGTGGAGCCTTGTTGATCCCAACGTAAGTTCTCATGGTTTTGTGTTTTTGCTGTTCCAGCACATCCTGCCTTTCCCCTCTATGCCCTCCCACCCTCTGTTTGTAGTCAGACTGCCCCACCACGAGCCCCACAGGCTGTGGGAGTTGTCCCAGCTAAGTGAGGCTCCCCAGGCTCTCCTCAAGCCACTGAGGGCACAGGAGTGATTCCAGAGAGTTACTGCAAGTATTTAATTTGGGTTCCTCTTTGCATTCCCTAACTGTTTTCCTGTACGGTTATATGCCTAAATTCCAGTTGTCTTGTGTCTCACTTCTCACTGCCTTTTCCCTTCCTCAGCTGAAATCTTCCCTGGTTTTTCCAACTTGGCTTCCTCTTCCAGTTTCACTGTATGCCTTATTCGTCCTCGCTTCTGATTTGGCCTTACTAACTCCAGCCTTTGTGTCTAATATTTAGTGTCAGAGGCAGAAAAAGGTCAGTGAGAGATGAAGGGATGATGGATAGATGCAATGACCTGTGCTGGTACAGGCATGTACACAATTTTGTCTTTGAACCCAGGGTTGCCTGGAAAAGTGTCACTGGAAGACATTTATTGGAGCCCTGTGGCTTCGTAACGGCAGGAGGAGAATCTCTGTTCTTTGATTTTAATCATCATTAATCTTCATAAATCTTCAGGAGGGTTTAGCTTTTGTTTGAATGAATTTTGCAACTTCCAAAGAAAATAGAGGCGGGGGAGTATAATTGAGTGCTTGTTTAGTGCCAAATTCATCTTAAAGCAGGCAATGCTAATGGCATAGCAAGTGTTGAATTATATATGATTAAAACTGCTTCAGCCCTTGCAAAGAAAAATAAAAAATGGCCTTTTTATTCACCGGTTAATCATGTACAAAAAAAAATTGGATGGAACAAAAATGAACTTAATCACAGAAAAAGGGGTCACAGTTGCTGCTTGACACATGGCTGGGATCCCCATCATAGCCATGCAGCACAGAGCACGCTGGCATTTAAGTGCTTCAAAGAGGTGCATTAAGAAGAGAGTTCATTGATAAATGACCCTTTAAAAACGGGTGAGATTCTGTCCTTAGCAATGAATGCTCAAGGTCTGCACAGTTGTCTTGGCCCATCTTGGCTGCTCTTGTGCTTTGCAGGCAGAGTTGGAAGGTTTTCCAGTGCTTAGTTATATGGAATGATGTGCAGGACAGATAAGAGTGTTGAAACCGCTGAAGGCAGGATCCAAATCCTGTCCATTTTTGCTAACAATTGTTGGTCTGGCAGCAGTTCAAACTCAACTCCCGTAGACTTTTCTGATCCAGCAAGTGCCAGAGATCAAACGAGGAAAACGTAATTTTCTCCTCACTTCTCTACAGCAAGAGCAGGGACTTGAAAATGACTGCTGGACCCCGCTGAACCAAGAGCATCAGACATTTTTAGGGCTGTTTGATGCCGTGGGCATCGCAGCTCCCCCGGAGAGCTGGATGAACTCTGTGTTCCCAGAGCTCTGTCTCTGAAGGCATTGCCCTGATGTTGTTATTGGCAGCGTGGACAGGGATGCTCCGTGCTCTGCCTTCCAAGCTGCTCTGGGCACAAAGGAGGTTGTGGGCTGTGCAAATGGGCTCAGCTTGCCCTAGAACAGCAGTTCCCTCAGATCCCTGCCAGGGATGGCAAAGGAGGACATAGACCTCCAGCATGTGCTTTAAAAACCCAACCACCTTTCTGCAGCTTGGTGTGTCAGTGTTTGGTGGGAGCCAGTGGATAGAAACAGAGTGTTAGGAGCTGTGTTGGAGCCTGGTGAGGCAGGGAAGGGCTACCCAGGGAGTGCTGGCCTGGGACACCTTCACTGTCCCAGCTTGCTCCAGCCCCAGTGTCCGGTCTGGCCTTGAGGAGGGAGATGCTGGTTCTGAGAGAGCCACACTTCACACAGACATTATTCCCCTTCCATTTGTGCCTGTCTCCAGTGTGGTTTGTTTGATTTGGAGGTGTCTGTCCTCATTTCACAATCCACAGCTGCCACAAGGTCTCCCATGGAAGGTGTCCCAGGGACAGAGAATGGGAAGGGACCACGTGTACAGCACCCACAGGTCCAGCAGGGAAGGGAGGATGCAAGAGTTGCTTCTGACAGGTGCTTTTGTAAACAATTCCACTGCTGGGGATTAAACAGACCCTCCATAATCTGTTCCACTTTTTAACTTCCCATGTAACATTTTTCTCAATATTGATCTAAATCTCCCTTGCTGCACATTCACTCAGAATTACGTCTCATCTCATGTACCACAGCAGTGGAGGGATATCTATCAGTGTCCACATCTAAAATGTCTTGTTTATGTATTTGAGTGTTCTGATCTTGTTTCTTCACAGCCTTCATCCTAAACTACAGAAATCCT
Organism: Agelaius tricolor; assembly: GCF_023055355.1. Taxonomy (NCBI): domain Eukaryota; kingdom Metazoa; phylum Chordata; class Aves; order Passeriformes; family Icteridae; genus Agelaius; species Agelaius tricolor. The sequence goes on from NW_027269314.1 coordinate 2,397,109, forward strand.
TTTCTTTCATCCTCACCTCAGCCTGCAAACCATTTATAATTTTAATAAAATTCCTCTGGCATCTTGTCATCTTCCTTAACATGTGTTGTCCTATCAAAAGATGACCCAAACTCCAGCTAAAGCCTTACTGGGGCTGAGAAGTGCAGAATAATTACTTCCTGTGATAAACACATACCACTTATGCCCCAGACCACGTTTTCTGGTTTTCATCCTGTTTCTTTTCCCTGTTCAGCCTGTGACCACCTCTCTCCCCACAGCCATATCTCCCTAGCTTCTATTTCCTAGCTTTGCTTTTCCCTCCTGTCCTTTCACACTCACATCTCCCAGTGCCACTTTTGCTTCTGGTCAGTGTCATCCTCCTGATTTCATACACTGCCTTGAACAGACCAAGATAATTTTGAATTCCAGTCTTGTCTTGCCCATTGCTTGTGACCCCCTCCTCATCTTCTGTCAGCCACAAATTACAGAAATCTGTTCTCTATTCCATCACTGGAGCCATTATGGGAATATTGAACAGTACCAGACTCAGGACAGACTCTCAAACACCTCTGAGTCTGAAAAAACCTTTTCTGGTTTTGGAGCTCTGTGTTCATGGGCACCCACTTGGCTGTGACTGCTCAGAGGCCACTCACACTTGGACCTGTGCCCAATATCTTGGAGAGGTCAAATCCCATGTCACACCTGCTTTCCTGGACAGTGTTATCCATGAGGTTGATCCATAATTCATCTGGTTCTTCTGCCTGCTTCTTTCTTTTTCCACTCCTTTGGGATCTCATTCTTCATAAGAGTTGGAAAGATAAAGATGTTACTTTTCCACCATCTCAAGTAGCTCATATACACAGACTCTCTGACAGGGTCCAGCAGCCCCTGGGAGAATGTATTTCTGTGTAAGCAATTCTGTGCCATGAGGTGAAATTTTAAAGCAGATTTTAAAGCAGAATTTGGAGGGGAACATCTCTTATTCTGTGGAGAGTGTGGTGGGACATGACAGAAGCAGCCTGGATGTCATTCTGAAAGTCTTGCCCAAAAGGATCCATGTCCTCAAATTACTTTATCTCCTTGGAGCTGTTGCCCCTCTCATCACCCATCACATGTTCTGACCTGGGCCACAGCAGAAGTTCAGGGTCTTGTTCTTGGTTATGCCAGAGAGGGAGAACCCATGGCACGAATGCCAGATCCATTTCTGTTCCCAGTTTATGAGTCAGCAGCTGTGGGGCAATGGATCACAGCAGACCCATCCCTCTCCTCACCCTCAGCCTCACTCCACCATCTCTTTTTTGGTCAACAGCTCCTCCCTGGGAACCTGCTGCAGCCACAGACTACAGCAGAGGGAGAGACCCTTGTGAATGGGAAAAGATGTGAATGGCTGGATGGTATCTGGAAAGTGATACACTGCAAGGAGGTGTAGACCAGGGGGAAAAGAGAAAATAAAACAGTGTTGAGATGTCTTTAATAGCACTGGTGAGCAGGGCATAGAAATCTGTGCTGTCAGATCCTGAACCCTCAGTGCTTCAGCCTCCAGAAATGCTGCTCTCCTCATGAGGCAGAATTAAGGGAAGGGTTGGGACTATCTGCAGACACTGAAAACAGTTTTTCAAAATAGAAGTCACTGCAATATGCCTGCCTCTGGGAGCAGCAGAAAAGAAGCACAAGTCCCTCAGATGGAGATTAGATGCCAAACAACTCAGCAGGAATATTCAGAGAAAATGTTTTCCTTTGTGTACCAAGGGAAGTATTTTGAAGACAATAGCTGGAGATGTGGGGTATCTTCATCCTGTAATCTGCCCCTCTTGGGTATTTGCAAATTGCCCTGACTAAGAAGACTTTGTAAATCTGCATTTCCAATGCCCCTGATGGGACATGTTCCTTATAAAAATTTCCCTCTGGATTTTAACTTGCTCCTAAGGTTTTTGACAGGAAAATGCAAGAATAATTTGAAGGAAATAAGGACATTGCAGTCCACATAGGCTGGGGGGTAGGGGAGAGGGCAGCAGAAGGGTCAAAAAATAGGCCATGGCAAAAAAAATCTAATTTGAAATCAGAAATGTGGGGTATTTGGGAGAAAGTGGAAGTGAATCGACGTATACACAGACTCTGGCCAAAGCCATGTGAATACAGAAATGCTGCTTTGACAGCTAAGAAAGATTTGCAGGGTTTGGCTCCTGGAATTAAATGAGCTCTGTTCTTTCTGGGCTGTTATTCAGGATTCCAAGTGAAACAGGAGTGCCAGCGTGGACAGGGAGTTTTGCCAGCCAAAGAGAGGAAAGCAAGCACCTGAGTTTGGGCAAGCTGTGCCAGAGAGTTAGAGAATAGTTTGGGTTTTGAAGAGATCTTTAAAGGTTGTCTGTACAACCCCCTGCAATGAGCAGGGACATCTTGCACTAGATCACACTGCTCAGAGCCCTGTCCAACCTGATCTTGAATATTTCACCTCAAGATCAACCACCTGGCCAGTAAATCCCTCTGTGAATGACTCAGGGCAGTGTGACAGAACTCCTGTGCACTATGGTGGAATTGTTTTCTCAACCACTCTGCAAAAAGCACCTTCATGTACAGAGGGATGCCTTTGCTGCAGGAGTTGTTAAAGAAAAATATTCAGGTAGGGGAAATGGATCTCAAAAAAAATTGACCCCAATGTCACTGTTGCTAAAGAAATAGCTCATTCACCTGTGAGAAGACAGGAGGGTGTTCAGCTTTAATTTTCCAGCTGCATCCATGCAGTTTGAGCAGTGTAAACCAGGAAAACAAGCTGAGAGCAGGCACTGCTGTCCTGGGAGTGTTTGAGCACCATTCTTGAGTGCTGGTGGAGAACTGCACTGGCCGTGGAAATCTGGTGGAAGAGATTTCTCTCATCTCAAACATCATTGGGAATAAACTTCTGGGAGCCATGGCAAAGGAGAAGGCAGTGCAGAAAGCTTTTAACAGTGCCACTGGCAGGAGGCTTGGGAGCTGCATATCAATCCAGATGAGAGCTTTCTGTCACTGAGAGCACAGGGCACAGGTGCAAGGATTAGCAGTGTCAGTGCTACAGCCCTGAGGGATTCTACAGAATCTGTGAGATCATGAAAATCCATTGCAGTGGCCACCAATGCACACAGGGATGGAAGAAATAGGTGTGTGTGAAATGTGTCAGGAGTTTCTACCTTGGAGACAAAAACCAACGAGGCTGGGTCAGGTGTGGTGGACCTGTGGGACCATCCATGGCACTGAGACTGCATTATTAGACACTCTCATATTAAGATACCCCGTAGGAAACAATAAACCTTTATGTGGCACATATGGGCTTCCAGAAGTGGTCATTTTTTACATCAGTGCACAGTTAATTAATAGGACTTTGCAAGATTTTGAGGAGTTGGTGAATGCCAGAACTCTTCAGTCAAATGATTTGAAGCAAAGTGGAGCTAAGGGAGTTAAAAAAATCTCAGATATTTAATTCTATATGTTATAAAACTATTACAGGCACTGAGAAAGATCTGGATTTCACTCTGCTGGACTTAAGCAGACTGCCTTTAAGGCATTGGGTGTTGTTAGCTGAAATTTGGCTCAGAAAGATGAGAATTAGGCTGCCTTGCTTGTCCAAATCTGGGCTGGGAAGCTGAGCTGATCTTGATACACAAATAGAGAAATAAAAATACATGTACAAAAATCAAGTGATGTTTGAGGAGCTCAGTTACTTCAGACTCTGTGGCTGATGACTCCTGAATGCTGCTTTAGTGGCAGACGAGCATCAACTGCAACATGAGAAGAATTTTTGCTTGTAAAAGGAGAAGATGCAAAGGGTTTAATGATGAGGTTTCAGAGCCCTGTGGATGTGGCACTTGGGGGCTTGGGCAGTGCAGGGGGAATGGTTGAACTTGGTGACCTGAAAGGGCTTCTCCAACCTAAATGATTCTGTGATTCTGTGTGCAGGTCAAATATTAGACTTGAAGCCCCAGCAAGACAAGGGAACAAACTTCTTGCTCACCATCACCTTTCAGGTGAACAGGGACATGTGTGAGCCCTGCCCAGCACATGGGGAGATCTGGATGGGGAGCATGGCAGGTCAGAGGTGGGAAAGATCACAAGGTGATGTGACTGAGCAGACCCAGGCAGAGTTGGACCAAAAGAGGAGCTGTCTCCTGGTTCTAAGCTTGTTTTGCTCTGCCTCAGCAGAGAATCATTATGTCTTTACCATGGGCCAGGACATTTTAAAGTCAAATTTAGGTGGAACTTGAGGTCTTATATATCTACTGTAAATACTTAAAGATCACCTCTAGCCCTTGAGACCTCAGTTGTCCTTACTGCTCTCTGCTAGATGTTCTCTCACCTTGGTATACAAGGAGCTGATATCCAGAGACCACCAGTTTTCCCACAGGATGGGATAAATGTGGGATACAATGCACCAGTGTTGAGACCCTGGTGATCACAAACCCCAGTCACCCTGTCTGGTATGCTGCCTAGCTTTGGGAGTGGGAGAAGAGCCTCTGTTCCAGTGGAAATCAGGGACTGAAGCTTCCCAATACACCAATATCATGGTGTCCCAAGATTTCAGCAAGGAATGAATGTGACGGATCATTTTCTCTGCCAAAACTTGCAGCTAGTTGTGTGATCTGTGTTTCAGATTCCCAGTATTTCAGAATAACCTGTACCCACTTTGGGACTTCATGGATCCACAAAAATTTTAAGCCTTCTTCCTGGTCTGATGGATTAAACTTATTTAAAATAGATACACGACTATTTGCAACCAGGTCATGTACTGAGCGTGATGGTCTGCCTTTCATCCTCCTTTCATAAGAATATTGTTTATAGCTGATTTGGTGGTTAGTCTGGCTGAGTCAGTCCAGCAGGATGGGGCATTCCAGAGGCATCTTTAGAAAACAAAGGCTGAAGCCTTGTCAAAAAGGATGTGTTAGTGTAGGGGAGCAATGATATCTAGGGAGACTTTACCCCAAGTCATCATGAGGGCTTTCATGATGAATTCTGTTCTCCTTAAGGGTAATGGAGACATGATACAACTTGTCATGGTATCTGGGTGTCATGTATAAATCTGTGATAAACAGCCAGGCAGATGAGAGAAATGTTTTCTTTGGGTTTGAGTCTGTACAGTGAGTGGTTATCTCCTACATGGATCAGCCATCAGAGCAGAAGGAAATATTCAGTGGGTGTTGCTGTGGTTATTTGTATCTCCTCGGTGCCTGTAAAGTCCTGTGTGGAGGCATAGATCAAACACAGACAAAAGATTGCTCAAAACATGGAGGGAAGGGGTGAAGGGTCAGAGCTGGAGGGACAGAGGATCAGGCAGCACATTTTTAATGCCCGATCAAGACACGCAGCACGTTATTGGCCTGAACTTTTCAGTATTGCTTTAACACCCTCAGACCCTGCATTCCTGAGATGTTCTCAGGAAATTCCACCACCCCAGTGCTGGCTGGGAAGGATCACTAGGAGAAGATCGATTTGCAGTGTGGGATTCCATTATGTGTGTGCTATGTTGGTAAAACCATCAAAGTCCACAGAGGACTGTCAGCAGGGAGTGGTGGTGTCCTCCTCAGGTGAGCTGCTCTGAGTTAACACAGGAAACACTGGGGCAGCCCTCAGAGAGGTGTTGGAGCATGGAACCTGCACTGAGATCAGCGCAAGACAGGGGGAAGGGAAGGAAACTTCCCCTTGCATGGAGAACAGCATCCCAAAGGAGGTTTCTGGGCTCTACAAACCCCAGGTGACAGCTCTGAGTTCTGGACAAGGTGCGTGGGATCTCGTGGGGGGACTGTTCTCAAGCAGGCTGGGGGAAGGAGCATAGGTATGGCAGAGCTCTTCATTGGGGCTGCTCTGCAGGTATTTCAGCAGCAAATGGGAAATTAAATTTTAGCTGTGTACAAGAGTTTGTTCCTTGTGTGATCCTGAGCATTTGGCTAAAAAATCGTGACATGAAAACACAGTTTAAACAAGGTTTAGCAGGGGCCACCTGCATTAGCCACCTGGGCCCATTCAAGCATGACTATTGGTTTATGGATAGTTGGGAGACACTAGGAATATTTCTTCAAGACATCCCTGATCCCCCTTTCTCCAGACTGAGCCCCTTTCCCAGCTCTCTCAGCTGCTCTTCATAAGACAGCATTACTGTCTAGACCCTTCCCCAGCTTCATTGCACTTTTCTGGACATTCTCCAGCCCCTCAAATGAGGAGTGTAAAAAGATTCCCACTGAATTCATATATAAACTGGATGGGAGGGAAGGAGGATGTATCCCAGGGCCCCAGTGGAAATGGTGTGGTTCCTGCTAAAACATCTAAAGGCTAAGTTGAGTAAGAAAGGGAGAGTGACAGGACTCCACATTGGTGCTCTCCAGGCATTTTATTCACTATTTCCAGCCCTCACAGAATCACCTTCACACTTCTGTACCACAGACACAGCTGCACTTCCTTGAGAAAGGAAATTGTGTCCTTGGAGGAGAGTCAGACCTGCTTGGTCAGCACTTTGAGACACCTATCTGAGAGGAGCTGAGGGTCTGTTAAAATGGGAAGAGACGGGATTTTCTCTTACTCCCACACTTGAGGAGTAGCTCTGGGTGAATGACACTGAGATAAGAGTGAGCAGAAACAGATGTGGAGCACAGCTACAAACAGGATGTGAAAATAAACTCATTACTCCATCTGCCCACCGTAAACAGCGTGAAATTAGCAGGGAGTGAGAAATAAAACTCCAGACAAATGGCTTTTTAAAGGGAGCAGAGGGAGCTGGAAGGGCTGCTATTAGAAAAGCAGAGACTCAGAAAGCCCAAGCCACACAGAGCTCCATGCATATCCCAATTCCCTGGTTAGCCAAGGAGGAGGAAAATCCCATGGCACAGAGCCTGCCAGGAGCTATTTTTGAAGGCAAAACCAGAAAGGCCACTCCATCTTTGGGAGAGAAGACCTAATATTGCTCTTGTCCCTGCCTGTTAGGAAGCACTATCAATTTTATAAGTCATGGAGATTTATCTTTTTCCCTAAGAGGTGCTGTCTTAATGTTGCATAAAATTACTCTCTCAGGGGCAGTGTGAGGAGAAAAACGTGGTGTTATGTTGTCTCAGTTGCAAAGACACTGCTAACAATAAAAGCCCCTGAATGATTTGGTTTTTAAGCGACACAATTACGGAACGGGTCATTCATGACACTGCAAGTGGCTTCAAGCACCTCTGTCATAAAGTCTGAATGGAGGTGTTTTATGCTGTGGGTTTGGGCTGTAAATATTCACCCCTGGCCTTTGTTCTATGAAGCAAGGCTTGGTTTGAGGATATATTTACTTAAAATTTTGCAGGAAAATTTCTCAAATGGTCAATCTGCTTGATTTATTAAAGTGAGATCCCAAAGTGTTTTACAGCTTTTACAGGCTGGTTGTGTTTATAACCATCCTGGGGAGTATCTTCTGCAATTCATGTAGCGGAGAAAGGGAAGGAAGGTCATAATTTCTATTTTAACCTACTTTTCTAGCAGCTGACAGGACACTGACAAAGTCATCTCTTCTGGAATACAGCCTGCTGGGCTTTATCCTCATTCAGAGGAGACCCTTTGGAAAAAGCCAGACTGAAATAAGTGAAGTATTTTTTCCTTTATTCCTATGGATTCTGCTCAGATATGTTCTCTAGCTCATTTTATGGATCTCAGTGAATTTGCAAATTGCCCAAATGATATTTCAAGGAAACTGGTTCCTTGTGTTCGAAGTTCTTCAGTATATGACAGCCCAAGGCAGAGTTTCCCACATGTTGGAAATAATTTCTCTCTCCACATTTGGCAGATCCAAACAAGCCTTGAGTGCTAAATAAACTAGGTCTATGAATAAATCAGGGGCAGGAGAACTCAAATTTGAGATAGTGTGAGATTTGAAATACCTGAAAGCTTGACATTGGCCATGAGGCACTTTGAAATAGTCTGCAGTTAGATGAAAGGTTTTTCATTTGAGATTCCACTGGGATACTTCAGGAGGAAACCTCCTAGTGGGTTCACCCAAAGTTTGTAATAAACATAATTGAAGTATCTGAACTCCAGCTGCTACTTTCTACTCTAATCAAGAGCAACAGAGGCAGCTCCTTCTTAGCAAACACACTGTGACTGCTGAGGGAACAGAAATGGATATCCTGGGCTCGAGTGCTCAGCTGGGAGGTGCAGAAATTAAGGAGAGGTAGCAGTTGGAAGGCAGAAAAGGGGACTTTATGAAGAGATCTGTAAAGTCTTGGAGAAAGCAGAGATTTCATTAAGCCCTCAGAGATGGAGATCAGGAACTCACATTTTTCTCAGGAAGCAGGATTTTCTAATATTGTCCAAGCTGGGTCTGACCTGAAGCAGACACTGGAGGGAGTCAAAAAAGCAGATGGTCTTTTCTGTCCTTCCCTTTCTGGTTCCTACCCAAAGGGAAGACAAGTTACGTTAGAGACAGAGACTTCCTTTGGGAAGTATTGGAGAAGTTGTCCTTCAAGGTCATGACAGCAGTTTCTGTTTTGATAGTACAGCAGGATCCAAAATTACTGTATGGGCACTGGAACTGATTCTCCCCTTCATAAACCAGGTTTGCCTCTTCCTCACTCTCCCAAGCCATGGAGGAGTGCTGCCTGACCTATGTCAAATGCTGCAGACCATCACACCAGTCCCCTCTGTGCCACCTGGTGCCACACAGCCTCATCTGAGCATGGCTGACCCTGCCTTTGCCAGGAGCAGCAATGCAGCCACCAGCCTTGGGCTGAGCACATCCCAGGAGCCAGCCTGGGTGTGTCCAGCCTGCTTTAGTGAGGAAGAGCAATAAATAACACGGGATTGGTCTGCTCCTGGTACTGAGGCACAGCACCACTGAGCCCTGATGAGCTAATTTATTGGCATATGTGTAGCAATACCATCTTCCTGCCATGCTTTGGACTCTCCAAATGGACAGCACAGCATTTTGTGTTGGTAAAGGAACTCTGAAGACAATTTACAAAAGCTTGGAAAAAGCCAGGACAGAAACAGTGGGAGTCCTGGGGAAATGGTGGCAGTGAACTAGGGCCAGCTGCTGGGATATATGTGGGCTGACTACATGTCAAAACACCCACACAGAGCTATTTATAGCTCCAGGAAGGTGTAGGCATAGTTAAACCATATTCAAGGAGCAGAGGCCAAGGTCTCTGTAACATAGGGCTACTGCTAACTTTGGAGGGCAGAAATGAGATAGAGAGCTGGGAAAGAAAGGATTTGAAAATATTTTTGTTCTCCAAGAAGGAAAAATCAACCACCAGGAACTGATCAAGTTTCTGTCTCTTATAACCCTGCTACCAGGCTGATCCTGTCATAGAACCATGGAATGATTTGGGTTGGAAAGGACCTCAAAGCTCATCTGGTTCCACCCCTCTGCCATGGGCAGAGACACCTCCCACTGTCCCAGTAACTCAGAGCTCCATCCAGCCTGGCCCTGAACACTTCCAGGGACGGGGCATCCACGCCTTCTCTGGGCCCCCCAGAAGAAGGAGACTGTGTGTAGCAGGCTCCATGGAGTTGGCTATGGCCCCATGGCTGGCGGAGACTTAACTGCAGGGATTGCTGAGTCCTGATGAGACAGCAAAATAAGCTCCTGTCTTCCCCATCTCAGACCCTAGCTTATCTCTGTAACCCCATAGGTCACTTTTCCCCTAACCCCTATTATTGGACAAGTTTGGATCCCTCTGTACCCTATAAAAAGGGGCTGTTTTAGCCCATTCAACAGAAGAAGAGCCATCACTGGAACCCTTCACAGACCCCCAATAAACCATCACTGTGGAACGCCAGGACCTCTCCTTCTCCACTCTCTCTCGTCTGCTTCTACCCCTAGCCCTCTGGTGCTTTTGGCAAGCACAAGCTGAAATCCTAGGAGAGCTGATAATTACTAAAGAGCTGAAATCCACTTAGCTTGCCAAAGGTAGACACGGCTTCGAGCAGCGTGGGTATTCGGGCACTCTGTCTCAAGAGGGACTGAGTTATCTGGATAGGACTGCCTTGCTTGGGGATAAGCCTATCTGAGGAGCAGGAGTCCTTCAACTGCGGGAGTCCCAGGCCATTTCCCGCGGGGCTGCTCCGTGGCGCTGACCGTCCCTCCCCTTCCCTTGCAGCAGGCATGGCAGCGGCCGCGGGCCCCAGCAGGGACTGCCTGCAGGCGGGCGAGGCATGCACCACCGACCCCGTGTGCAGCGCCAAGTTCCGCACGCTGCGCCAGTGCATCGCGGGCAACGGCGCCAACAAGCTGGGCCCCGACGCCAAGAGCCAGTGCCGCAGCACCGTCAGCGCCCTGCTCTCCAGCCAGCTCTACGGCTGCAAGTGCAAGCGCGGCATGAAGAAGGAGAAGCACTGCCTCAGTGTCTACTGGAGCATCCACCACACACTGATGGAAGGTCAGTGGGACGGGGCACTCCTTTCTGATCATCTTCCTAAAAGGGAATTGCTCACGGGCCGTTCTACAGAGCTCTGAGGTTGCTGCAGGACACCCCAGTACGATCCTGTTCTGTCTCAAGACGTGCTGATCTTGCAGGGAGCAGCATGAAGCTGTGTTGGAGGGGGTTAGGTTGGATATCAGGAAAGGCTCTTCCCCCAGAGGGTGCTCAGACACTGCCCAGGCTCCCCAGGGAATGGGCACAGTCCAAAGGCTGCCAGAGCTCCAGGAGCATTTGAATAGCACTCTCAGGCACAGGGTGGGATTGTTGAGGTGTCTGGTAGGGCCAGCAATTGGAGTTGAGGGTCCCTGTGGGGCCCTTCCAACTCAAGAGATTTGATGATCCTATTGATCCCTATGGTATTGACATTTCAGAGAAAGCACTACTGAAAACCTGAGATGCCTCCTTCCTTTTTTTTTTAACCCAGCCTCTCTTTTATGACATTCCCCATATACATTGAGATCTTTTGCTGGGGAAATGCACAGCGTATTTTGTATCTAAGTATGTTAACCAAGACCATAAACACTGTAGATTTTATAGAAACACAACATAAAGCCCAGACATTGAGGAAAAACAGCATGAGCTTCAAAAAAATCACTCTTAGAATGTCTCAAGTGCACCACTGTCTTTGTGTTAGTGAAGATTTGGGGCTGGTGACATCAAGTTGGAACTTAAAGTGTTCCCAGAGCCAGTATTCAATAAGTTTGGATTTTGACGTTTTTTAAGAGTCACCATAAAATTGCACCTCAGTGACCATAATTCTTCCTTGTCAGGCTGGTGAGTATTTTATGCACCATGAAAATTAAAATGGGGAATAAAACAGACCCTTCCAGCCATGGGCTGTGAAGTAGATTAATAAAACACTGCTGGCTGAAACCTGAAAGGAAAAGTGCAGGGGTGAAACCACAGGCCAAAAGGCCAAGCAAAACAAAGAGCATGGACTCTGCAGTGCACAGGCTTGCCAGGATGGAAACTGGTTGATCAAATTCCTGGGAAGCTTCCAAGTGCCACAGCTTGCAGGGTGCTGAGCATGGTGCTATGAACTGACCTGAGCAAATACAAGACCTGAGCACACTCCAGTATCTGGCCTTTCCCATAATTATTTGCCAGATTTGTTTCCATTGAAGGGGAGTCTGGGGAAGAGGTGGTAATCCAATTTCTCCATTCATCTCAGTGGGTGGTGTCACAGCTCCTTCCTTCCCAGCTGACCTTCATGGCTCAAACTTGGAAACGGGTCACCTGTGACACAGCTGTGTAGGGCAGTGCTGTCTTGAGGGCTTCCAGCTCTGGGACACACGATGGTTTATGTTGGAAGGGACCTGAAAGACCCTGAAAGTTCCAAGCCCCTGCCATGGGCAGGGAGAGACACCTTCCTCTAGAAGGAAGAGAAGAGAGAGGCTGGCAATGAGTGCTGAAAGCAGGCAGGGGCCAGCTCTGGGTCTCCAGATGCAGAATAGCAGTTGGGTGCTGGATGGACTCCCTGCCTAGTGCCTTGGGACATCCACCTTGGGAATGACTGGGAGAGGGCTGTTCTTGGAGGCTGACAACAGCTCTACTCCACTTCTCCCTGTCATGTCCTGAGCCCCACACTTTTTCAAACAACTGACTTCATTTGCAATGCAGATTCGCACACCAAACTTTTTATTTCCTTGCCTTAATTTCCCCAGAGAGATACATTTCGTAGCAGTCCCATGTTTCAGAGTCCTTACACATGTTTAATTGACTGAGAAAGGAAGCCAATCCACACGGTCCATGTAGAGCTTTGTTCTCAATCAGACATACCCAGGAGGCTGCAAAAAGCTTCCTAGAAGCCCTCTTGCAAAAACAATTGTGGAAGTGCGTGCTCAGGGAATTTACAAAGCACACTATTTACTCAGCTTCTCTTGAGCACACCGTGTTTAGCCACCTTCCCACTTAGAGACACAATAACATGATGACAACCTGATAACAACTCTCTGATAAGGTGCTTTATCATCAGGACATAAAACTGCTATGCTGGAAAATACAAATGGGCCCCTCTCTAGTCAGTAACGATACAAGATATTTCAATGAAGGTGTAAAGCTGCCTTGTAATGTGCTGTGGTGATTGCACAGGGCTGTGGACACTGGGTGCCATTTCTTGCTGCCTCTGGCTGCAGCTGGAGGTCAGCCCATGCCCAGAGCATGGGGTTGGATAGTCCTTTTATCCCAGCCAGTACACCTGCTGCTGCTGTCCACATCCATCTAAATGTCTAATAAAAAAACCAACAGATACTGAGCTGTTTGCTTCAGTAATATTCCATGGTATCCATCAGGATGATGGGGCATTACAGACCATTGCACAGATGAAAGAGAAGCACCAGTTGAATAAAATCAGGCTCCCAGAGACTTAAAAACAACGAGAGGAAGTTTCTGCAGGAGCTGTGGGTCATTAGCTTTGTGCTAAGTGAGAAAAGGCTGTTGGCAAGGAGAAAGGGAGAGGTGACAGTAAAGATGGAGTGTGTCATCACCCACATAATCCTGTGCACAGCCCTGTCTGTGTCCTAAAAAGAGGTGAGGACCTTTAACCCGGGGAGGGACATAGAAGAAACTGCAATAATGGTGTGTGTAGGGAGCTGGTGATTTGAGCTCTGCCCGTGAGCAGAAGCCTGTGCTACAGTCTGGTATCCTCTCTGGCAATCCCTGCCGTGTGCCCCAGAGCTTGAGCTACACAACTCAACAGTTCCGACAGGCTGCCCCACTCCAAAATAGAGATACATTTTTAAAGCCAGTTCCATTCTATTCCCTTCTCCAAGGATGTGTCCACACACCTGTTCCTATGGCTCTGAGCATCCATTTACTGGTGGCCTTTAGAGCACAGTCCCCTTGCACCCACCAAACAGTATTTCACTGCAGATGTGGAACCTTGTGCATTTTAGCCTTCCCTCAGGAACCTCATCTGCCTTCTCACCAGCTTCTCTCTTCCCCCCAGGCATGAATGTCCTGGAGAGCTCCCCTTATGAGCCGTTCATCAGGGGCTTTGATTACGTCCGGCTGGCCTCCATCACTGCAGGTAGGTGGGTGGGAAATGCTCTGACACCTCTGTGCAGACAGAGAGGGCCCTGGCTGGGGGGTCAAGGGCTGCAGACAGGGAAGTCCTTTGTGCTCCTTGTGAGCATTGCATGCTTCAGGTCTAGCAGTTCCAAGGAGGTGCCTCTGATTCCTTTGCTAAACTGTTATATGCTCTGGGAAAAGCTGCTTGTGATTTTTGTCTTTGGACTGTTTCATGTCTGTACCAGAAGGACTGGGACTTAGGAATGTGGTACAAAAACCCCTTCCAATGACCCATTCTCCATAGCAGGCGAATGATCTGTTCCATGCAGACAGGAGCTGCTTGGGCATTGTTAGGTTTGAGAGCGTGCTTCCACGTCAGTCAAGGATCAAAATCTGCAGGAAAAAGAGGTCGATAACTCAACCTTGTGTTGATCCCAGCCACAGCCTTTAACCACGTGCCCTGAGGGCAACCTCAGGACCCAGAGCCGTGTTCTGCTGTGCCTCTAACCCTGTTAATGGCTGAGCAGAGCAGCCTGACACCTTTTAACTCCCTGAGGGCTCAGCAGTTCAAAGGTCAGTGTGGCCACCAATAACCCATCCATCACCAAGGGCACAGCTGCCACCACAACCAGCCTGTGCTCCACAGCTTTGGGAAGCTTTCCAAGAGTGGGTATTTTACCGAACTACCTGTCTGGGAGCAGGTAATGTGCTCCTCCTGTGTCTCTGGCAGATGTGCCCAAACAGCTTTTCCAAATGTGTGCCTTGCTCTGGGGGGGACATCCACAGCTGGAGTGCACCCAGGCAAGGAAGGAGCAGCATGTCCCTGCAGCTGGACAATGTCTGCAGTCCCCACCATGGCCACGCACTTGCTGGGTGAAAATGTCCTGCAGCAAATTAACCCATCAGCCTGGAAAAGGGGAGCAGAGACGATGGGAGGTGCTCCCTGACCTCGCTCTTACTGACTCCACCTGGCAGACTGGTGCATGGACAGGGAATTTTTTTGCTGGATCATGGTTTTCTTTACTGGAATTTTTCCCCTTCTGCTGAATTCCAGAAAGCTTCAGAGCATGGGGAAATCAAGGGATGGGGATTTTATGCAGGGTTAACACACTCTCAGGTTTTTAAAGCAAATTGAAATAGGTTGTGCAGCAAAGCAAATGGGGCAAATGGGCCCAGAGCAGCAGGGATTCTTCAGAGGACTTGGCATCCACTTAGGGACATGGAATTTCTTAGCCTTTTTGTCCTTATTCATACTAATCAATATCTTCTATTACATAAATTACAACCTGCTGCCCTCTGCCTGTCCAGTGTCCAGGGTCATATGGTCAACACTGCCAAAGGACCCTCTTTCAAATCTATCAAAAAAAATCCCAAGAACTTGTTGAAACATAAGACACCCTTGTGACCATAGGCCAATTGAACAACAGGTATATTAAACTAAATTTTATATAAACAATATATGGCCACTACTAAAACTGTACAAATGGAACCATATCCCTCCACTCTAAACGTAGCAGTGATTTAAAAAGCACATCTGCTGGTGTTGCGTGGGAAGAGGAGAAAATCCAACATGTTCCCTGTGATTTATTGGCTGAATGGGTAATGAAACCCTTCCAAGTAACTGTTTCCTACACGTTAGCTGGCAGCTTCCCAGCATAAACCGACGCTCTGACAATATTCATCTCTGGGCAGTTTTAAAGGTAACTATGTAGCGAAGGGATCACAACAAGCAAAACTTTCACCCACCATAAAATAACTGAAAAACTTGGAATTTGACTTCCAGCCCACTGTAAGCAAAAGGGGGCAAAAGGAAGGAAAAAATAAATGGTGGGAGAAGAAGCATCTGATAAAGTCAGGGAAATAAAGGAGGGCAGCCAGCTCAGGGGGATTGTCAATGTTTTAACACTTGTCAGCAGTGACTGGCTGGTTTTAACTCCCAATCAAAGATAGGGCTTGACTCTGCATTGGAAATTTATCATTCTGGGGATTTTTCCTCAATGGAAAAATCTTTCTGTGCTGGGGAGAAAGTCCTTCTGGTGTGCTGCTGGTCATGATTTTAATTCAAAGAGGTGAAAAGCAGCTTCAAATTCATTTTCTCTCTCAAGCTTGAAGGACCCTTGTTTTATCTGTCCGATCAGACACATTCTGCTGTTCCCACTGACTCCTGCCAGGGACCCTGTAGCATTTTTCCCCTCTATAAAACAGAGTCCCATCCACCTTTGAAGCAGCCCTACAACCAGTGTTAGACAAATGCCTTTTCCTCTTCCTTGTCCCTATTTTTACAGAGAAGGCTGTTGGCACATAAACTCATGAGATTCCTACTTTCCCACTGAAGACACTGTTTCTCTCATCCATCACTACAGTTTTTGCTTTATTTTCCTGACCTTTCCCCTTACTGCAGGTTTCCTCCACCTTCCCTGCATCCCACAGCACATCTCTGCTCTCCCACCCAGACTGGGACATTCTTTCTCCTCTTGTTTAGGAGGGTGGACGTGCAGAGTGATTTTGCTGATGTAAGTGAGGGGTGACCCTGCAAAGGGTGTGGGGAGAGACCCACGTGCATCACATGCAGGCAGCATCAGGTTGTGCCCAGGGGCACGAGGCTGGATGGTACCTCTGATCCCACCCTGTGAAGACACTGTCACTTCTGGGGACAGGGGGATACTGGCTCAGAATGGTCTAGATGGGGCACACTGCGACCCAGACAGGTCTCGCTTAGCTGGGCAGATCCTGGGCTGAACAAACAGAGCTGCTCCAAAGGCAGACATGACCTTTCAGAGGCCAGGAGAAACTCTCTGTCCAGGGCAGTGAGGCTGAGGTGCCAGGAATCAGTGCAGATCACCCATATAGCAGAGACTCAGTCTTTGATCTTGAGCAACTTGCAGAAACAAGAAGGTCCATTAGTGGAGGTCCCAACACTCGATGGATCCACTTATGGCCATAAGTAGATGCACTTTCTAATGCCTGCTGTCTTCCAGGTCTCAGACTGGTGAATCTGCATTAGTAAAGTGTTACCAGATGCCCAGATTAAAGCAAAACTCATTTTATTAAAGATACAAGCTTGGTGAAGTGAGCTCTGGGGGTGCAGTCTGGTATGTGACTGTGGCACTTCTTGGGAAAAGACAAATGTGGAAAGGGGATTTGGTCCTACCAGGACCCGCAGGGCAAACCTGCACTTCAGCCTGGCCATGGAGCGGGTGTGGTGTCACTGGGTGGCCATGGATGGCAGCAGGGGGATGAAGGCCTCAGGGGCGGTGCTGCTGGTGGGGAGGTCAGCTCAGAGCCACCTCACTGTGTCCCACCACGCCGCAGGGTCTGAGAACGAGGTGACACAGGTGAACCGGTGCCTGGACGCCGCCAAGGCCTGCAACGTGGACGAGATGTGCCAGCGGCTGCGCACGGAGTACGTGTCCTTCTGCATCCGCCGCCTGGCGCGGGCCGACACCTGCAACCGCTCCAAGTGCCACAAGGCCCTGCGCAAGTTCTTCGACCGCGTGCCCCCCGAGTACACCCACGAGCTGCTCTTCTGCCCCTGCGAGGACACGGCCTGCGCCGAGCGCCGGCGCCAGACCATCGTCCCCGCCTGCTCCTACGAGTCCAAGGACAAGCCCAACTGCCTGGCGCCTCTGGACTCCTGCAGGGACAACTACGTCTGCAGGTGAGGCTCACACGCGGGGCTGTCCCAAGGCCAGGCTGAGCCCTCCCTTGGCCAGGGCCTGGTGACAGCCCTGAGCCACCGCCGGTGCTCCTGGGGCCTTGTCCCACACAGCCGTGACGGGCCGTGCCACGCCGGGCCCTGTCCCTGTATCCCACAGAACCTGTTCACAGACAGAAGGGGATGGGAGATGATCACCCTGAAGCTCTTTAGACATTTTCTGTGGATTTTTTGCTTTGGTTCTAGAGAAAGACCTGTTATGGGAACAGTTCCAGGAAGGTGCAGGCTAAGCAGGAGTATGGGGGAGAGGTCCTTACAGCCACTTTCACCAATCCATCTCCCTCACTGCTCCTCTTCCCCAGCCCAGAGCATCCTCAAAGAGCACCCAAGGTATCCTGACAGCCACAGGCACTTGTGAAGGCCTTAAAACCATGTTTGTTTGTTTGCTTGTTTAATTAGAAAAATTAATCTATATACGTAAAAAATACACCCTTCTACTGTGAGGCTGAGTGTTGGAGAGACCTTATAGCACCTTCTAATACCTAAAAGGAGCCTACAGGAGAGCAAGAGACTTTGGACAAGAGGAAGGAGTGACAGGACAAGGGGAATGGCTGGAAACTGAAGGACATTAGATTTAGATGAGATATTGGGAAGGAATTCCTGGCTGGCAGGGTGCTGAGGCCCTGGCACAGGGTGCCCAGAGCAGCTGTGGCTGCCCCTGGATCCCTGGCAGTGCCCAGTGCCCAAGGCCAGGCTGGACATTGAGGCTTTGAGTCGCCTGGGACAGTAGAATGTGTCCCTGCCATGCCACAGGGTGGAATGAGATGATTTTTAGGTCTTTTCCAACCCAAACCATTTGTGATTCTGTGATTCTATGTTTTGGTGATTGCACCAGGAGTCTCAGAGTCCCGGTGTCATTCCAGATCCACTGCACAGTCTGTGGCCAGCCTGGTTTGCTCCTCTGTTTCCATCCAGCCCAAATCACACACACACAGACCCATCCCATGTGCACACTGACAGCAGAACCCCTTCAGCGCTTTTCCTTCATCTGCACTATTTCCCTCTCCCTGTTGCTCAGAAGGTCTTTGATATTCCAGAAGGTTAATGCACACAGAGCTCTCGGGAGCAGAGCCCAGCTGGCAGTGAGAGATGTAAGGCAAAAGCAGCACCACGGGGGCCCAGCCCAGTGCCCTGTGTGCAGCTGGGCCATGAGCAGACACCTGGGGAAGAGCACAAGAGCAAGTGTAGGACACACCTCCCTGTATTGTCTCAGTCTCTAATTGCTGTGGGGTTTGAGACTTCCTGAGCTGAACTTCCAGCAGCCATCCCCTACCAGCACAGCACCTTTTAATTACAATAAAAATATTATGTATTTTCACAAAGGAAAGTGAGAGCAGCAGCATCCTCTCGGAAGCATGAAAGTACAAATACCCTCAGCACTCTGCACCCCAGAAACATGGAGGCAGGAGAAGGACTGAACTGTACAGAAGCAGACTCTGAGAGATGCAATGCCCCTGGGCTGACCAGACCTTGCTCAGATGTTGTCCCCTGGCTACCCAGGGAATCCCAAATGGACGGGTTCTGCCCTCTCCCTAACATGACAAGAGGGCCCAGTGGGGAGGAAGAGGTTCAAAGGGGAGAGTGCTACTCCCCAGGAGACTGGAAACTATTTCCTGCAAGCAGCACAGCTATTAATTATCTGGTCCCTTGATCTCCGAATATATAATATAAAATATCCTCTAGAGACATAGAGGGAGCAGGAGGTTGACATGTGACCTGGTCAAAGCCAGTGGTGCAGAATCCACAAGGAGAGCCAGGCATAAATCATAAAGAAGTGGAGTGAAGCACTCCAAGTCTCACCCTGTCGCTCCTGCACAGCTCTAGCCCTTTGAACTTCCCAGTTCAGAGGGGTGGGTTCTACTAATATGGATTAAATAAAATCTGCAGTCACTACCTCCCTTCTCTAAATCTCCAAACAATGCAGCAAGTTTTGGGAAAGAAGATTTTGCCTGTCCATGTTACAGGAGGAAAGGGTTGATAAGGGGCAAACATGGGAACAAAGATGAGAAAAAAAGAAAGGTGTAGGGGAGAAGTGGGCTGGAAAGTGCAAACTGGAATGCTGACACTGACCAGGAGCAAGATCAGTGTGTCTGGAAGAGAGAGGATGTCTGGGAGGAGCAACATGCTCAGTTTTTCTGAGATTGCCCAGGCAGGGTAAACATTTGAGGTTCTCAGTTCTCAGCTCAGACAGTGCAGGTTGTCACCTAGAGAACCCCCCCTTCAGGTATTGTCAGTGCTTGAGTTTCTGAAGCAGCTCAGATGCCACATGAAATCCCTTCCTGCCTGGCCACGAAATGAATGTTGAGATGGGTCTGGGTCTCCAGCTGTTGCTGTGTCCTGCCTGAAAGCCCTGTGTTGATGCCCCAGATATCCTACAATCTCCAACACCACCATGTGCCAAGAGCTGACTCATGCCTAAAGAGTTTGGTGGCACATCCCTGGTTGGCAGAATGATTTGCCTGCTCCACAGGCTCCAGAGAGTCCTTCTCCTGAGAATGGACATCTGCAGCGCCCTGGCCATGGGTAGGACATTTCATGTCTGAACCTCTGGACGTTTCCTTTGATCTGAGGTGATCTCAGCTGTATTTAGAGTCTTTAGAGAAAGAAACTGGATGAGAGCAATTCATCCAATCAGACTAAAAATGAAAGCTGGGGTCTTTAGGCAAAGTTATTACCCAAAAGATATAAAATGGCAACACAGATTGATTTCCTTCCTGGCAACAGCTCTCTCCTCAAAATCCAACCTCACACAACAGAAAGCAAACATTTCTTCCAACACTGGACTTACCTTGCAGTCCTGAAGGAAGCCTGTAAAACACTGACTGCAGAAACCTCCTCCTGGGTTTGTTGGGGTAGGCAGGAGATTGTAAAAGGACACCTGTTCCAACTGTTTGAAGAACACCTACAGCAGCATTTTGCAAACGTGCTCCCTTCTGTGAACACCGTGAGTGTGCTGTTACATCCCCTTTCCCACAGCTGTGGTAACATGTCCCGTTTGTGCTCTGGCTCCATCAGGTCGCGCTACGCAGAGTTCCAGTTCAACTGCCAGCCGTCCCCACAGGCTGCCAGTGGCTGCCGCAGGGACAGCTACGCCGCCTGCCTGCTGGCCTACACCGGCATCATCGGTGAGCGCTTCTCTCTCCTCCGGGGGAAACGTCTCCTCCGGGAGGGAAACATCTTCTCTGGGAGGGAAACCCCTCCCTTGGGAGGGAAACGTCTCCTGTGGGAGAGAAACCTCTTCTCCAGGAGGGAAACCTCTCCTCTGGGAGGGAAACATCTCCTGTGGGAGAGAAACCTCTCCTCTGGGAGGGAAACCCCTCCCTTGGGAGGGAAACGTCTCCTGTGGGAGAGAAACCTCTTCTCCAGGAGGGAAACCCCTCCTCTGGGTGGGAAACCTCTCCTCTGGGAGGGAAACGTCTCCTGTGGGAGAGAAACCTCTTCTCCGGGAGGGAAACCCCTCCTCTGGGTGGGAAACCTCTCCTCTGGGAGGGAAATGTCTTCTCTGGGTGGGAAATGTCTCTTCCAGGTGGGAAACCTCTCTTGGGTGGGAAGCATTTCCTCTGAGTAGGAAATTTCTCCTCTGGTTGGGAAACCTCTCCTCTGTGTGGGAAATGTCTCCTCTGGGTGGAAATGTCTCCTCTTACTCTGGCTATGAGGACAGTAAGGTGGAAAGCTGAGCTCTCTGGGACATCACAGAGTCATGGAATGGTTTAGGCTGGAAGGGACCTGGAAAGCCCATCTCATTCCAACCCTCTGCCATGGGCAGGGACACCTTTCAGCAGGCCAGGTTGCTCCAAGCCACATCCAACCTGGTGCTGGTCTTTCTCCCTTCAGTGACATGACTAAGCCATGGGTATGGGGTGACTTTAGGATGTCTGCAGTGGAGGGAAAAAAAACATGGGCTACTGACAGATTCGAGCTTCTCTCTCTGGTGGAAATAGATGGGCTGTCCCAGGGTGTCTGCTCTGCCAGGGATTCCCTGATGCCATCACCAGTGATGCCACTGGAAATCACCATGCACTGCCTTTCTGCCAACTTCAAAGGGTATCAGATGGGGGTTTCAGATGCTGCAGAGCCCAGCTGGAAGCAGTTGGCATGGGCACAGACAAGAGTCCAAAGAGAAGTGCCAGTGGCCTTTGGGCCAGATCTGTCCTGACAGATGAGACAGGCTGGCATTTTTGGGCCAACATTTCATTCCATTTTAATCCTTCATTCTGGAGACTGAGATTGGCTTTTTCAATGACAGCATAAAAACCTTTATACACATTCACATGCAGTTTTTAAATGCTCAGCCTGGAGAATAAAGGGCTTCAAGAAGACCTTAGAACCCCCCCAGGGCCTAAAGTGGCTCCAAGAGAGTTGGAGAGGGACTTAGGGCAGGAGCCTGGAGTGCAAGGACAAGGGGAATGGCTTCCCATTGCCAGAGGGCAGGATGAGATGGGATATTGGGAAGGAATTCCTGGCTGGCAGGGTGCTGAGGCCCTGGCACAGGGTGCCCAGAGCAGCTGTGGCTGCCCCTGGATCCCTGGCAGTGCCCAAGGCCAGGCTGGACACTGGGGCTTGGAGCTCCCTGGGACAGTGGGAGGTGTCCCTGCCATGGCAGGGGTGGCACTGGATGGGATTTAAGGTGCCTTCCAACCCAAACCATTCCATTAGTCTCTGAATGTTATTAGGGAACCTGAATTCCCAGAAACTGCTAATTCCTGGACTGATAGCACTTTTTAATTGACCAAAGGCTTTGGTGATGGTGATGTGACCAAAAGGGTTGTGAGTGCTCCTCTTCTCTCCCCTGGGTGCAAACCAGAGCCATGACATCAGCACCTGAAGGGTTTTGCTGCTGTCATGGAGGGGCTTGGCTGAGGCAGAGTCACCCAGGAGAGCAGCCCAAGGGGAGGTCACCGCCCCTTCCTGGGGTCCCTGCCCTGCAGTAACTCTTGTCCGTCTGTCCCGGCAGGCAGCCCCATCACCCCCAACTACATTGACAACTCGACGTCCAGCATCGCTCCCTGGTGCACCTGCAACGCCAGCGGGAACCGGCAGGACGAGTGCCAGAGCTTCCTGCACCTCTTCACCAACAACATCTGCCTCCGTAAGCGCTACTGCTGCACGCTGGGGGCCTTTTGTGCGTGGGGACGGGGAGATGCCGTGTGCTCTGGGGTCTGTGGGCGTCCAGCTCCCTGTGTTACCAGCCAAGGAGGTCTGCAGAGCCTCAGGCATCCCTTTGGGGGATGCAGAAAAAGAGGCTGGGAAAGGGAGGCTTCCCCCTGCCCTGACAAGCCTTTTCTCCATCTTTCCCACACCAAGAGAACGCCATTCAGGCCTTTGGCAATGGGACTCACCTGAACACAGCCGTGGCCCCGTCCATCCCCCCCACCACACAGATGTACAAGCAGGACAGAAATGCCAACAGAGCTGTGGCGACCCTCAGAGAGAACAGCTCGGAGCACCTCCAGCCTACCAAGGTAGGAGAGGGCAGGCCTGGCCCGGGGAGATGATCGGCCATGTCTGTGCCTCCTGCAGCCTCCTCACCTCAACTCCTTCCACCTGTGTCACATGCAGGCACCCAACCTACCCTCCATCTCCTGGAGGCCTGATGTCCTTTCCCTTCCCTTCCCTTCCCTTCCCTTCCCTTCCCTTCCCTTCCCTTCATTCAGAGATATGTTTCATTTTAAGTACTGGGAAATCCATGGGGTTTTCACCCAGGATCACTGGCTTGGCTCCTCACCATCCTTCAGAGCATCAGTTCAGCTTCAGACAAGCATTTCAACTCCTCAGGACACAAGTTCCTCCCTTGTTAGATGAGGATTCTAGAGGTTATAATGCAGAGGTTTAAGGTTTGCTAAGCATTGGAAAATTTGAAAGGAAAGGTTCTGTTCATCAGTAAATTGTTACTATCAAAATAATATTAAATTGAAATTATTTTAAAACAAATAACATATTCATTTACTGAAATGGCTGTGATAGACATTAAATATTTTATTTTAAAGTAGAACAAAATGACCTTGACTTGCCACACTAAAGTAATTTTCAGATTCAATTATTTTCCTATTGAATAATTAACAGTGACCCTGATTTGCTGAACGTTCAGGTTACGGAGGCTGTCAGTTTTAACTAGACTCCAAGGACTGAGCTTTGCACTGAGCTGACTGATACCTTCAGAACTTCCAAGTGTGGGTTATTTTAAGGCTAATCACTGTTTCTTTTGCTGGGAAAACACCCGATTCACCTCTCAGCACCCTGTTTTCACAGAGCGGCTGTGGCCGCAGCTCTCTTCACAGGGAGCAGCAGGCACAACCTGCCCAGGATTTCTCCTGGGGAAGGCAGTGAGAAAGCTCAGAAAAAGAAGAGAAAACAATTCTTATCTCTATTTGCTGCTCCTGTTGTTTGGCACACGGGGAATGTGTTATGGAGATTGTTCACCCAAAGTGATTTGTTAATTGGACACTGGTGAAGTCGTGACTGTCTGTAAGGAGTCATGGGTTTTTCTTTAGTATAGTTTAGTATTAGTTTAGTATAGTAAAGTATGTAGTATATATATAGTATATATATAGTATGTACTAATATAATTTAGTGTAGCTTAATAAAGCAATTTTTCAGCCTTCTGAATCATGGAGTCACTGCACGTTATTCCCCAGCTGGAATGGGGGTCATCCTGCATCAATCAGCAGCAGGTTGGGAGGTGGAGAAAAGTGGCCTCAGGTTCCCTCACTGCTCTCCAGGGCACTGGTGGCACTGTTGCAGGGCACAGGGACACCTTCACCAGGCCAAAAGCTTGGCACCCAACAGACCTGGAGGCTTTCCCTCCAGCTGGTGCTCCCCAGATCTTAGAAAATCCAAGTAGTGGCCTCAGGTCCAGACCTAGCACTGAGAACTTCATCCTGGAAGTGAAGGAGAAGCTGTGAACTGTCTGTGACCAGGACAGTATTCCCAACAGCAAGTGGGAAGCTGGAAAAAGCAGCTGCAGCGGAGGATGGCCCTGCCACATCTCCAACCTTCTTGTGGCAGCAGCACATCCCTCCTCTGGGCTGAGTGCTGCTGGAGCGTGGTCCCTGCTGGAAACCAGAGATCTGGGTCTTGACTTTGGACTCAGCTTCAAATCCAGATCCTGTTCAATGTTTAATGAGGTTGGCAACTTGGGACCTAAGGAGGAAAGCTGGTGAAATGTCTCCCAGCACCATGGAGGTATATTCCAGACCCACCTTTAAGGTCACCAGGTCAAGCCACTGGCCAGCAGTGGCTCCATAAGATACGTGGATGGCCACTGACCTGAGAGGGCATCCAGGCACCCACCTCACTCAGACACCTCCAGCCAGTGTCCAAACAAGTGCTGTGCCCACAAATGGCTCTGCTGCTGTGGCACCACCTTCACCAACAACTGAAGAGCTGTGCTGACCTCCAGGCCAGAGTTTGGGTGCTGAAATCAGCCCTGGCCCCTCTGCACATGCACACACTTTGGGCTGCACAGCCCCTGAGCCCTAAATCCTCTGAGGCACCAAGGAGGGACACCAGTTTGGATAGAGACATGGAGCACCTCTCTTTTGAGGAAAAATAGAGAATTGGAATTGTTCAGCCTGGAGAAGAGAAGCTTCAGGGTGATCTAATTGTGGCCTTTCAGTGCCTGAAGGGGCTCCAAGAGAGCTGGAGAGGGACTGGAGACAAGGGCTGGAATGCTAGGACCAAGGGGAATGGCTTCCCACTGCCAGAGGCAGGGTTAGATGGGATATTGGGACTAAATTCTTGGCTGTGAGGGAGGGAAGGTCCTAGCACAGGGTGCCCAGAGAAGCTGTGGCTGCCCTGGGAAGCTGTTCCAGGCCAGGTTGGACAGGGCTTAGGGCAACCTGGGACAGTGGAAGGTGTCCCTGCCCATGGCAGGAGGTTGGAATTGGTTGGCACTTTAAGGTCCCTTCCAACCCCAACCATTTCATGATTCCATGATGAGGCACAGGTCTCACTCCACGCTCTCCTTTCTCTGTAGGTGGCTGGAGAGGAGAGGCTCCTGCATGGCTCCACTCGTTTGTCCTCAGGCACCTCCAGCCCAGCAGCCCCTCCGTGCTGGGCAGCCTCTCTGCTGCAGATGTGGCTTCTCCTGGCCCCTGCTGTGCTGAGCCTCCCTGTGATGTGAGGAGGGCTGGCACACACCAGGAGAGACTCGATTTGTGTTGGTTTCTGTACTCAACAACCAGACCAGTAACTTTTTCAGGAGGAGAGCAGGGAGAAGGGAGGGGAAGGGAAGGCAAGGTGAGTGTTTGGGCATCCCTTCCTCCTCCTCATCTGTCTGCCGGTTTATTTGATTTTATATGATCAGCGTTGTTGACAACCAGCTCATTCCTGGTCCTGGCCACCTTTCCACACCACAGCTTGGTTGTTGTTTCTCCAGCTCTCTATGGATAGGGCTGAAGCCATGGACAATTCCCTTGGAAAAGATGAAGGAGAGAGGTGATCCAAGAAATGAGAGCTGCAAAGGAAATGCTTTTTCCTGCCCCAGCCAAGAGGGGAAAGCCTTTGATGGATGGATGACTGGATGACCTGTCAGGAGGTTTCCTGAAGCCCTCACTGAGGGCTCTTGACAGGACATGTGGAGCTCAGACTGCCTGCATGGTTGCTCAGGACCTGAAGGACAACACACCTGGTTCCTTCAGACTGAAGAAACCAGAAAACTGGTGGGAAGGTGGTTGGTTTTGTTCACTGAAGAGGAGCCTGAAGCACCTCTGGGGAGGACCAAGTGACCACACTCTGAACTGGCTGGCAGGGATTATCCACCCTCTCAAAACCATGGCCAGAGTGCAACCAGCATCCACGTCCCAGCTGTCAGCTCCCCTCGGGCCCTCCCTCTTAGGGAAACCTGTGTCCTGTATTGGTGGTATTCAGGAAGAAACACGTGTGTTCCATTTTGTTTATGGCTGAATTTTTGTGTCCCAACCCAAACACCTCTATCCACTGGTCCTGTTCAGTGTTTTGGGGCATTTTTGTCACATCCAAACAACCAGAGGCCAATATTGTCCCACTCCAGGCTACCCTTTCTCCATCAGGGGCCAATGTGTGAGCCCATGGGCAGGGTTTGATGTGAGCCCAACACATCCCACTCTCACCTGCTCATCCTCTGGTCTCACAGGCACGGGGTCTCCAGTCAAGGGATTTGATTTGTTTTCCTGGGAAGAGAAAGGACAGGAGAGGTTTGCTAGAAACCACCCTGAAGACAGAAATACCCAGCCAAAAAAGGCCGTGTCATGAATTATATCACGGGTAGGGACTGGATTGCTACAGTTTCCCGTCCTTGAAAAACTGGCAGAGGCAACCCCCTGTGTCCAGGTGAGCAGGCCAAGGGCTTTGCCTCTTGCTTGTTCCTGTTTTTCAGTGAGGATGTCATTTAAGCAAGGGCTGCTGAAGTGACCCTTTCTTCTGAGCCACAGCCAGAGCCCAGAGCAGGAAAGCGAGGATCAATGTCTCTGGTGTCTTGGGGCACCTTTGTCCAGGTGTGTGACCCTGGACTGCCTGAGCACCCCATCTTTCCTCTAGGAGGTGAGCTGAGGAGTCCCAGTGCCCTCCTGGGGGGCTGAGCCCCTTTGCTAGAGCCAGGGAAGAAGATGGTAAGGAAGAGTGAGAAGGTTTCCCAGGATAAATGCTTACCCAGGCTGAGTGCCATGGGAGGAAGAGCAATAGTCCCAGAATCCTCCTGAGTGTGTTTAGGCCTGGCCTTTGCAGTCCATTTAGTCCTTGGTTTGTGCTTCTCCAATAAATATCATTAATTCCTTGGCACTTGAATGCATGGAAAGGCTTAGGAAGCATCTGACACAGCAAAGTCCATTGCTTTTTATTCCCATTTCCTGCAAAACCTCTCCCATTGCTTATTGCTTCAGATTTTCTAAGAAACTGCAGCAAATTCCTTGGCTTTTGCTCCAAAAAGAAACCACTCTGGTTTTCAGCTGAACACCTGTGGATGTGTCTGACATGAACAGAAATCCTCCTGCTGCTGTATCCTGTCCACAGGGCTGCTCCTTGAGGTGCTCAGGGCTGTAGCACCTGGTTTTCAGGGCTGTGCAAAGGAACACAGCAAGCTCCAAAGCTTGTGTGCAGGGTGACAAGTCACACCCTGAGCCAAAGGCTGTGTGTGAGAACTTCCTGGCCAAGGGGCTCACTCTGACCAGGAAAGCAGAGCAGGAGGGAGAGCTGCAGGCAGGAAATCCTTTCAAAGTGACCCCACAGGTGCACAGAGCTGCTGTGAAGGTCTCCCCTTTAGCCAGGACAGCAGTGTCTCCTGAGAGGCCAAGTGGCACAAAGCTTGTGTCCTCTCAGCTGCAGTGGAGAGGGATGAAACCCTGACTGCTCAGCCCTTCAAAGGCAAGGAACTACCTCAGTACCACGAGGTCACGCTGGGAATTGCATCCTTTTGCCCCTTTCCAGTCCTGTAGTCATGCTCAGCGTTTCACACATCAAACCAGTCTCCACCAGCTTTCCATCGTGCCCCGGCTCAGCATCTGCACAGGATGGGGATGCAAGTGTCAGCTGCTTCCCAGGAGCAGCCACTCCTGTGTCACTCACATGGCAGTGTCAGTGATGGTGAGGTGCCACTTTGCCATTTCCTTCTCATTCAGCAGAGAGAGTTTTTCTGGGTGGTCAGGATGCCTCACCTCTCCCTTCAGACTGGCATGCTGTAAAAAGAGGTGTGGAGAATCTACTCAAGGACTGGATGGGCTGGAGGAGACCTCCAGAGGTTACCTCATCCCAGTACCATGTCCCACATCAGCACCTACTTTAGTGATTTCAGTGAGAGGCATCATCATCTCCCCAGGGTTTACATCACAGGATCATGAAACGGCTCAGGTGGGACCTGTTCCAGCCCCCCTGCCATGAGCAGGGTCCCTTCCATTAGACCAGGCTTCCCAAGCCCATCCAGCCTGGCCTTGGACACCTCCAGGGCTGTCCTGCTTCAAAGGCTCTGCAGATGTTAGTGTCTCACTGCAGATCCTCAGTTCCCATGTCCTGTCCTCCAAGCCCTGTCCTGGGCCAGGTCCTGCCCTCCTGGGGGTTCCTTGGGGTTCAGGGATGCTTTGGGATGAAATGAGTGAGGCACAGAGCAAGGAGCCTCTCACCCAGCAGGAAGGAGCCGGAGAGTGGGAATTAACAAAAAAAAAAAAAAATTATCCCCAAACTTTCATGGCTTTGTTCTGATTATTTTACTCTTTTCACGAAAATTTAATGTTGATTCTCCCTCCAAGCCTGCTCATAAATCAAACTGTGCAAAAAATTATGACTTTTGAACCTTTCTGCTGGAGGAAGCAAATATGATGACTCTCCTCCCACCCACCAACATGCGTGCACAGACCACTGCTTTTTCCTTGTGAAAAGTCAGTAATTTTTTTGGATGAAATTCCATCTCTGCTGAATTCTGTGAAGTGAACCATGGATCTTCATTTTTAAGTCTCTTGATTAACCACAGAAGTCATAGCAGCTGCTTGTAAAGGCAAAAGACTGAGTGAGCCAAGAGACAGAAGGGGAGACAATTTTTTTTTTAGGAATTACTCCATTCCTGACAACTTCCATAAGCACAAAGAAGAGTCATGGGAAAAATAAAGGAAAAAAACCCCAGTTAAAGAACCAGCCAGACTTTCTGTAGCCACTGAACTCGGCTCTTTTGGCTGCACAGCACTACTCCCAGTGGCTGGCAGCCCTGAGAGCCTGTGAAATATTGTGTGTGTACTTCTACCTGTCCTGTCACGTCCTGACCAGCATTGTCCAGGCGGGAGCAGGAGCTGGGAGGGAGACCCGGGGCTGGGAGATGGTGCTGGGGCAGGAACCCCCTGTGTGCCCCTGCTCGAGGGGAGGGTGGTGGGTGCCAGCCCAAACTGGGGTCAAACTTGTACTTACCTTTTCTGTACATGTCAATATTCAAACATATCCATGAATAAAGCACACATGCATTTTCCTGACCCCTCACTCCTGCCTGACATGCCAGCTTGTCCTGGATGCTGCTGAGCTCTGCTCCTGCCCTGGAAGGGCAGCTGGGAGAAACTGGGCAATGTTCTCTGGGGGCTGGAAGAGTGGTGGGGCTCAGATGAGCCGTGCTTGGCTGGAATCATGGAATCCTAGAGTATCCTCAGCTGGGAGGGACCCGCAGGGAGCATCCACCCACCCCTGTCCCTGCTCAGGCACCCCAAAATCCCACCCTGGGCATCTCTGGCAGCGCTGTCCAAACGCTCCTGGAGCTCGGGGCTGTGCCCATTGCCTGGGCAGTGCCAGCACCCTCTGGGGGAGGAAACTTTCCCTGAGCTCCAGCCTGAGCTGCCCTGGCCCAGCCCCAGCTGCTCACTCAGGTCTTGTCCCTGGTCCCAGAGAGCAGAGATCAGAGCTGCCCTCGGGAGGAGCTGCAGACGGCTCTGAGGGCTCCAAACCCCGCCTCAAACCCAGTTCCAGACCCAGCCCCAATCCCAGCCCCAGACCCAGCGCCAGTCCCGTCTCCCAGCAAGGAGGGGTGACAGGGGCAAACCAGCTCTGCTGGGATGATGGAGAGCCACCAGTGCCATCAGGGAAGGAGACACGAGTCCCCACACCAGTCCTGGGGCTGTTTGTGCAGCCTGCGGGGCTGAAACGTGCACAGGTTTGGGAGAAATCTGAGCGGGTTTGGCTCAAAGCTGGGGCCAGCACAGGAGGAGGGAAGCAGTGCAAGATACAGAAGAGATGGGAATAATTGCACCTGCAGTCAGGGAACTGTGGAGCCACTGGTGCCAGGATGTCACCAGTGTGCCACAGAGTGGAAACAGCTGGGAAGGGCTGGTGCTGCACCCTGTGCTGGGCACAGAGGAAGGGAGATGGAGGAGAAGGCAGGGTGGTGGGTCATGCCAGCCAGGAAGGCTTCTGCTCATGCCATGAACATCCGTGAGCTATTCTTGGCAACTCAAAAAAAAAAACCAGGAAAATTGATTAGAGGTAAATGGAATGTTTTCTTGCCAATTCTGGGTAGGGGAAAAATTTGAAAATACAAGTACATAAATTTTTTATAAAAATAACGAGTAAAATTCAAGTCAGTTCTTAAAGTGAGTTCAAGGTTGAACACATAAATGTTGCACTTCTTCCTCCCATAAATCACGTTTGCCTCCATGTGTGCATGGAGCAGCTGAGGATGCAGATGAGGAGCAGAACCTGAGGGTTAGGGAAGGACTTGGACTCTCCTCAAAGCCTTTTCCCTCCCCACAGTGCCCAGGCTGGGCTTTGCTGACTCAAAGGACAATTCCTGTGGAGGTTCCAGCCAGCTGAACCTGGAACGTGCCCTGGAAGCCCTGCAGGGCTGAGGGGCTTTCCCTGGCCCTTGCAAGCAGCTGCTCGAGCAAGGCCAGCAGCCAGAGCTGGGCTGGAGGAGCTGCAGGGGGACCTGGATTCCAGGAACTCTCAGGAGTCCCCAGTGAGACTCCCCAGGCTCTGCACAGGGGCAGCACGTGGGGCTCTGGGATGGAGCAACTGGCTCCAAGAAAGCCTGGAAATCACCCTAAAGTTAGGGTGAGGAGATTCTGGAGCAGGAGAAGCACTATTAGCTGGAAGAAGCTCTGGCTGACCCTCAGTTCTTCCCTGTCTCTGGGTCTGGGTGTGGTTTTGGGGTTGCTGGCTGTGCCCACAACAAAGCTGAGCACCCCTCCCTCCCACAGCCCCAGACATTAAACACTGGGCAAGGAGCACATGAACTGATTTTTCCACATTCCCAGAGAAAAGATCTCACCTTTTCTTACCTCACCTGTGTGGCCCCCAGGACAGGACAGAGCTTGGAGCAGCCTGCTCCAGTGGAAGGTGTCCCTGCCCATGGCAAGAGAGTGTTTAATGTTCAGATGGTGTTTAAAGTCCCTTCCAGCCCAAACCATTCCATGTGTCCATGACAAACCTGGAGCAGCATGGCAGGTTTGGAGGGGAGACCTGCAGACAGGACCCACAGTCCCCATCACACTGTGGCTGCAGACACAGCACGAGTAAAATCCTGCAGCTGAGGTTCAACTGCTGCAAGGGGATGTAGAAATCAGAAACAGCAATTTACCACATATTATCTCCAAGCAAGCAGTGCTAAAATGCTGATAGGGATGGAGACATCTTGCTTTGGTTATTAAAACACTGAAATTCTGCAAAAATAGTGGATGTTTGCCAGAGGGAAAAGCTGCAGAATTAGCTCTGACATGAAAAATGTTTAAGTCATTTCGTGGACTTTTTTCTAAGGGGAAGTGGAAATGATTTCTGGTGGGAGCAAGGATCCCAGGGAATGTGTCAATGGAAATCCCGCCAGTCACTCTGTTGGAGGCACAGGCACACTCTGTTGGTGGCTGCAGCCTGGAAGGCAGAGCTGATAAACAGCCAGCTGCAGGTGGGATGGATGGATGATGGATGCATGGATGGATGGATGGATGGATGGATACCCCAGGCATTTCCATGCTCTGCTCCAATTCCCCATCCAGACAGTACTTCATGGTCAGCCACCACAATCCAGACCTACCCAGTGAAATTCTGCTTCCAAACTGAATTCAGGGATCAGCATGAGGACCAGGAGAGATTAAATCCCATCCTCCCATGGCATTGCTGGTCGCCATGGCTGGGGGGAGATCAGAAACAGCCCCTGCCCTCACAGATTTGTGGAGCTGTACCTGAGCTTCTTGTCAGCAGCAGGGAAATAGAGAGGGGAAAGGTGCTGTCCTTCTTGCTAGAGCCAGAGTGGCCCAGTCTGTAGTTTTTTGGCTAAATTCCCTGCAGATGTGGTTTCTGAATTATTCATGTGGCCCAGAAACACAGAGAGGAGGGGGAAGGAAGGGCCTGATCCTGCAGCTGATCATAGACTCATGGAATAGTTTGAGTTGGAAGGGGCTGTAAAGACCATCTAATTCCAGCCCCTGCCATGGCAGGGACACCTCCCACTGTCCCAGGTGCTCCAGCCCCAGTGTCCAGCCTGGCCTTGAGCACTGCCAGGGATCCAGGGGCAGCCACAGCTGCTCTGGGCACCCTGTGCCAGGGCCTTACACTGTCACAGGGGAGAATTTATTCCCAGTATCCCATCCATCCCTGCCCTGTGGCAGTTGGAAGCCATTCTCCCTTGTGCCAGCCCTACATGCCAATGAAAAACATCAATTCCAATGCAGTTTATGCCCTGAGATCTTGTTCTTTGTTTATGGGGAAGATTTCTCTCTTCTGAGACATCTCTAGTGCAGATCCCAAATCCCAAGCTTGTCACTGAGTCTCAGGAGTCACCAAGGAGAAGAGGTGCCTGTAGGACATCATGTACCTTACCTCAGAGCTTCCATAGGGTGACAATGGTGTCCCAAAATCCCGTGGCCAAGGGTGTTGGGACTCTGACACAGCCTGGGGATGTGTTGCTGTTCCCAGCCACCCTGCAATGGGGAACGTGAGGAGCTCAGCCCACCTCCAGTGATGCTGACACCTGGGTCCAGCTGCCTCATTACCAGCCAGAAAAATCACCAGCAGGTGCTCTCACCTCATTAGAAAATCTGCCCCCACCTCATGCCTTTGGCAAGATCTCAGTGGTACCACTCTGTCCCTGCAATCCCTGCTTTGCTGCTTGATTAGTTCAGAAACCAAAAACCCCAGGGAGAAATTCAAGAATCTGCTAACTCTTTATCCCAAATGGCAATTGGCTATGGAACTCTGGCTCTTTTGTACAACTCTCTTCCTCCTCTCTTCCCATCAATGGGGAAAAGGAAATGTTGGTGTTTCTGCCATGCTGTAGATGATTTACCACCAACCAGCCATGTGGAACTACCCAAGAGCTGCCCCAAGCCCCACCTTTTCCTGGGGGTTTCTTCCACCCAGCCTCCACTCCAGGATTTCTGGGGAGTTAAATTGGGTTTCAAAAAGACTTAAAGTCCCTTCTTGCTGTGAGTGGTTGATATTTAAGGTTTGTGGAAAGAAAACTGGATCTCAAATTCCTCTCTGGCTCCTTACCCAAAAGCATTCATTAATGGCAGCTGAAGACAAAGACCATCATCCTGGATGGACAAAAGCCTTGGAAAACCTCCATGTTCTCTTCTCTTCCAGCCTCTTTTCTTTGCTACAACACAAGAAAAATCAGAGCAGGGATGAAAAATGGCCCCAGCCCTCTGTGGTTTTTCCTGCTGTCCAAAATAAATTTAAAGCAGCTCTAAAACCACTACCCCCTGCCCATTTCATTTCAAGTCTGGACACCCCACGCTGTGCTGTCAGCCTGGCATCCCCTGCTCAGCTCTGCAGCAATTGCTGGAATTGGGCTCCTGCATCCCAGTTTAATGCCATGGAATGAAGCAGCACAACAGCCTTCGGAGGCGACTGTGGCTGAAACCCTCATGGCTCATAAATGTCAGGTTCAACTCTGCTTCATCCCAGCAGTGCTTAATTCCAAAGTTGGAGAGTGACATAAAAATAAATGGGGAGCAGCGGATTGCGTCCCGGCAGGGCTCGAGCGCGGCTGCCAGGGTGTCACAGATCAAGTGACAGCTTGAGACAAGCCCTGCCTCAGGCACAGGCTTTTGGCAGCAGCTCTGCTTAGGTGACCTGCACCTCAATCCCTCTGGCTCGAGAGATCCTAAGGCTGCTGATTAGGGCTATTATAAAATGTGTTATTTATTGAGCAGACAGGAGGTAACAGACAAAAGGCCTTGAACAGTTCCTGCACAGTACAAAATAAGAGAGCTGCTGAGAGATTACATAAAGCAGTGCACAACATTGAGCTTATTGTTATATATTAAATATATATTGTTGTATATTATAGTTATATACATTAAAGCTAGCAAAGGCACAGTAGAGAACAGGAGTCAGTGGAACTTACCACCCATAGAGCGCACAGAGTCCTTCCACTCAGCCCTCGAGAGAGTAACCACAAAATTGATGTCCCAGCTTTGGGGAAAAGCCCCACAGATTTCTAGGGAATGTGCAGAAGACTTTTGCTTTGTGAAAGTTTGGTGTAGCTTTTGTAGTTTGTAAAGTGGAGTGTCTGTCAGTCAAAAATTCCAGCTGATCTTTCCACAGCAAGATGTTTATTGTCACTAGCAGTGTCACTTCCCCAGTGCCTGAATAACCATGAGGCAGGCAGTCTTTAGTGAGTTATTTCACCAAACTGCAAGCGTTTGTGAAGGGCAGGGGCCTTGCAGCAGCTAACAAAGCACGGGTGGGTCCCTGTGGTGGAAGATGTCCTGATGCACAGGGGTGGGAGAGGAGCAGCCACCTCTGCCTCCCTCTCCAGCTGCTGTGTGTGTCTGGAACAGCAGCTGGTGCCAACACTTGATAAATCATCAGCAAAATTTGGGATACAGCTTCCATGGGAGAGAGCTTTTTCTCTTTGGATTTAAACAAGAAATTTACTGGAAAAAATTATGATTAGTGAGAGTAAAAAGGGAAGGGGCTGAGATTTTATAGCTCCGTTGGGGTTGTGTCAGGAGGGGCAGTGGAGGAGCAGCTCTGATTTCTGCTCTCTGTGACAGGGACAGGGAACGCCTGGAGCAGGGCAAGGGAGGGTCAGGCTGGAGGTCAGGAAAGGTTCTTCCCCCCGAGGGGCACCTGGGGGAAAGTGAACCTGAGGGTAGAAATGGAACCTATTTAATGACTGTCTCTGTCTTAAAAATCTACAGATTTAACTCTTTGAATTACATCCATCCATCCCCCATCCAGAGGACATGTCCCTCCTTTCTCCTCCCAAATCCAGCACCTGCCAGGAGTCCACTGATACCCGCCCCCAGCAGAACAGAAACTCACCTTCACCTCAGCCAGAAGCCTTCAAAACACTTTAAATTATTTCCCCCCCCCGCCCAAGAACATAAATAAGAGGGAAATTTTAACCAGATCATCTACTTTTTATTTCAGAGGAAAGATTTGCATTATTTACTTTTATTTATATACATGTACTTCACATTTGTATTTAAAATGCACAGACCTCCCAAGAATTTTCTCGTTCCGGCTTTAAATTAGCTGTTATTTTACAATACAAAAAATTATACCAAAAAACTGCAATCCTAAATGTGTGTATGTATAACACCCACAACCCCAGCAATGAAATAGTTTACAATACTTGCTCCTATTTACATATGAATGCAATAAATGCTAAATTATACATATTAACAAACTAAGCTCAAGTCTGAACACAGATAAGAATCATAAATAATTACAGAACAAAGAGGGAAAAAAAATCCAGAATACAATTAATTCAAGGATCTTAGTTTAAAGAACATTTCTTGTGCACAAATTTAGAGTAATATAAAACTCTTTTTTTTCTTTTCTTTTTTTTCTTTTCTTTTTTTTTCTTTTTTTTTAAAGGACTGACATGTGATACACTCTGCGACAATTGTTATTGTTCTCTTTTTTTCTACTGGTGAGGTTTGTGGAATCAATACTGAATGGAGAGGAAATGTCTAAAGAATTCTAGTACCTGGAAGACGCACACAAATAGTCTGTGTGAACAAAGAAACAGACTGAACAAAACTGCCCTGATGCACAAAAAAATCAGCAGATACACATACTGTAGTAGTCCTGGCATGGAAACTCAGCTTGTTTCAGCAGCTACCAACAGAAAAAGCAGGAATTTGTCTAAAATTGCAAAGAACACACCCAAAAACGAGGAGCACACCCCGAGCCATCCCTTCCCTCCCTGCCCAGCCCAGCCCAGCCCTGTCCCCCTGTCCTGCAGCTCCAGGGGGCTCTGCCAGGGCAGCCCCTCCTCCCTCCCCTGGGTGTTCCCAGATGGAGAAACCCGGGAGGGGCGCAGGGGCTGCCCTGGGCACGCTGAGCCTGCTGGTGCTGTCTCACACACAGTTCAATATCAATGAATCCCAGTCAATATCAGTAAATCCCAGTTATTATCAATAAATCCCAGTTAATATCAATAAATCCCAGTAATTATCAATAAATCCCAGTTTCCCGTGGGAAGGGGCCGAGGGCTCTGGATGCAGCTGTGCCTGTCCCCAGCTCAGGGTCTCCTGGAGAAGGAAAAGCAGCTGGAACAGCTGGAGCAGCAGAGGAGGGGCAGCCCAGCCCATGGCACTGGAGCCCCAGGGTATGGAGAAGGCCCCAGGTTTGGTTCCAGCCCCAGTTCCTCCTTTGAGCTCACGCAGGGCTGAGCAGGCTGAGCCATTTACAGCACCCCACAAAGCCCAGCAGGGCCCGGGCACCCTGGGCACGTTCCTGCACAGAGCTGGAGCTCCCGGGCACCTCCAGGACACAAAGCACCCTCAGGAGGGTGGATCTGCCAGCAGAGGCTGTCCACGGTTCCACACCACTGAATTTGGGACATTACGTGCCACGGCTTGATGTTCATCACAGGCATTTCCCATCATAAATAGCTTTATTCTGGTAATTTCACTACAACGCGTTTTAAGCCCAGGGAAAGTGATAGTAACAACTGAAAAGTTGTGTCTCATAAATATCCTTGTATCCAAAATATTGAGCCAGAGAGTGGCAAGGTCATGCTACACCTGCCCAGAAAAAATTCTGGGCTAAAATCCATGGAAAATGGTGAATTAAAAAAAAAAGGTGTTATTTGGAGATCCACTGGCACCATTGTTTTCTCAAAGAAAAGAGCCCCAACAGTTCTGAAATTTCATTACTAGTTTTTTTAAAGGCTCCTCTCAGAGAATGAAAATCTTCTGAGGGTCGAGATGTCAAATGCTGAATTTCAGCCAGTCATAAACACCTGAAATAGTGATTTTGAATGGAAACACTGCCACAATTTTAGTAACAAAGGCCTTAAACTAATGATTTAATCCTCCACGTAGTGACCACTTTAAGGACCTTTATTACTTGTATCCAAATGTTGCTTTTCCCCCTTTCAAATGGAAAAACCATTATTTAACTTGGTTTCTACATTAAAGTGAAATACATTTGAACACACAAAAGTCAAGTTATGCCTCCCTGCTTTGCAAGATATCACGATATAATCTGGTGTTTAAAGCTCTGGAAAGTTATCTACTACTGATCAGATGAAGGAGTTATTAAGACAAAACTCATACATAATTTAAAATCATCAAAAATACATTCAATATTTTTTCTGGTTTATATACACTTTAAATCTCTCCATGTTCTGTACGTTACTGTAGAGTTTATGTACAAGTGCAAAATCTGTGTGCCATTTGTCATTTATTTACAGATTCTCCCATGAAATAAGGTTGTTCTTTCTCCCCCACCCCACCTCCAAATGAAATAAACCCAAAATTCCTTCACTTTTGATACTGGCCTGGTGACAAACTGCCAGCAATTCCTCCTTCCCCAAGCCCTTCCCATGTTCTTCCCTGTTTACCTCTAAGCTGGGATGAAACTGCACCAGAGCTATGTATGAGAATTCTCTTCTCCCTCATCAGGATGGAGATCAGATGCAGGGTAGAGCTACATCCTGAAGGAGCCAGTTCCTTTTAGTCATGTAAGTAACTCTTGTTGCTCTATTTACATTTTTTGGTTCTGATACACCTTGACTTTGATCATTTTTGCTCATTTTTTCAGTATCTGACACCTCATTTTGGGCACACTCCTGGCACACTGTAGGCTTTGCAGACCAGACAGCCCAGATCTCCAGGAGTGAGAAAACGTCCCAAACTCTGTATTTATGTCTTTTTATTAATGTAAAAATCTATCACCCCTCCAAGCCTACGGTTCTGAAAGCTGTTTGTGATCAGGAAAACCCAACAACTTTAAGCACCTGCCCAAGAGCTGTCCTGAAGAGGGAAACTCAAGCACTGGGGCTTTCACCATCCAGGCTGGCAGCTCTCCTCCCAAAAACAGCAAGAAGAAATCTGCAAACATCAGGATGTGCATCGTGGCTGAAAATACACAGTAACAGGGGAGGGATTTCAGTCAGTCTTATTTCTCCAGTTCAGATTAACCCTATCACTGAGCAAGTTAGAAAATATTATCAGGAGATGAATCTGTCTGAGGTAATCTGTGCATCAGGTAAAACTTAAATTGCCTAAATCCCTTCATTCTAAGACAAATCTGAACCCTTTTCTGATCATAATTCCTTCTTCCCACAGAGCACTGAAACATCTAGTTTAGAAACAGATGCATTTATATATATTTATATATATAATGCATTTTCCCAATATTTTTCTGCAGTCCCATTGCACTTGTTAAATGACACATTAAATCAGAATTATCATCCACCACAGTCCTTAAGCCATCAGGCTGTTCCCATCACCACTGTCTGGACACACACAGCAATTCACCTCTTTATTGCAGTGCTGCCAGGCTCCAAAGAGCTTCTTCAAAATACATGGTTAGGAAAAAAAACCACCCCACAAATGAATGGCTGACACGTGACTGATCACCAGAACACGCACAAAATAGGAGCAGTTTTTGGGTTTCAGTTTGGAAAGGTGCTGCCTGGCCAGACCCAAGAGCACTTCCCTTCCACGTGTTACTTCTTCATTATTAAATATCAGATGTCCTCCACAGCAGCTCAGTGACCTGGGGAACCCACGATGATGGATGGAGCCATAATCACACACCTCATGTGGCACCTTCACTGACACCTTCCACCACTGCAGCCCCCCGGCCGTGTGGGCCTGTGCCACATTCCAGGGACACATGGACACCACCACACACAGATGGGTGGGCTCAGTCCAACCTTGAGCCTCAAACCACAATCCCAGCTTGGCAGAGCAGTTCAGATGGTTTGATGCACCCCCAAACACCAAACCTTCTCTTTGCTGTTTGCAAGTCTCATCCTTTCACCAACCAGCGACTTCTTCAACCTCTAACAGAGCTCAAGCCACACAAGAAGTACCAGGATCTGATCGTGTAGAACTCAAACCTGTGGCAAAACAAAGCTGCTCTGCTTGATCTTTACTTAAAGTTCTTTTTTTACTTCATCCTCAAGTGCCCTGGCACCCGGAGCGTTGCTTTTTACACCCTGTAAGAAGATGGAGCAAACCATAACCACTGGGGAGCAATGCCTCCAAGCTCAGCTCTCATCCAGAGGATGGCAGGAGGGAAGGGGGAGGAAAGAGGCCAAAATCAGAAAAATGTGATGTCTCTGACCTGGAACACAGACTGCTTCTATGAAAATGCTGGTGAAACCGGGAGTTTTCTTATGGGATACTGAAACTCTACGTGCCTTCCAGGTATTTGCACCTGGGTGAGTATTTGGTTGGTCAGGAAAATGTGATTTTCCTCTGACTGCATGGGACAGAGGACACAGAGTGCCTTGGGTGACTCTAGATGTGAGTATACATACCTTTAAAGGAATTTAATTATGTTAAAAAGCAGCGTGTGTAGCAGTCTCCTCACTCCCTAGATCTGTTCACGCCTAGGCACTTGTGTGTGGTGTACTCCAAGCAGGTTAAGACTATGTAAACACTGAGTCTTTCCAAAGCAACATCCAACTTTCCAGTTATTTCATGGGGCCTGAGCAACATCAACCTTTAAACCATCCCAGCTTTTGCATTCCTGGACCATGATGACTACAAAAAGGCTGTGCCTGGAAGAGAGTTCCACTGAAATAATGAGGGAACAGTTAAATATTAAATGAAAACAAAGAATGAAGATGCTTTGAAGATTAATAGTAGTGTTTATGTGTTGAGAGCTGACACCTGTAAACACTGGATCTTTTTCTTTTGTACAGTTTGATAAATACAGAACTACAAAGCACTTTCCATGTAGAAACCTGAGTGTCATTCATTGGACTACTGTTGTATTTACACTGACCAGGAGTGGCGGCGTTGGACCTCACCGCACCTGCAACGAAATCATTCTGCTTTAAACTTGAAGAAAACAAAGGAGCAATCTGAAGCCATGTGTCAGTAAAACTTAAGTGGAGCAGTTGTCAAATAAAGCCAACTAGCACGTAGATGAGAGAAAAAACTGGGTTCAAGGAAGTTGTGTTTTTTTCCGGGTGCTTCTAGTCTCTTGGGACACGACTTGGAAATCTTCCTCCTCCTTGGTATTACTTTTCCATTGTGTTTAAAACCCTAGACAGTTTCTGATGTCCATGCATCAAATACAGGTTCCTGGCTGTGCAGGGGGCTGCTGCTTCCGATTTCGGACGGCGCCCGACTTCTCTTTGTAGGCAATTGGCATCTGTTGTGAAATGTCCACCAGAGCACTGGCCACGGCGAGACCTGGCACAGAACACACATCACCACAACAGCCACAGCAACAAACCTGCACAAAGAGCTCAGAAAACCCCTCCAGGCCACAAAGGGTGTAGAATTTTTTTAATAAACTAGAAAAGTGTTGTGGCCCAAGAATTAAGCTCCAGCCAATATTCTGAAAGGAGCTGAAATACTGCATGTTTAATTAGAAGCAACAGCAGGAGAAAAAGACACAATAAGGGTGGGTATTAGTGGATGTAAAACTCTAAATGTGGAAGCCTCAACCCTTAATATTGAAGATGTCTTTCTCTGCATCAGTATATGGACTACAATAAACCTGAAAGCAAATGTGCACGGAGGCTTCACTGCCCTTCCTGGGGATACATCACCTCTGCAACCTCCTCATAGCAGATCAGGGAGTCATGGAATGGTTTGGCTTCAAAGGCACCCTAAAGCCCATCCAGTTCCACCCCCTGCCATGGGCAGGGACACCTTCCACTAGCCCAGGGTGCTCCAAGCCCTGTCTAATCTGGCCTGGAAAATTCTAGAGATAGGGCAGCCACAGCTGCTCTGGGCACCCCATGCCAGGGCCTCCCTGCTCTATTCACAAACAAACCACATCTGGGACTTAGCTCAATCCAGCTCAACACCTCAACACCAAACCATCCAATTCAAACCCTGATAACTCTTTTTCCAAAGCCTTTGCTTCACCAAGCCCACTGGGGAACCCCAGTTAAATCCCACACTGCCCAGGAGATGATGTCCCAGTGCCCTGACACCACGTTTGGGTCTGAAGGGGTTGAGAACAAGGCTGGATGGGGAAAAGCTCTTTGTCCAGAGCTCCTGAGAGGAGGGCAGAGATGCTCTGAAAGGACTTGTAGTGACAGGCCAAGGGGAATGGTTTCGGACTGACAGCAGACAGGGTTAGATGGGATAGTCTTCCCTGTGACGTGGGGGAGGCCCTGGCACAAGCTGCTCTGTGGCTGCTCTGTGGTTTGCAGCAACCTGGGATAGTGGAAGGTGTCCCTGCCCATGGCAGGGGGTGGAACTGGATGATCTTTAAGGTCCCTTCAAACTCCAATCTTTCCATGCTTCTGTGACTTGATGTTCCCCTGCAAATGGAGCTGGGAACTAAGTTGGATAGGCCAAGTGACAAGTTACCTTCACAGGTACCTACTGCAAACATGGCCCTACCACATCCC
The DNA here is from genome assembly GCF_023055355.1 of Agelaius tricolor. Taxonomy (NCBI): domain Eukaryota; kingdom Metazoa; phylum Chordata; class Aves; order Passeriformes; family Icteridae; genus Agelaius; species Agelaius tricolor. Next base: position 2,438,447 of record NW_027269314.1, read on the forward strand.
TCTGTCCCCCACCCAGCTGTTAATTAAAGCATAGTCCAATATCAAATGTTCATCCACCAATTGACCTTAGTAATTAACCCAAAACTCATGTTGGAAGCCAGCAGTGCCCAGACCAGGGAGCCTAAAATACCTCGAGCACATCCCAAGCTGAACTGTGGCTACAGCAGCTGCTGTGGGATCAGGAAAGGTGAACCTGTAAGGCTGGGGAAGGAGTCCAGAGTTAATTCCAAGCCACCAGAGACAACAGCAATGCTCACCTGACTGTCCTGGTGGTGGAATACCCCCAAGCCCTCGAGGCAGCCTCACGAAGACGGAGAGAACAGCTGCTTTGTTCCCAAAGCAGGGCTCCAGCGCGATGGGCTTTGGTACAGTCTGCGGCAGGGGAAGCAGGGAGAAAACAAATGTTAAACAGCGTGTTACACCCTCCCTCCTCCCCCAGCATCACTCCTCCAGCTCCTACAAGCCCCAGGGCATGAACCACCATGAACCACGCTGCTGTGCTGGGCAGATTTCCAGCACACAGCCAGCAAAGCTAAAACCACTGTCAGCAACAATCAAAACACGAGTCATCACCAGAAAACACATTCACTTAATAAAAATCAGGCTATTAAAAAGTCAAGCACTACACAAGGCTTGTATTTCTCCCTAAATTCAATAACAAAGGAGCAGCTTATGTAATCAACAGGACTGAGGGTTTGTTCCATCGACCCCATCAGCAGCCTGTCACTGATATCAGCACGCACCACCATGGCCATTCGACACTCCAAATTCTATTTCCACAATTTAAGTCCATGTACCAACTTAACAGCACTCTATGCATTAACAGAGTAAAGAACATTTTCCCAAGAACAAAAATAAGTGTTCAAGGCCAGGCTGGAGGGAGCTTGAAGCAACCTGGTCTAGTGGAAGGTGTCCTTGTCCATGGCAGGGGGAATTAGACGGGCTTTAAGGGCCCTTTCAATCTGTGATTCTAATGTATAATAGGTGGTCAGCTTTCTCCCTGGAGGAGCAGAGGATCGGATCCCTTGCTGACCCTCAGTGTCTGTGACCATCTCCCACTGCACTCTTGTGAAGATTTTACCTGAATGATCAACAGCCAGCTTCAGAATGCCATCAGAAAGCCAAAATGCAACAGCCCAGCCCAGAAACTAAAGTGTGTTCTCAGCTGGGCCCCAACTCCACACACAGGTACACAGGATCAGTGCTACTGTGGGCTGCAATAACAGTCAGATTAGGATGCAAGTGTTCACCAATGATTACAGGTTCAGGAGAGTTTCTTCTTTTGTTCCACACCAGCTAAAAAAGCTGAGAAACACAATTTTACCCAATACACTGGGTGCTTTCTGTTTTCTTCTTTAGTATGGACAAATTCCACTCTGCTGTTAATGAAATAATTAGTTCTTTTTCCATCAGGCATCAAACTACACCATAGTACTCAAATATTCAACAGAAACTCAATGCAATGCAAGCCATGAAAAAGCCTGAACAGGAGTCAAACATGCTGTTAAATTACTGCTGCTCAATAAAGAAGACAAAAGGAGACAACAGCAAGCAAAATGAAACTTAAAACTTTCCAAATCTCTCATTTACTGCAATGATTGCAGCAGTGTTTGTTGGTCTGTGCCAGGCAGACAAATACATGCTACACGGGCTGGATGATGGAAGCTGCTGCCTGCCTGGTTTATGACAGCAGGTTTCTTCATCTCCCTACCCCCAGCAAAGGGACCCAACTCAGAGTAAAGCTTTTCCCAGAAGGAAACAAGCACACCCTGATGCTGGATCCCAGAGGCAATGGAGGGAGCTCGGAGAAGGAGCTGCAGGAATAGAGCCCATGGATTTCTGCCTTATGGGAGGAGCAAGAACACAGCACAAAGCTGATTTTCTTCTGGAGAGACTCAAGTATATTACTTATTCCACTGCTAATGAAACACTTCTGCTGAATTCTAGAGCTTGGAGGATGGCACTTGGGTTACAGAGAGCTCTTGTGCTCACCCTCAGCACTGAGCAGAACGGGCAGCAAGGACCACGCAGAGAAGTGATGGAGGGACTGAAGGAGCAACTGAATAATAGACTGTACTTTTTAATACTTTTTAATGTATTTGTTTTCAATGGATTAATGGCCCCAGAGCTGCTGCAGGGCTGGAGCCCCTCTGCTCTGGAGCCAGGCTGGCAGAGCTGGGAATGTTGCCCTGGAGAAGGGAAGGCTCCAGGCAGAGCTCAGAGCCCCTGGCAGGGCCTGCAGGGGCTCCAGGAGAGCTGCAGAGGGGCTGGGGACAAGGCCTGCAGGGACAGGAGCCAGGGAATGGCTCCCACTGGGAAAGGGGAGATTGGGCTGGGATCTTGGCAAGGAATTCCTGCCTGGGAGGGTGGGCAGGCCCTGGCACAGGTGCCCAGAGCAGCTGTGGCTGCCCCTGGATCCCTGGCAGTGCCCAAGGCCAGGCTGGACACTGGGGTTGGAGCCCCCTGGGACAGTGGGAGGTGTCCTGCCATGGCAGACCATGGAAAGATGACCTTTAGAGTCCCTCCCAACCCATGAGGATGCTCAGCAGCACATTCACCATCCTCCAGCCAACCTGCAGAAACAGGAGGCAGGAAAATCCATCTCAGGGGTCACCAAATCCAGCCCTCTACTAACACAGGCAATGGCACATAAAAGCAGAGTTCTCTGCTTTAAGGGTGGTTACACTTTCAGCCTGTGCCATCACCTCTGGGAGACCTTTCCAGATCCCCTGGTCTGGATCTCACCACTCTGCCACCAGAAACTTTCTTTTAACCTCAAATCGTTCACACTTCAATTTATTCATCTGCCTCACGTTCTTCTGTGCCTTAACCCTGTCCCTGGGCTTTACTCTGCAGTACAGCTCAGCCCTCTTTTGGATCTCAGTCTTCTTTTGGATCAACGGGAAGAGCAACACTCTGAATTCCTTCCCTGAACACAAGCACTGCCTCCTCCAGTTCTCCAAGTGCCCCTCTCTGCTCCTTGTTCTCGACCACCTGAGAGGCATTTCAGGCTCTGACAGTGCCTCTGTTGTGGTACCCAAATCACCCTGAGTCTCCTGCACGCCATAAAATAGAAAGAAACAGTAGCTGTTCATTATATAGCTCTCAGTCGCAGAGCTGAAGGGACTTGGAGAGGAATTTAGCTCATCTCTCAGCCCCAGGCAAGACCCTCTCTCCTCCTCTGCCCTTTCCAACTAATGAACCCTGAGTGTGCAGCAGAAACTCTCATTATGAGTCCCTGTGGGCACAATCTTCCCTTTCCATGGAGTTTTTATTTTGGTCCTCAAGGTCACCCATCTTGCTCCTCTCTACTCTCCTGGTTCCACAGCACAGATAGCTGGGATAGGATGTAGCCCTGGGCCTCCTTCCTTCCATTGTCAACCTGCCCAGAAAACAGTCAGAATCATGGAATGTTTTGGGTTGGAAGGGACCTTAAAGTTCATCTCATACCCTGCAGGGAACAAGGACACATTCCACTGTCCCAGGTGCTCCAGCCCCAGTGTCCAGCCTGGCCTTGGGCACTGCCAGGGATCCAGGGGCAGCCACAGCTGCTCTGCCAGGGCCTGCCCACCCTGCCAGGGAAAAATTCCTAATTCCCAATATCCCATCCATCCCTGCCCTCTGGCAGTGGGAGCCATTCCCTGGCTCCTGTCCCTTCAGGCCCTTGTAAAATCTCTCTCCATCTTTCCTGGTGGGCCCTTCAGGTACTGAAAGGCTACAATTAGGTCAACCCAAACCCTTTTATTTTCCAGGCTGAACAATCCCAAAAACGATGAGGGTTGGTAAAATGTTGTTAATAGTTCCCTGCGTGGGGATCCTTATTTCTCTCAACCATGCACAGCAAGGACAACAATGCACCCAAAATCTGTCAGGCAGTTGCAAACTAATTTGGAAGGAATTAAGCACGACATCACTTTGCTGCAGCTAAGCTCCATCTTAAAACTAAAAGGGGAAAAATGGCCTATTGTCCATCAATCCAGCTTTTCCTGAGACAAGCTGCAGTTAATAACAACAAAACCTCGCCTAAAGAATCAAGTACTGCACATTTATTTTTGACAGCCCCGGTTCAGGCACCTGTTTTCTGAACTGTGACTCATTGTGCATCTCTGAGTGCTGCTCACGGCCGGGAGACAGAGCAGGGAGGGAATGACTCAGAGCAGTGAGGGATGAGGAATGTGGAATTTGAGCAGGGAGGTCAGGAGTGAAGGACACGCTGCACCCTCTGCAAGGCAGAACCAGCGCTGGAGCCAGGGACCAGGTTCAGCACTCAGGGAGGAAAATGTAACATTTCAACCAGCAGTTTCACTGTGACTGGACTGGAGACCTCACCCTGCGCCAGCCCTGCCCTGCCTGTCACCTGATGTGACCTAGGCAGGTGTCACCAGGACACCAAGGGTCTAAGGAGCAGCTGGCTGGCTTCGTCAAGTGCAGTTTTGGTGAGGAGGTCTCAAGAGCTCAGGTCTCCTTTCTTTGCCCACTCAAGTGGTTTCTGAGTGCTCTTATCACAGATTATGGAATCCTCTGAGTTGAATGGGACTCACAGGGATCAGCCAGCCCAGCCCCTGTCCCTGCCCAGACCCCCAAAATCCCACCTGGGCATCCCTGGAGCGCTGCCCAAAAGGCTCCTGGAGCTCTGGCAGCCCTGGGGCTGTGCCCATTCCCTGGGGAGCCTGGGCAGTGCCAGCACCCTCTGGGGATGAACCTTTCCTGACCTCCACCTAAACCTCTCCTGACACAGTTCCATATCCTCTTTTGTTGCAGATCCAAGCCATTCTCCTGCAAGAAGATTTTGAGTGAACATGGAAAGCAGAGATCAGATGTAAGAGATGGCTCTTAAGGGTAAACGTTTAAAAGGTACATAAAATAGGTGTATTTCCAAATTTTGTAACAACCTCTATCAGATGCTTAAAACCTGCCTCTGCCAGCAACTTCCATTCAGAGGTTTTGATAAACTCATTGTTGAATTATAGAAGTGATTCTTTTTTACTGAAGGCTTAATGGCACAATAAAGTAGACATTATTCAAATCTATTCAAATAAGGCGCATCTCTCAGACACTCAGCACCAGAGGACTGCTTTGAGAGGTGCCTGAACAGCAGAGTCCCATCATGGGAGCAGATACAGAGGGAGAGAACAAAGCCCTGGAGCTCGAGTGGGTGGGCAAAGCCCACAGTCAATGGCCATGGACAGAGCTGAGCTGGCTGAGCCAGCAGGCCCTGCCCTGAGGCACCTCTTGTCCTCAAAGAAATATGGACAGCTGTGCCTCTAGCACTCTGGAGAGACAAATTCATGGACCTGATCACAGAACCATGGAATGCTTTGAGTTGGAAGGGACCTTAAAACTCATCTTAAAGCCATGGCAGAGACACCTCCCACTGTCCCAGGCTGCTCTAAGCCCCAGTGTCCAACCTGGCCTGGGGCACTGCCAGGGATCCAGGGGCAGCCACAGCTGCTCTGGGAATTCCAGCCCAGGCAGGAATTCCTTGCCAAGATCCCAGCCCAATCTCCCCTTTCCCAGTGGGAGCCATTCCCTGGCTCCTGTCCCTGCAGGCCTTGTCCCCAGCCCCTCTGCAGCTCTCCTGGAGCCCCTGCAGGCCCTGCCAGGGGCTCTGAGCTCTGCCTGGAGCCTTCCCTTCTCCAGGGCAACATTCCCAGCTCTGCCAGCCTGGCTCCAGAGCAGAGGGGCTCCAGCCCTGCAGCAGCTCCGGGGCCTCCTCTGGGCTCTCTCCAGCAGCTCCACGTCCTCCTGCTGTTGGCCCCAGGGCTGGGGCAGCTCTGCAGGTGGGCTCTCACCTCAGGGAGGGGCACAGGGACAGAGTCCCCCCTCCCCTGCACTGAATCACCTGAACCCTTCCCTGCAAGGGGCTTTCCATGCTCCTGCACAGCAAAGCAACAATCAATGGACACGATGCGAAAAGCCCCAAGAACTGCAAGAATCAGAATGGTACAAATGTCAAAGGAACAGCAGAAAGCCAGTGAAGCCCTGCTGGCCTGGAAGCCGTGGGCAGCCCTGTCTGGGGGAACCGGCAGCTCATGGTGCCTTAACGGTGGTGACACAGCCCCGTGTTCCCAGAGACAGCAATAGCTGCTCTCAGCTGCTTTCCACAGATGATTTTACTGGCCCAAACCAGCACTAAAAGCCAAGTAATTCCAGTTGTTTCTGAGTTGTGATGTGTATTTAGCATACATAAAGTGTAAACCATTATAGACATTAAAAGCAATAAGAGACAGATTAGGTGATTTCACTAGTCCAGCTTCTCCAGCAGCATTCTCCACATGGACAGGGCCTTTCCCAGGAATTTCTCTGGGCTATTTCCAGGGGACCCAGATGTGGAATACACCACCAGTTCCCTTGGGAGTCAATTTCACAGCCAAATACTTTCCCCAAGTAGGTTGAATTGTGTGATGCTCACCCTAAACACTTTTATTTCATCTCATTATTTCTATTTATGCTGCTTGTACTTGACAAATTCAAAAAGTTAATAATGTGTCACATAAAACTAATGGCCAGAACAATAAATATTCTGTATAATTTCACAAACCCAGCATCAGTTTTATTTAGGTTCTGTGATACACTGCCAGCATATTGCATTTCAAGATATATTAAAAAAATACCATGGAGATTTTTTTTTCCTTAACAAGAAAACATGTTTCTGTGGTTTGATCAAATAAGTCTTACATGGTTTTCAATTTCCAGGAAGGAAATTAAAATAAAGGAAAAATCTTATGGTGGTGGATGAGAAAAGGAACATTACCCAAACAGTTCAGTTTTATTACTGATTCCACTTGTTCAGGTGATTTCACTCTGTAGAAAAAGGGTCAAATTCCATTTGCAAGTTTTAAATTGTGCCATTAAAATCTGAGTGAACCTTTGCAAAACAAGTTACAAGCAATTTCCTATTAAAATAGATTATTAAGCTTTAAAAATTATATTCTCAGGGTAGTATGTGTGTCCTGCAAGATAGAGATGAATGAACTTCTAGCAATAATTCAGAGTAAATGAGTTTAGATTAAAAATTTACATTTACCTAGTCCCTGATAGCTACCTTGGAATTTTAGAGGGGCTGAGGAATGAACTGACTCGGTCCCAGAACTGGGTTGCTGCATGAGAGAAACTAACAAAGATCACATTCAAAGCCTCAGCTGGATGTTAGCAGCCTGAAATGGGGAACACAGATCTGAGCAGCCCGGATCTACAGCCCACATGCCACCAGCCCCACGGGGCCCCCGGTCTACTCCCCCTTATTTAACAACTGCTCTGTGCTGCCCAGGGCTCCTGTGAGTCCAGCAACAGCCAGCCACCAGCTCGGGGTGAAGGGATTGGTGAGGTGAGTTTGGATCTCCATGGCCACCAGCTCGGGGTGAAGGGATTGGTGAGGTGAATTTGGATCCCCAAGGCTCGGAGCGAAGGGCAGGGATTGGTGAGGTGAATTTGGATCTCCATGGCCACCACCTCGGGGTGAAGGGATTGGTGAGGTGAATGAATTTGGATCTCCAAGGCCAGCAGCTCAGGGTGAAGGGCAGGGATTGGTGAGGTGAATGAATTTGGATCTCCAAGGCAGCTCCCCTGAAATGACCAAAACTCGTGTCACAGTTTGAGCCTGGCCACTCACGGATGCCAACACTCATCCTTCTTCACTTCCCAGGGAGGGATGGATGAGGCCATGACGAGCAAATCTGGGAGATATGTGCATTTATATGGGCAGTGGTGAGTATTTATTTTGATTTCGTACAGGTGAAGGGGCAGGACCTTTACAATTCTTTTCAAGCACTCAGCTGGTTTTTGCACAGGAAAACAAAGTAAAAAAACCCAACGAAATGGGACAGCTGGATGAAGATTGCAAACACAACACACAAAACAACTACTTGGCATAAATGAATGCAAATAAGTCCTTGATAATGCTGTTGAGAAGCTGCTGGTGTTATTAGTACTTCAATCAGAGAGATGCTCGTTAGAGGGAAAAAATGAACTTAGAAAATCCTTCTCCTGTGGGAAGCTTCATGCTCCTTCCTCTCCTTCCAGCAAATTCCTCCTTATCAGCTAAAATCAGGGTCCAACCTGCGGAAATGTTTATACAGTCTTCAAACCTAAAACTAGTTAAAATCACTTATCAGCCAAATGTTCCCTAAATACAAGGCAGGCTTAACAGATATGTCTGCTGATCTCATGACAGCTCCCTTCCACAGATCTATATTCCATATTATATCATGGGAGTAGAAAAAGTTTCCCCTAATTTTTTTTTCCCTAATTTTGCAATAGAATTCAAACCAAGATACTGGGCACTTGTTTACTGGTAATAATTAATTAGGTGAAGATTTTATCGGGTATTTTTGTTGCTGTTTTGGTAGGAGGAATCACAGCCAGTCTCTATGGAGTTCTAGTGCAGCTAACCCACTTTACACACCTCAGCTGCCCAGGGAATGCTCCCTTCCTACCCCTGGCATTCCTTCAAAGGGGATCCCACACTTTTCCATGCCCTGAAAGTGGGCCAGCATATGAGGAATAAACACCAAACAGGAAGTACAAGCTGGGCTGTCCTCCCTGTGTATTCCTTTGTCACCTCGATGCTCAGGAGGGAGCCTAAAGAGTGGAAATGGTTTTGCTGAAGACAAAGAGACAGCTACACATAGACAGCCTTGGAATTCCTCTGTGTTAACGTATGGAAAAGCTCCTAGAACCAGAAACTGCCAGAAAGCCCAGAAATAAGATTTTAGCAATTAAACATCCTTTCCAAAGGCAAGCTGAGAAACCCAGAGCCTACCTCTGCCAGGTCAGGCAGAACTACACTGGCCTTTCTGATCTCAAAGGCTGCGTGTGATCCATCTCCACCAAGTGCCACAGCAGATCAGGATTATTCCCTTTATTTCCCCCATCCCTCAATTTCATGCCCTTGCTGCAACTATTATCCTTCTGAGGACAGGAATGACTTTCAGCCTATTTGTATCATCCTTGAAAAACCCTAAGCTGCTCTGTCCCCCTCCAACAAATCGTGATCAGACAAAAAGAAACTGGTTCAAGTTGTGCCTCAGGAGGTTTAGACTGGATATTAGGGAAAATTTCTTCATGGAAAGAGTTGTGAAGCATTGCACGGGCTGCCCAGGGAAATGGGCATCACCATGCAAGGAAATGCTCAATAACCTTATGGATGTGGTACTTGAAGACAGTTTAATGGTGAACGCAGTGGTGGTGCTGTGTCCATGAACGCACGTGGTAATCTAAAGGCCTTTTCCAGCCTTACCAATTCTATGATTTGACACAGCCTGGTCATTTCTGCTTGATGAGGCTTTTGTGCATCACACCTCATGCCTGGCCTCCCTCCAAATCCTCCTGTTGCACAGGAGCCCCAGTCTCAGCTCGCTGGAGCTGTCCTTGCCATGCTTACACTAACCCAGCTCACTGAAGGGGCGTAGGCTGGGAGATGTCACAAAAGCTGGTCCATCAGCAAATCTCATGGACCAAAAGCAGGTCAGCAACATGTGAAGTAAAGGGGAAAGTGAGTCATCAAGAGTGACAACCAGAACAGGATAAAAGATGTAAAAACCATCAGTTCCTCGGCCTTTAGTTCTTTGCTGAACTCCAGCTGCATGAAACAGCCCAAAATCAAGCCACATGTCAAAATTAACATGAATTCACCCTGTAGAAGTGCTGGGGCTGGCAGATGCTTCATTTTAAATCATTCCTCACCCTGCAGCTTCCCCAAACCCTGCACCCTGTGGCACAGGATTTACTACTCATTTCTCTGCTCCTTTACTGCTGGCTGCCACTTCATTGCAATATAAAAGGAATTTAACAAGGGTATCGCTCACATGCAAAATACAAATAAACTGAAAATATATTAATTTATCTGTGGTACCCCCTACCCACTCCCAAATCAGCTCATCACTTTAGCTCTGCACTTCATGAACAGATGGGATCTTCTGGCAGCCTTTAAACCACTCAAAAGCACTTTCTCCCATAACAAAGCAAACTAATTACTAGAATAAGATGCTATTTCCCATCTATTTATCTGCTATTTTTAAGGAATCAGCTCGCTGTCTGATTCAGGATTTGTAGTGAAGCCCTCAAACAGCCGATTTAAATGCACATTGGTACAATGGTACAGAACACACTAAATGAACTTCATAAGGATTTTTGCCCACCAAATGCTTCTCCCTTTCCCTTTAGGAAACTAAAGATCATGGGTGCAAAGATAATCAACACTTAGCACTGGCTTCACGTGCTGGATCCCTGAACACAGCACAGCAAAGACTGCTCCAGCTCTCCTTTAAAAGATTCCAAAATAATTTTTTTCCAATTTGAGGATCATTCTTTCCCAATGCAACCATTTTCTTGTTGACCCTGTAAGTGCTTTGCTCAACCTCAGCACTTGCTTGCTAGGCTGTGCATGTTTTTTCCAAGGTAACTTCTTGCCTTTAGCAACTTCAAGATAGATGGAAATCAATGTCAAAATTATAAACTTCCCAAATTCTTTCGGGAAAGCTTCTAAGCATGGCTGCAGAGGATTACAAGACTTAGATTAATCCGATAACAAGCCCTAAAAAATCCTGAGCTACAGCAATACCAGTTCAGACACTTGGATGAGTCCCAGGCACCCAAGGAAGTTAAACACACTTAGAAAAATAATTGCAATATTCAGCACGTCTGAACGCACAAAGAGCTGCAGAGAGAAGCCAACAGATTTTGTAATAACTAAGCAAATTTAGTGGTAGATTTGTGATTCAGTGGGTATTTGTTGAGTGGCAAATAAACCAAAGCAGCTAGTAACGTGTTGCCTAGCTGCAGCCTCTAATAGGAATTGCTTCCCTGCAGGTAAATCACTTTCTATTACTCCTAAGTACCCCAGGAAAACTACTAATTGAAAACACAGTTCTAATACTGTCCAGCTGGAAAACATTAGCTTAGGATGGAACTAGCTTGACACTGGCTGCCAACTGGCAATGGACAATGGAATAGGAAATTAATCTTTTGCAGACAAGACATACCATTTTCCACTTCTCCTTTGTTACCTTCAAATCAACTCGTCATTAACCAACAGCTTTGATTCCCATGGGGAAAGAAAAGCATCACTGAATTCATGATAATGCAAGTCTGGCTTTCTTGCAATTAAAATGAAGACTCCAATTTTGACATAGTGGATGGCAGAGGAACTGGAGGGCAGATACAACATCCAGCACCACAGTAACATTTCCCTCTTTCCTTGGCTAAGAGTTAAAGAACAGGCAGACCACAAAGAGAAGCACGGTTGTCCAATTCTGTACTGCCCCAGCCCATCCTCCTGCAGCTCCCTCCTGCCAAGAGCTTTTTCCCATGCAGGTGCAAAAGGGACGAGGAGAAAAACCCAAGCTGCTGGCTAGTGTTAAACCATAACACCCTGTACATATTCAGATTGGTTTTTCATTTCTATTTAAATCCATTTCCATGCAGCGACCAACAGGTCAGACTATCTCAGAAGCATCATTCCCCAAGTTGCTTCCAACCCACAACCTTCCTGAGCCTCCTCTCCTTTTGTGAAACACTCTGGCCTTTTGTGACTACTTTTATTCCCTAGCCAAGTTCTCCGAGATGAGAAAAAACTATATAAACCCCATCAAACCTAGTAACACTCCTTGTCATGTAGAGGCACCCTTGTTCTGCAGCCACACCTGCCAGCAGGTGATGGCAGAGAGCTGGAAAGGGATGATCTTTAAGCTCCCCTCCAACCCAAAACATTGACTGATTTTATGGAGTTACCACTGGCACAACATTTCAAGTGCACCTGAAAAATCCATTCATCTCCTCGGCTTCAGATTACTGTACAGGGTTTGTGCCATTGCATGATCAGACCACCTCATCTGTGCCCAAAATTGATTAAGAAACATGTATCTGAGTTATCAGCACAGAGGTAATTACCAGTTCCTAATGATTTCAGGGTCTAAAATAGGATATTTCTCCACAGTCTGTCTTACTGTGCTTCAAACCAGCTTCTCCATCCATTCCAGAGGAACCCAAGGAGGCCAGACAAGATGAGGGCAGCAGAACAAGAGAGGAATAACACACTTATAAGAACTCAAGAGATCCAGGAGCTTATCCTCTCTGTAGTTTGAGTGCAGACAACTTGTCAGAGATCAAAAAGTTTAGAACAGCTTTGTTCTGGCCTGATTCCACAGGAGAGGTGTTTTTAGCTACTTCCAGACAACAGAAGAAGATGAAGGGCTCCAGACAGACAGAATGCAACGCAAAACCATCAGCAGCCAGGCTACATCCTCCCAGATCTGCCTCCAGCCCCAGGAACATCCACATCCCACGGCCTTTTTGATGAGCAATGAAATAAAGGTTCAGTCTGATTTGGTGAGTGAAAATCCCATTTTCCAAGGGTGGATTCCCAGGTCTTGGTGCGCTGTTAGAGGTAATGACTCCCAGTACCAGCCTCATGAAAGAAGCAGGGAAATTATAGAAAAATCAGAAAATCTGAGGATCTGGAGTCAAAAGAAAGTCAATGGGGAGGAGAACCAGTCAGAGCATCCAAGGAGAGGTCCAGATACTCAATCACCTGAATTACTGAGGACCTTTGCAAATTTTACTTTACTTCCACTATGCTCCAAAATAGGTACAAGACAGGATGAGAGGAAACAGCCTAATGCTGCACCAGGAGAGGTTTAGACTGGAAATTAGGGAAAATGCCTTCCCAGAAAGGACTGCCCAGCCCTCCAGTCCCCATCCCTGCAGGGAGCTGAACACCCTGTGGTTGTGGTACTGGTGTGGGCATGGGGCAGTGCTGGCCCTGGCAGGGATGGGGGAGTGGTTGGACTCGATGGTCTTAGAGGGATTTTCCAACCTTAACTATTCTGTGATTCAATATATTGAAAAGCTGCTTCTGCACAGTGTCCACCCAGAAGGTGGTGCAGGACACCAATCACATGGAAAAGTATTAAAACTTGCCATGCCAGACCACATTTACACATATATAAGGAAGAGCTAAAGCTATACAGGCAACCTTAATGCCTGTACTTAGGTCAAGATTTAAAAATTATTACTCACCAAATAGAAGTTTTGGGGTCAGACTACTTTCATGTGCTTTACAATGAATAAAATACACGTTAGGTTTTTGGGTTTTTTTTTTAAAGAATTAGCTCTCATATTATAGTAAGAAAGTGTGAGAAACTTAGTACCTGGACTAATCATAGAATCTCAGAGTGGTTTGGGTGGGAAGGGACCTCAAAGCCCACCCAGTGCCACCCCTGCCATGGCAGGGACACCTCCCACTGCCCCAGGCTGCTCCAAGCCCCAGTGTCCAGCCTGGCCTTGGGCACTGCCAGGGATCCAGGGGCAGCCACAGCTGCTCTGGGCACCTGTGCCAGGGCCTGCCCACCCTCATAGAGAAGAATTTCTTCCCAACATCTAATCCACGTCTGCCCTTCTTAACCTTAAAGCCTAATGAGAAAAACTTCCAAAAAAACTTCAGTCTAAATAAAACAAAACAATCCAGCTGCCTTAGGTGAGAAAGAAAAATAATCAGTTTTTTCAAGTTCTTAATTTTTTCTTTTTGTATAAAAGTCTGTGCTGGTCAAAGCATCACATCAAAAAGACCTTTAAATTATTTTATCACCTCTTAAATATTCTTTTACTAAAAATTCAACATGTTGTGTGTAAGCATGTGCCAGCCTGGTGTATGACCATGATTTCTTCATGCTCCTCTTTGCTAATCACAAGATATATTGGAATATATATTTGTAATCAGAAATATGTTAACATTATCCAGTACACAGACATGATTATATTCACACTTGTCTTGAGATATCACAGAGAAGGGTTTCTATTTGCAGCACCTACAGCTATTTCCAGCCCAGTGCTCTCTGGTGTAAAGCTGAAATTCTTCTCTATTTCAAAGCATAAAAACTAACAAGGCAAACCCAACACTTCAAATCCAGCAACAGTATAACATTAATCTGAACCAGCCCAAGAGTTGTAAGTGAATAACTGAAGGGATAAAAGCAAATTAAAATGGTACCTGTTGGACCTCCTAGACTTAGAAGTTTCTTGCAGGTATATACAAAAATGAGAGGATCTGGGATTGCTGTGTACAGCATCCCTGGTTAATCATGGTGAGGACCATCCCAGAGCCCCAGCTCTCACCTTTATGCTTCCCCCGATGAGATCTGGTGGTTCCTCATCTGTTTCTAAGGCAACGTTGATGGAGGCGAAGGGGCGACTTGCCATCTGTTGCATCTCGCGCAGGAGTTGCTAATTTATTAAACAGAAAAATATTATCATCATATTGTTCTGACACAAAGATGAAAGACAAATGTATCTAAAGGGTTTTGCCCAATACAAAGGAACACCAATGAATATGGAAAAATAACCTCCGGGGGCTTTAATGGCCTTAAGAATACAGATAATGGTAAATATTCACATTACCACAATTTAACAAGGTATTGGAAGTAAAGCTGAATGCACAATGTGAGCCTGACACATCTGGGAGGGAAAATGATCTCACTGAGTCTCCATAAAGCAGTTATACTTTTTAAGCTGTTGTTTGTCATCACCTGTCTGATTCCCATTCCATAGGATTTGTGGGAATCCTTTTAAAATTAAACTAGCAGCAGTATGTAACTACTGTAAGAATCAAGTTGCTATGTTTTATAACAGCACCAGCAAAACACTGTCAGGTTTCCATTGAATAATCCCCTTTTTTTATTGTTTCCTTGCTGAATACAGAAAATGGCAAACATGACCTTATTGCAAAATGTTTTATTAAAATAAAAAGCCTTTTCCTGGGCAAATCCCCACAACCCCTCATGACACAAGACATCTCTTTATTCTGCTCTTAAGCACTTCTAAGCATTTCAATGCAGCTTCCCCCTTTTTAACACACAAAAACCAGATACTTTCTACACAGCTGGGCTGGAAGCAGCATTTCAGTTTTAGCTGAGCTGTGGACACAATTCTTTTTTGCTCCAGTGACTAATGTCTGATAGTGACAACACAGCCTGACAGGGAAGGCAGAAGCCAGAATTCCATGAGACAAAGGGTCCAATGGGACTCAGTGTCTCTATTTAGTAAGGGAAGAGGCAAACACTTTGTGCAGCATGAGAAAACCCAGTGCTCTTAACCTTAAATGCAGGAACTGCCCAATGCTCTGACATAGATTTACACATTTACCATCACTACCTATTACAGCAACACCAGTTATCCTCTATTTTTAAGCTTGACTGAGGCACCACCAAATGCTCTCCAGAACTCTCATCATTGCCACCTGCATTTTCTGATTAATTCTGGGCAATCTGACACTCCAAGCCCAAAGTGATCATTTACAGCACTCAAAAACCCCATAGAAAACCCCACAAAATGCATCGTGCCCCAGTGTCCCCATGCAGCACAGAAGAGGGTGAAAGGAAGGTGCTGTTATCCAGCAACATTGTTGGAACTGATTCCCAGAATCACCCAGTCCCAGAATGGTTTGCATTGAAGGGACCTTAGGGACCATCCAGTGTCACCCCCTCCCTGGGCTCAGGCCCTGCCTGTGGCTCCGGGGCCATCGCTGGGCCTGGAGCAGAGCCTGGAGCAGAGCAGAGTCTGGGCCTGCTCTGACCTCTGCACACAGGGACAGACTGGGGGACACACGGACAGACAGACAGGAACACACTGGGACACACAGGGACAGACATGGACACACAGGGACACTCAAGGACACGCAGGGGCAGCCAGGGCTGAGGCCCCTCTCAGCTGGGGCTCCTCTCCAGGCTGAGCAGCCCCAGCTCCCTCAGCCTTTCCCGGGCACAGGGATGATCCAGGCCCTTGCTCAGCCCCACAGCCTCTGCTGGCCCTGCTCCAGGACACCCAGGTCCTCCCTCCATGCTGAGGATCCAGAGCTGGACACAGCACTCCAGAGGTGCCTCCAGGGCCGGGCACAGGGGCAGGATCACTCCAGAGGTGCCTCCAGGGATAGGGGCAGGATCACTCCAGAGATGCCTCCAGGGATAGGGGCAGGATCACTCCAGAGGTGCCTCCAGGGCCGGGCACAGGGGCAGGATCACTCCAGAGGTGCCTCCAGGGATAGGGGCAGGATCACTCCAGAGATGCTTCCAGGGATAGGGGCAGGATCACTCCAGAGGTGCCTCCAGGGCTGGGCACAGGGGCAGGATCCCCTCACCCTGCTGTCACTGCTCTTGCTGCTGCCCCCAGGTCCCAGTGGCTCCTTGGCCCCCAGGGCACTGCTGGCTGTCCACCAGGACCTGCTGGCTGCTCCTCCCCATGTGCAGGACCCTGCATTTGTCCCTGTGGAATTTCAGCAGGTTCCTCTCTGCCCATCCCTCCCAGCTGTCAGGTCCATCTGAAGGGCAGCCACAGAGGGGCTCCTGCCACCTCTGTGTCACTGGGAACTGCCCAGGAGCCAGCCAGCCCCCACCAAACCACTGATGGACCAAACAGCACTGGGCCCAGTACAGAGCCTTGGGGGACACCACTGGAGACAGGCCTCCAACCAGACCCTATGCCACTCATTGTCACCCTCTGGAACCTTCTATGGTCTTTGCTTTGCCAAACCACCTATAATTTCAAGACTCTTTCACTGCTGAGGGCTGTTTCTGTAACTTGGGGGTGCAGGCAAGGCACGATGAGGTCAATGTAGATAAGCCTGAGGGGGTGTATGAGCTTCTATGGCCCTCAGTCTAGCTAAAAGAAACTGTCAAATTTTACTGCCATAAAAGGCATGTGGTAAAGTTTTCCTTAATTTTTGAAAGAAAAAAAGAAAGCGGGGAAAAGGCATTTTGAGCAGATTGTAGATACTGTCACAATGCAAAAACCCAACAAATCCACACAAATGGAATGTTCGTAAGCAAACTTGTGTGTAACTCACACTTGGGAAAAAGGACACGAGGAGTGCTCGGGTATTTAAAGCACACCAGCAGATTGCAGACGAAAGCAAGTGTGAAACAGATTGCTGGGTTGTTGTTCCTGTAATTGTCCCCTACAGCTATCGCAGAGTGCTTTGTTTAATGGCTATAAAATCAATGAACAAGCTGTCCTGATGAAGATGTCCAAGAGACTGACAAACTAAAAGCTATTAGTTCTTCAAAGGAAATTATTTTACTAAAGAAAATGTGCAATTTGGCAACATGACTCCTACTAAAGTCAAAAGTAGCTCTGAGAATATAGAACCACAGGACGGTTTGGAATGGAAGGGATCCCAAAGATTATCCAGTTCTGCCCCCTGCCACAGACAGAGACACCTTCCCCTGTCCCAGGCTGCTCCCAGCCCTGTCCAGGCTGGCCCTGAATGACTTCAGGGATGGGAATGACACAGCCCCTCTGGGCACCTGTGCCAGGGCACTGCCCACCCTGCCAGGGAACAATTCCTCATTGCCAAGATCCCATCCATCCCTGCCCTCTGGCAGTGGGAGCCATTCCCTGGCTCCTGTCCCTGCAGGCCTTGTCCCCAGCCCCTCTGCAGCTCTCCTGGAGCCCCTGCAGGCCCTGCCAGGGGCTCTGAGCTCTGCCTGGAGCCTTCCCTTCTCCAGGGCAACATTCCCAGCTCTGCCAGCCTGGCTCCAGAGCAGAGGGGCTCCAGCCCTGCAGCAGCTCCGGGGCCTCCTCTGGGCTCTCTCCAGCAGCTCCACGTCCTCCTGCTGTTGGCCCCAGGGCTGGGGCAGCTCTGCAGGTGGGCTCTCACCTCAGGAAGGGGCACAGGGACACAATTCCCACCTTGCCTTTGGCAGCAGCCCGGGCTGGGGCAGCTCTGCAGGTGGGCTCTCACCTGAGCATAAAAATGCCCAAAGCAGATGGAATCAGAGGTTCAGGATGCAACCAAAGCAGCAAATGCCTAAGGGAACATCCTTTTCCTAGCACCAGCTCCTGGTGAAGCACAAAGTTCCCCCTAAAAATTAAGAACCTAATTTAAGAAATAACTGTTCTATAACTTTAATGTCACAGTTTACCCCAAGGCTTGCACCATGCCTGTTTAACCCAGAAACGTATCAATCCTTCAGTATTTGTTTGGTGTGTCAAAATTTTAATTGAAAGATTTTATGATGCTGTAAGGGAGAAAATGTGATATTTCTCCAGTCAAGAGGCTGAGCATGGCTTTACAAGTCGGCAGCTGTTAACATCTAGATACTCCAGAACCTGCCTTTCTCTCATTCCTAAAGATGGGCTTTCTGAGATTTCAGATAATGAACCTCAATGCTCTTTCAAGCAAGCCCTGGTTTTCCCGATGACACGATTAATAGGACAACCTGGGAATATTTGAAATCACTTAGGCATAAAGAGGATTTTAAAGGCAAAGTCTTTGACAGCCTTACAAAGAATCACATCAAAAAGCCTCTCTTGGAATACACCTCTGGCCTTTTAATATTCATATAACTGCAAACTGTGAGAATGTGCACACCTTTCATTTGCATTGAGTGCGATTTTTTTCCACATCACAGAATTATGGAATGGTTTTGGTTGGAAGACACCTTAGAGACCATCTTGTTCCACCCCCTGCTATGTCCCATCTTTCTCCTGGGGTGACTTCATGATGCTCGCATCCCCATTGGTCTGTTTAGCCCAGAAATGAGTTTTGCACCTTTCAGGCTGGTTCTGAGAGCAAAGGGGGAGACAAGAAGTGCACAGTTTGTTTTCAGACACTGCACTCACTCCTCACATTCCTGCTCCTGGACTGGGCTGTTTGCGGACAGACAGACAGCAGGACAGAGCTCTCCTTTGCTTTAGCTCGTTTTTAGCTCACTGATGCACAGAAGTTCCCTGGACTGTGGTTTTTCTTTGGAGCTGTTCAGACCTGCTCTGGACTGAACACCAGTAGAGCACCCACAGCTCTCACCTGTGATCGGGGACCGATCAAAGACTGAGCTGACCTACAGCCCATGAGGGACTCTGTGAGTGTGTCACCTCTGCAGAACAGTGAGAGGTGTTATTGTTCAATACTGTTCATTTTTTGTGTGCTGGTGAATGCTTTGCCTGTTAAACAAACAGTTTTTTCCACTTTTCTCCAAGGAAATCTTTTCCTGAACTGGTCTGGGGAAGGGCCGCTTGAATTTGCTTTCCAGAGGAACCCCTTTGGAGGTTTTCTCCCAAATCTGCCCTAAACCAGGACAACCTTCCACTAGACCAGGCTGCTCCAAGCCCAGTCCAACCCCAGCCTGGAACCCTTCAAATAAAGTGATTCCTACCAGGAATATTTTTAATTCACACACATTGAGTAATGGACAGTGTAAAATGAAGAGTGTGTTACTGATGGGAGAAAAACCTCCCAAGGAAGTGAGGAAAGCCTTGCCAGGCAGTAGTGCAGGCTCTCTCAGAGAAGACAAACAGCTATTCAGGTTACCAGGTTAATTGACTAATATAACCTATGCTGTGTTTCCTGACAGGAAAAGCCTGGACATTTTATTCTCAGCATAAAGCAGCCACGAGGCTCCATATAACCATCCTGCTTACATCCATCTCAGCAACTGCCCCTGCAGGGACTGCTGCCTGAGCACAGGGCCCGGCAGCTCTGGGGATGGGGCTCTGCTATTTCCAGCCATGAAATAACAGTGATTTTTCCAGAAGAAAGTCAAATATCCTGGATTTTATTTGCTCCTTATGAAGAATGGCCTTAAAAACAAGCTTATCAAAACTGATCTAGAACTCGTAAGGAACTCCAGTATCTACATGAGCAATTTGTCTCAATTGTTTTGTTGTTTTGTTTGTTTTGTTTTTTTTTTTTTAAGAAGGAAAACAGTAAGAACTCAAGGAGGACAATAGTGAAGTACTGGCACAGGGTGCCCAGAGCAGCTGCATCAGGGCCTCACCCCCTGCCAAGGAACGATTCCCAATTCCCAAGATCCCAGCCAGCCCTGCCCTCTGGCAGTGGGAGCCATTCCCTGGCTCCTGTCCCTGCAGGCCTTGTCCCCAGCCCCTCTGCAGCTCTCCTGGAGCCCCTGCAGGCCCTGCCAGGGGCTCTGAGCTCTGCCTGGAGCCTTCCCTTCTCCAGGGCAACATTCCCAGCTCTGCCAGCCTGGCTCCATAGGAGAATCACTGTGCATTACTTGGAAGTAACATGTTGGAACATTTGCTTTATGTCTTCCTAACTTGGTGACCTTGGGGGAAAGGGAGTTGCCTTCCAAAATAAAAACTGGCATCAGCAAAAAATAAACATACAAGCCATAAATATTCCATGAAGATGAGCCACAAATGTCTCAGAACTAAGTGATTTAAAGTATTTAACTGCAATTACACTAACTACCAAATAAGTCACCAAACCAACAATTTTCTCTGACGCTTTCATCATCACTGAAAATTTAGTTTTTAAGCCCCTAGAGCAGTGCACATATTAATGTTAGCTAATTAGTTTTGTAACGGACTTTGCAGGCTATGTTGAAAGAGAGAGGAGGAGAGAATTAATGTTCAAATCCTTCTCAACAGGCATTTCCACACTTCAAAACTATAACAAACCACAAAGCAAAGCTGCTGGGAAGTTGCCTCATACTGAAATGACAGAAGATATTTAATTCAGGGCTGATTAAGATAAGCAAGTTATTCATCATCATCATGCCCAGTAGGAGGGCATAGAAATCCTGACCTTTAATAAGAAGAATGAGATCATTTTTAAAAGACCAGAAGGATCTAGTCCATGCAGACTAAAATATACACCAATACCTGATAATTACACAACAGCACAATGAAGCTTTGACTGAGTGGAGCTCTTCTGAAATAATTACACAATCTCTCCCTGATTTTTCCAAATAACTAAATTAGATACCTGTGATGGTAGCTGATATCTACCACCAGAAAGAGAGCTTGCAGTCTGAAACAAGAACAGCTCGAATACACCAGTAGTGGGTTTTTTTAAAAATAAGGTTGAACTCTCCTAGAGCTGGGCTTGATGAAATCATAAAATCATGGAGTGGCATGGGTTGGAAGGGAAGCCCATGCAGTTCCACCCCGTGCCAAACAGAAGGTTTGACCCAGTGAGCTGGTATCCCAAGCATGATATTCCAGCTTCATCTAATTTGATACTCCAGCTTCATCTCTGCTCAAGCTCCACCAGCCCTTCTATGGGATATAAAACCAACAGAATTCTCTAGCACCAGCTCCCCTGAGGACTCTGTCCCAATAGCTCCTTGGCCTGTGGCTGCCAGCCCATGTGATGCTGTCCTGCACAGAGAGGGGGGGATCCAGCTGCTCAGCTGGAACTGGCCATCTGCAAGTCCCCCAAGAGGAGCTGCCCTGGGCACAGAAGTGACAGGAGCACGTTCAAACAAAACCAGACCATCAATTGCCCCCCCAAGCAGGAATCTCTTGTCAGCACTAATATTTTGGGATGTTTTTCCTCTTCAGGGCATCTCTTATTTCTGCTGCAATTTCCTTCAGCTGGTGACCAAAGCCACATGGATCACTGCAGAGCACACAGTGCCTGTATTTCGGAAAAAGCCTCCTGGCACCATGAGCTGGTTCCCATTGATGGATTTTAAATTTAGGGAGAGTGGAAAGTTACGATTATTTGATCTGACCTCCTGCCTAGCACGAGTCACTGAATTGCACCATGTGATTGACCTAGAAAAGGTCCTTCCAAAAGCACTCATTCTGAGAGCCATGTTTCTAAAAATAGAAATTATTGGCATTGCCACTCTCACCATTAAAAATGGGAGAAAAACAGAACAGTTTTTGACTTTGTTACCCCCAGTTGCAGACATTGGGTGTAACAGACTGGTTTGGTTTGAAAAGGATCTAAAGTTCATCTAGCTCCAATCCCCTGCCATGGGCAGGGACATACTGTTTAAACTTTTGGCTCATCCTTTAGAAGATCCTCATCCCATCATGAATCTTCTATGATTCTATATAAACCTTCTATCAAACTTTAAAAATTCTCTACAAATCCATTTTCCATATGATTCCTTTCCACAGCCATTGATTTGCATCACCAAACCTCAGTATGTTTTTCCTTGGACAAAATGAGGAATTTGTGATGCTTTGAACTCTTGCTTATCTTCCACGTAACAAATTAACCTTGCAGAGTTGTTCTCCACCATCTGCAACACCCAAAACATTGCTGAGAGTAGTGTGGACAAGTACACCAATAACAGGTTACACCTAATAGTAACACTGAGCTCTTATTTTACTACTCATAAATGCAGGAAATGAAATTTGCATTCAGCTTTTAAAACACCACAGCCACCATCACTTCAGTCTATTGTCCTGGGAACAGCTATTCTGAGAAGTAAACCCAGCTTCAGTGCATAAAAAAAGACACCCAGGTTCATGTTTCCCACTGTAATGAGAGAAATTATCGTGCTTACCACGTGACTCCACCTCCTCAGTCACCTGCTGGCTGTGATTTCTCACTCCTCCAATTCTTGTTTTCCCTACAAACCACCCCAAACCCAAGCTTAATATTTTCTTTTTGCTGACAGACAGCAATCAGTGCTGTCAGTGCTATGGAACAAGATTGAAGTGGCAAATGACTGCTGGGAGCTTGGAGAATGCACCAGTAAACCCTCCAAAGCACCTGGGACTGCCCAAATCTAGAGAAATTTGTTGCCAGACCTTTTAATATTTCTGCATAAGTTTGATACCAAATCCTTTGGAGCACATCCTGGTCCAAAACACCACTGAAGACTCTAAACAGCGACGAAGATCCCAAATTACAGTTAATTGAAAATATTACTAATCTAAAGCTTTTTCCTTGACCAAGGATGCCCTTAATCACATTCTAAGAGAGAAGACCTAAGAGATGAATGAAATACTAAGGGATGAGAGCTGGAAGGGGAAGAAAAGGAAGGCAGGGCAATAAATAACACACAGCACACATCCCTTGCAACATCTTTGCTGTAAAAAACACAGGGATCTGCTTGCCTACGTGGCATTCTGTGTGCATGGATGCTACAGCAGAGGATGCCAGTGGAAATTGAAGCACAACTAAGTTTTGAATACACTTGGGAGGGAAAAAGGTTTCAGCAATGAGACAGAGAAGGATAATTCCTGCAGTAAATCAATACACAAACCCCCTCCTGAATAACTGGGTGACTTGCAGAGTACAAATATTCAGTATTATGTAGCCTTGGCAAGAAAGGAGGCAAAATACAGATCATTTTGTTAAGGGAATGTTTTGAAATGGAGCTCTAGACACCCAAATTAAATTATCTCTGTAGGTGCTTGCTATTGATACTCCCCCCACATTCCACAGAGGCACAGGGAGTGATCCAGCTGACCCTCCCCACCCTGGGTCAGCCACACTCCCTTTGCTGGGAGGGAGCTATTCCTTGCTCCCAGTGAAGGAAACAAAGAAGACTGAGGGTGAAGAGGACTTGGATGCAAAAACAGAACAACAGGACAGAAAATTCCTGACAGCAGATGAGCATATTGAAATTCTAACATTGTGCTCATACTTTGTGCATTATTCTCTATTACCACTGTGATTCCTTTAACATGTCATTTTCTACAGACAAGACAGAGAGGTTTCCTATCCCTATTTCCTAATGTCATTCACCACATTCTAAGCCTCCTATAAAAGCTGCCTTTTTATTTCTATTTTCCCTTTTTTAAGATGTCTGAAGATACTCAAACACAGGGCTCAGTGACAGGGGAATAAACACACAGTTTACAGTTCCATCTCCTGAATGCCTGATATGACACAAATCACCCCCATTTTTACTGCAGGTCAAGTTTTACTCTTTGCAAGGCCTGAACTTCAGCTCAGTGTTCCAAACTCATTTTCCTACAAGCCCACATTGGCTGTGTCTGCCCACCCCACAGACCTGGAGGCTGAGAAGCACTGACACACCTGCAAGCAGCTGGGCAGAGAGGTTCAGCTGAAATACAGAAAAGGAAAGTCAGGAGAATCTTGTGTGTTCTACAAGATCCTGATGGAGACTTTGGATTTGTAGCATGCTGCCTTCTCCATAAGGAGCAAAGCAAACTTGGTTTCAACCAAATGATGCTGCTGTGTTCCATTCCCCAGCCACACCAAGCACAGCTGTCTGCCTTCTCCCAGCACATTTCCCAAACAACCCTGGCTGTGTAATTTTGACCACTAAACCTGTCAGCACCCTCCTTTCCTGCCCTGCACATTTCTCAGAATAAGCCTCAGCCATCAGCTTTTCACTCAGCACTGCCATGAGGATTTGGGCACTTGCAGTGCTCCTTCTGGAAGCAGAAGGGATGGACAGCTGGGAATTAATTTCTGCACATTGCATCCTATCTTACTGACCTCTGGGCTAACATCAGAGAACAAGCACAGAGTTGCTACACACGTGGGAAGTTACTACAGAGTCACTACAGACATGAGAAATGGTTGATTGTAACTTGACTACTGCTAACAAGACAGCCCAAACCAGAGCAAGATCTTCCTTCAGGGCTGCAGCATTTTGGAGAATCATGGAACACTTTGGGCTGGAAGGGAGCTTGAAGATCTTCTAATTTCAACCCCTGCCATGGGCAGGGACACCTTCCCCTATCCCAGGGTGCTCCAAGCCCCATCCAGCCTGGCCTGAGACACTGCCAGGGATGGGGCATTGATCATTATTTAAAACTACTAAAGAGACCTTTGCTTGGGTTTATCGAGAATCAGTAAAAAAACCTCCACCTTCAAGCTATAAAATCATCTTAGATAACAAATTATTGGCTGGACTTTTGCTTCTGGAGAAATTGTATTAATATATGTAATTATGGCACAACAAAGATTTTAAACTGTTTGCTCAAGATTTACAAGTATTTTTAACAGAAAAGGAATGGAACAGCAGAGATCCATTAATTACAAGATAGAGTCACTAGATAAAAAGAGAGAGCAAGATAAATAACAGCAAAAGACAGGAATGTGCCTGGGAAACACCACCCCGATGAACTGCCTGTCAAACAGCCACACATGCAGATTGAATTCAGACTGAAACATGCCAATATGTTGCCAGTACTCCAGGGCTGGTTTTTTTTTCCTTAAAACATGTATCAGACTGTAACTTAATTTATAGAGACACTTCTCACTTAGGCCACCACTCAAATACTTTAACTCCAAAGCACAGTATTAACT
Source organism: Agelaius tricolor (assembly GCF_023055355.1). Classification (NCBI taxonomy): domain Eukaryota; kingdom Metazoa; phylum Chordata; class Aves; order Passeriformes; family Icteridae; genus Agelaius; species Agelaius tricolor. The sequence continues at coordinate 2,463,426 of NW_027269314.1, forward strand.
TCTTGGTCTCTATTCCTTATACGTTTCTAGATAACATTTAACCCCGGGAGCCACAGGGGATGTTATGCTGACTCCAGCTTTGTTTCTTGCCAAGAAAGCAAGCAGGAAAAAAACAGTTGCCCTAGTAAAAATTAATCTACCTTCAGAGAATACAAAAAACCTCAAAGACTTCCATTATTTCCAAGATTAAGGGTTATCTGTTTGAAAAGCAATGATTATATTCTGCAGTGAGTTCACCAGTAAAAGCAGAAACATCTGAAGCAGAAAGAGAAAGAAGAGGAGAAGAGTTATCAGACATCATCCTGCTTTATTACCAGAGAGGAGCTCCTCATACGGAATAAATTCATATGATTCACACCACTGCACTGCAAAGTACAACCAGCTACAGATCTCTGAAGATATGCAGGAAACAGGGACTTGCAAAGAATTCCAACACCGTAAAAATTAATCCCCCAAATCCTCTTGATCAACTCCTACATGGGAACAAACCACTCTTGAACACAGCAGTGACACAGGTGGGTCTGCAGCTGCCAAGAGCTTCAGCCCAGCAGGACAGCTGGGAGGAAAACCTAGAGGAATGGGCAGATCCCACCTGAAAATCCCAAAGCAGGGGAGAAACATGCCCCATTCCTCAGGGAACCTGGCCTCAGGTGATGACAAAGAGATAACTGCATACAGAAAGTGCACAGGGACTCGCTTGAATGATGGCTGCCTTCTCTCATTTTGCATAGAAATAAACAGACTAACACAAGACAAAGCTCCTAAACATAACTCCAGGTGCAGCCCAGGCCAAGCTGTGACAGCTGCACGTTCCATGCTCCTAGCACACCAAACAAACCCGATGGGTGTGTGGGCAGCTGCTTGTGGCACCCAGAACTGCCCTACAAACACAACTGGTGCACGTGGGCATTGGTGCTGAGAAATGGGGACTGAGGACACGTCCTCTGTGCCACAGCAATTGGCCACCTCACCTGAGTCACCCTGAGTGCTCTGGGTGCAACAGGAGAGCAGGCTCCACTGAGAGAGAAGCAAGAAAGGAAGGTAGTGAACCAAAATAAATCAGGGATAAACAAGGAGGAACCAGATTTTGGGGGTGTAAAGCACTAAGTTATTTACATGATGCAAACACAAAAGATGTGAAGCTTATTTGGACCATGGGTAGGTGAAGAGGAAAAAACTTTGGCTCTAAAATTCACATTTTTAAGGAGTAAGCTCCTGGGCGGCTTCCCCATCTTTTTCTTATGCCCCTAATGTTCCAGAGGGGAAAAAACCAACCACCCAAAATATCTGAATAAGATTTAATTTTAAAATGGAGATTTGACTTCCTTTTTTAATGTATTACACAAGAGCTAATGTTTCTATTTTTTATTTCCTATTTTGAAACAGATATAAAGAATCTCCTAGTTTATGTGGTTCGGTACTTATGCTGTCTAGAAACAGAAGTTCTGGGAATTCAGGATATTCACCCCTATTTTTTTGGTGCTTCACAGAAACTGCAGCATCAGGATACTAATATAACATAATTTGTCACTGAAACTGTAATCAAAAATACGCTAAAGGCCTAAATAGCAGCATTAACTGAATTAGCTTAGCCTTCAATTTAAGGTTAATGTGATGCATATGTGAATAAATATGCATCTAGAGAGAACAACTATTAAGAAGTCATTTAGGGAACAACACTTTATCCCTCTCACCTCTCTCCGTCGTGATGCCCAGCAACTTTGTTTGATCTTCCAAACCACAGCTGCCACCAGGAGCAATGACAGGAAACAACTGGAAAGGAAAAAAAATTAGAAAATAATATTTTATTGCTCTTGCTCATAACGCACTGGCAGCTGAAAAACTCTAGGAAATGCAAAGTTAAGTGAAAAGTTCGTACATTAGAAATACACCAAAGAAAGATAATCGAGCACAGTTCAGTGCTTCTGATACCCAGTGAGGAATGACACACTTATTTTCATTATTTATATTGTTCTTTCAAAATTCCTTATCTGACTTCCATAAATGACAGTAAGGCTGAAAGATTTAATCAGATTTAAAAAGCCACTATTGCCTATCTCTGGTGGTATTTTAAGTGAGAGGATAACCCCCAAGAAGAAAAGCCTTGAGAGAAGTAGAGAAAATTGATTATTATTTCCTTTCCAAATTACAAAAATAAGATACAGTGTAGAGCAGGCAGGCTGCTGCAGACCTACAGGCATTTCTGGATTTCCCCAAATCTGTATTGGTTTTCTTCATCAAAAGAGGAGGGGAAAAGGATGAATGAATATATCAATTTCTGGTGAAAATGCAGGGAAGCAGATATAATAAAAAAGAGTAGTAGGAATAATAATAATCATTATTATAATAATTACAATAATAACCGACTGTATTGACAGATATGATTTTATCACACTGAATACCTAATGAGCAACTTCAAGACACACAAGCTAAGATTAAAATCTGAGCCCCAGAGGAAGCCTCCTTCCTCAAGGACAGCACTGATGGGTTACAGAAAACATCTCCAAAGCCTCCCCAACTTCCAGCATGTATTGAAAGACAGGTTACAGGAAAGTCTCCATGGAAGGAAGATTTTTTAATCAGAGCAGGTGACTCATGTGCTCAGCTGCAGCATTCACAGTGACCACGGGCTCTGGATGCTCCCACAGGGCTTTCTCTCCAAGAGAGAACCTGCCCAGGGCTGCAGGGAGGCACCCAGGACTGCACCCTGCCAGGAGGGGACAGGGCCAGGACTCTGCTCCAGGGAACAGAGACAGAGGAGAGCAACGGCCTCAGCGGAGCCTCAGCATGGGCAGGAGGGAAACTCCTCCATGGGAAGGGGGGTCAGGCCTTGGAACTGCCCAGGGCAGGGCTGGAGTCCCCATCCCTGGGGGAATTTCACAGCCCTGTGGATGTGGCCCTTGGGGACATGGGGCAGTGGGGGCAGGGCTTGAACTTGCTGATCTCAGAGGGCTTTTCCAACCTAAATGATTCTGCGATGCTATGACTTGGAAATGCCTATAATTAAACACCAGGACAGACAGCAGGAACCATTCCCTGAGAAATGCAAAAGGTGAGGAGACAGTTCTTGTTGCCGTATCACCATCTACACACTTTGTGATATGAAACCTCCATTGATGGGGCACAGACACCCAAATGCAGCCAGTCAGTGATGGGATTGCATTTTTCAGGCTTAGATATGCACAGAAATACGCTTCACTATCATACAGCATATAATATTTAAAAATATGCGCTTGTTTGACTTGCATGGCCCTGGCACAGTGCCCAGATTTGCTGTGGCTGCCCCTGGATCCCTGGCAGTGCCCAAGGCCAGGCTGGACATTGGGGCTGGGAGCACCTGGACAGTGGGAGGTGTCCCTGCCCACAGGACTGGATGGGCTTTAAGGTCCCTTCCAACACAAAGCATTCCATGATTTTATGATTTCAGATGCAGTTTATGTGCAACATGAGCTGCTGCCAGGGCTCATCAGTGTTTACCTCCTCAGTACACCTTTATTTGGAGAAACAAGATGGAAATCCAAAGGGCAGAGGAAAATGCCAGCAGTGCCAAAAATGCCATTCATCTCAAGCACCCCTGTTAAATTACCCATTTCAGAGAGTTTTTCAGGAGGAGTTTCTCAGGAGGTCAGGCATACAGATGAACTCGCACTGTGCCACCCTCAGCCACAAAGTCAGTGAGGTCTCCACCTTTACACAGCAACACACTCCAGTCTCGTGTATCCATCAGACAGCTCCAGAAATACACACAGCAAATGAAGACACGCATCAAAGCATGCTGAACTGCTGTAAGGATGGCCCCTTTTTAGGAAAAAAGTGACCTCAGCAATGAAAACTGTTGGACCTCTTATTTTGGGTCAATTTCATAGAATCACAGAACCTATGTTGGAAAAGACCTCTAAGATCATCAAGTCCAACCATTATTAACTCAGCACTGCCAAGGCCACCACTAAACCATGTCCCCACATGCCACATTTTTGGTGGCACTGTAAATATGTGTCCCTACATATTATTTACTCCTTTGGAGAAGAAAGCTAGAGCGGAGAACTAAGAGGATCATCTTTACTACTAAATCCCCTTTCCAAAATGCAACACTGCATAAGTCTGCACGTTCCAGAGCCCTTCACTGGTTTCTCTTTCCTGCCCATGGCACCACAGCCAAGACTTTCTTCAGAAAATACAGAGAGGAATTAACAATTAAAGACTAATAAAAAACTTCTCCTAAAACACTCACCACAGTACCCTTGTATTTCAAAGGAACAGCACCATACATCTTTGTATTGTCACAAGGAGGCAGCAAATACCCACAAAAGCTATAAAATCACTAAGGAAATATATTTTCCCCCTTGAACTAACATCCCTTGGAAGCCCTCGGGGAGAAATAAAAGGCAGAGCCCACTGCAGTCCATCACCTGCTGGAAGAGCCCCAGGGGTTGAGCAAAGTCAATATCTATTGTTGCATTTACTCAGCCTAAACCATCCTGAAATAAGTTAAAAGACCTGATGTGAGCATCAGTAGCTTTGAGGAAGGGTTTTTCCAACTTTCTCTGGAAAGCAACTCTGTAGGTATGGAAGCAGCAGAAAGAAGCAGCTGCATGCAGAGAGAGAGGTGCTGGGAAATGATTTGGAGTGAGAGCTGAGGCTGGCACAGTCCTGGGTAGAGCTGTGCTCTGCCCTGCTCTCTCAACAGCTTCACACACATCTCTGCCATGAATGTCCACCTGCTTACAAATGACTTTCAAAATCAACATTTACTGCAGGATTTGCTTTGTCCTTTCCTTCTCTTTTTTTCTCCAAAAATAACAGCCTACCAAGAGCATCCTTCATCCCAGAAATCCCTCTTCACCCAAGTCTCCTCTCTGCAGCTTCCCCCATCTCAAATGGCTCCAGGCAGAGCTCAGAGCCCCTGGCAGGGCCTGCAGGGGCTCCAGGAGAGCTGCAGAGGGGCTGGGGACAAGGCCTGCAGGGACAGGAGCCAGGGAATGGCTCCCACTGGGAAAGGGGAGATTGGGCTGGGATCTTGGCAAGGAATTCCTGGCTGGGAGGGTGGGCAGGGGCTGGGCTGGAATTCCCAGAGCAGCTGGGGCTGCCCCTGGATCCCTGGCAGTGCCCAAGGCCAGGTTGGACACTGGGGCTGGAGCACCTGGGACAGTGGGAGGTGTCCCTGCCATGGCACAGGGTGCAACAAGGGGATCTTTAAGTTTCCTTCCAACCCAAACTATTCTGTATTTCTGTCAACTGCTGGATTTCCATTTTCCCATAGCCTGTGACACATCCAGTTTGAGACCAGTTAAATTTTTCCAACAGAGAAGAAAGAAACCAGCAAACTCAGGTGTGGAACCAGAGTGGAAGGAAAAAGAACCATGAAGAGCCACCTAACACCCTGGGGAGTTTCATCCCAGGGAAATTTGAACATGACTCCATTTCAACCAGGTTCTACCAAGCAGAGCTTCCAATGGCTCACACAGTTATAAAAAATTCTGCTTACACAGCATAAATATTGCAATGCAGGGGGAGATACATTTAAATTTTATGGAGAATAGTCTATCTGGCAAATAGCTTTAATAATTCATTCTTAACTATTAATTAGATTATTTAAGTACAATAAACGAGCAATGTGGTTATAAATAATCTCTCCTCAGCTGGCCTCAACACACATACGGAACCTCAGCTGATCAGCCTTCAGGCTACACAGGGTATTCCCAAAGTGACACAAAAACCTGAACTTAAACACACTGTCTGGTTTTATTCTGGACTTTAATCTCCTTTTCCACAGGGAGAATACTCTCTCCATGCCTGGTATCCTTAAAGCTTTTCAAACAAGTACACTTTCATTTTTAGATGTCTGGAAAACTCCATCAGCACTTTACTGTGATGCATTCTCAGGAGGAGAGAAGAAAATCCATCTGGTGTATTAGGGCCCAATTATTAAACCTTCGTGAAATGTTTATCCACATCAGAATTGCTTGTAAAAAATGGCAGCTTTAAACACCAAAATGTACAGCAGCCTCACTGCTAATGTGCTTTAACATATACAGGTCACTTAATAATTTCAGAAAGCACTGCCATGATTACTAGAAACACAGCCCAAGTTATTTTGATGAATTAGAAGCTATTTAAGTGCTATTTACCAGTACATTTTAATATGCTAGAGAGCTACAGGACACATTTTAAAGTACTGGATGCATTAATCCTTGAAATAATTGGAACAAGTGTATAACATGCACGTGGTTGGTGCCAAACAGCTGCCTGCAGCACACCAAGCTAGATTCCTGACCTCATCCTTCTGCTGAAGATGGCACAAGGCTCAAGAAGCCACAGCTCACCCTGGTTACGGCAGAGGAGGGCAGGGGAGGCAGGGAAGGGCTGGAGTACAGGAGCACGGGTTAAACCCAGGTGGAAATGAAGCAGTGCAAAGCCACTCAGCCTCCTTCTCCTCTCCCCCACCCTGGAGGTGTGGGGAGGAAAATCAGATGTAAAATTTGTAGGCTGAGAGAAGAACAGTTTAATAATGGAAAACAAAATAAAATACACTAAATAGCTAATAATAACAATGATATTTAAAAGAGAAATGAAAGAAACCAACCAAACAGCTGATGCACAATAAAACTGCCCAGCACCTGCTGACCCAGATCAGAGCCCTGCAGGTAACTCCCCCAGTTTACACACTGGGCATGATGCTCTGAGCTGTGGAATATCCATCTGACCAGCTGGGCTCACCTACCCCAGCTATGATCCCTCCCAGTTTGAGTAACTCCTCACTGGCAGAGCAAGAGAAAAAAAAAAAACAAAACAGCAAACTTCTGAGAAACACAACTTAGCAAAACCCAAATAGCAACACCCATCAGTGTATTATCAACATTACTCTAACTGAACCCAAAACACAGCACTAGAACAGCTCCTGAGAAGAAATTAACTCTATCCCAGCCAAAACCAGGACAGCAAGTCAGATCAGAAGCAGCTGAGGGAGCCGGGCAGGGGCTGCAGAATCCCTGAGGGAGCTGGGCAGGGGCTGCAGAATCCCTGAGGGAGCTGGGCAGGGGCTGCAGAATCCCTGAGGGAGCTGGGCAGGGGCTGCAGAATCCCTGAGGGAGCCGGGCAGGGGCTGCAGAATCCCTGAGGGAGTTGGGCAGGGGCTGCAGAATCCCTGAGGGAGCTGGGCAGGGGCTCAGCCTGGAGCAAAGGAGGCTCAGGGGGCCCTTGTGGCTCTGCACAGCTCCTGCCAGGAGGGCACAGCCGGGGGGATTTGGGATCTTATCCCAGGGAACAGGGACAGGAGCAGAGGGAACGGCCTCAGGGGAGCTCAGGGTGGGCACTGGGGACATTCCTCATGGAAAGGGCAGGGCTGGAGTCCCCATCCCTGCAGGGATTTCACAGCCCTTTGGATGTGGCACCTGGGGACATGGGGCAGTGCTGGCAGTGCGGGGGAGTGCTTGAACTCACTGATCTCAGAGGGCTGTTCCAACCCCAATGATCTTATGATTCTGTTCTATGATTATGGAGGATGAAGTAAAGAGTGCTGAGAACATGAAAAGAAGGAAGCTATGGATGCTGAACTGTTAATCTTCTTCATTTTGTTAGAAATAATGTGAAGATATTCCCAAGTTCTTCCTTTTTCTAAGAAAAAAAAAAAAAAACAAACAAGGGACTCAGCCTGTATTTTAAGCATCTATTTAATAAGGCCATTTGTGCTGCAGTAAAAAATTATTTAATAAGCAACAAGAGTAAATAAAATATCTGCAGCATAACTACAGATTTGAATTACTGCAGGAGGCCATTCCCACTTAATGAAAACACTGGGAAAACACATATATTTAGGGAAAACAATATACAACACATAAAACCATCTGCCTGAGTCTTGTACTCAGCAAACAGCTCTCCTGCTCAAGTTTTTCTGAGGAACGAGTCCAATTATTTGTATCAAACCAAAACTACACCATTTCCATTTGATATTCAGACCCTAATGGGGCACATGAGGTTTGATGTGCCACCACAAAAACACTAAACTGGCAGCTTTTGTCCCATTTGTGCAACAACACCCATTTCTCTAACAATCATAGTAAGGCTTCAGTGGGACATGTAGGATCATGGAATCACACACTGCTTTGGGCTGGGAGGGACCTCATATCCAGCTTCAACCACCCTGCATGGGCAGCAACACCTCCCCCTAGACTGCAGCAGACACTGGACTCCCTTAGAAGGGGGTTTCAAGGACAGATAATGAAGACAAGACAAACAGCAGGCAAGAAACAAAATGAGCTGTGCATGTGAGAAGCAGCAGAGAAGTGCAGTAGAAGACACCTGAGGTATTTGGTACATCCATGTAGTAAAGCTTAGGATGAGATCACAGAATGGAATCATGGAATGGTTTGGTTTGGAGAGACCTTAAAAGGCCCTCTGGTCCAACCCCTCTGCCATGAGCAGGAACATCTTCAGCCAGGTCAGATGGCTCAGAGCCCTGTCCAGCCTGGAGTGGAATTGATGGGGTACCCACCCCTCCTCTGGGAAGCCTACTCTGGTGTCTCACCACCCTCAGCACAAAAGATTTCTTCCCTGATTAAGTCTTAATAGACCCTCTTTCAATTTAAAGTCATCATCCTTTGTTACATCACTACAGGTCCCACTGAAATGTCCATCCCCATCTTCCTTTGAACTCCTTTTAAGGATGTAGAGATCCCAATAAGGTCTCTCAAGTGCTCTCTGGGCTGAAGGTTGAAGGGAAGAAAAGGAAAAGGAAAGAATGGAAGAAGGGAAGAGAAAGAACAAGGGGGGAAAGAAAAAGGGGGAAAGATTATTGGGCAATAATATGTGCTTACAAGGCCACAAATATTTTTACATCTTCTGTACATAAAGGTATGCTGGTGATTAGTACCTGTGATAGGTGTGCTGGCAGACAGATTTTTTGGAAGATAAGGAAGCACAGATATGAATAAAAAATGTTCACTAGAAATTGTCAAAATAGGTCAAACTATGTGCTGAAAGACGGCTGTACAATCTGTAAATTAAAGAGCTGTGTTATGAAAAGCAGAGAGGAGGAAAGAGAAAGCCCAGTTTCCTTGCAGTTCATTAGCTTTGCAAAGGTTAACAATGGTTGGAATATCATTTCTCCTCTGGCTCTGATTATAATGCAATATTAACGACCTCGGAACTTCACCGTTCTACCCAACCTTTATCCACTGACATTTTCTTACCTTAAAATAACACATTCATGTGTACAAATTAAGGCTGTGTCATACACAGCCCCCTGCCTGGCTTGGTGCTGAACTCCAGGAATCCAACAGCCCCTCTAAACGTGAGGCACAGCCCTCTGATCACAGTAGCCAGCTCCTAAATGAAATGAAACCCAGTCCTGTGTCCTGCTCCATACTGCCTGGTGCTGTCTGAATGCACGACCAGGTTCCTGCTTTTCCATGCCCCTGGCAACCCACAGGCAGCCCAGCCAGTGCCTGGGATATCAAAACTCAGCAGTGCTGGGCTGTGGCAAGCCCACAGCTCTCTGCAAGGACTGCACTGACCTAATTCATCTCAAATGTCAGCAGTGGCACTGAAAATCCCCCGGGTCCCTCTCAGGTGCTCCACACAACTCAAGGCACAGATGATGCCTCCAGCTGCACAGCAGAAAAGCCCCAAGCCCCACCCAATCTGGCCTTGGACATTTCCAGGGATGGGGCAGCCACAGCTGCTCTGGACAACTCAGGCATTTCCTGCAGAACAGCAAAATGAAGCAACACCCTTAAATGTGCAAACAGAAAGCCTCTAAACATCTGTTTTCCAGAAGAACATCTCTTTAGGTCTCCATTACACCTAAGACATTGATACATATCCCAGGTTTTGAGTTTGGTGTTAATAATACCAACTGGTTTTAGGTTTTCACAAAGCGTTTTCCTTGCCTCTATTTTAGGGAGCAAATTCTCAGCCAACTGTTCCTTATTAACAGCACAGGGGGCTCTCAGGTATTAGTTATTTATGGTCTGCCTTGGATCCCACAGTAATTATGAAATGTGCCCTAGAGCATTAAAAATGCAAATGTTTCAATAGTTTCCCCTACACCCAGTGAGATGAATCACACTGTTCTAATCCACTGGTTAATTAGGGAGTTATGGTGACTGTAAAATAAAACACCTGGAGAGAAGCTTAGGAGTAGTGAAAGAATCAAAGAATTTCTAGCACATCATAAATGCTTAAGTGGAAAACACCTGTAAACTGTCTTCTCCCAAATCCACATGTTCTTATTCCTCTGGCTTGTTAGGATGTTAAATAATATTGCAACATTACTTCTCAAGGAGAGCCATGTGATAACAGTGATGGAGGAAAGGGAACTCGCAGCCTTTGGACGTGTGTGTTCAGCTGCACGTGCCCACTGAGACACACAGTGCACTGATCTTCTGCTTTAACCTGGGACTGGAATCATGCAAGGATTTGGGTTGGAAGGGACCTTAAATCCCACCCAGTGCCACCCCCCTGCCATGGCAGGGACACCTCCCAGTGTCCCAGGCTGCTCCAGCCCCAGTGTCCAACCTGGCCTTGGGCACTGCCAGGGATCCAGGGGCAGCCACAGCTGCTCTGGGAATCTCTTCAAACAATGAATCTGGAGCAATCCTTCATCCTGAGGAGTTTAAACCCTCATGTGCAGATGTAGCTGGGTCTGTAAAGCACTAATTGGACAGGTTTTGTGGTGCAGATTTGTCTTACACAATTAGAAAAGAACTAAGGAACCAACTGTTTCCCTCTTCATTTTCCTAATAAGCAATTACCCTGCCACAAAGATTTTTAGGGAAGATGTTGACTGTGATTAATTCAGCAAAACAAATGATTAGGCCTGAGCCAGGAGTAACCACCTACTCTGCTCCAATGGCAGGAGGTGGTGATTCTGATTCCCAGGGATCAAACCTGCTGTTTCCCAGGAACTGCACTAAGGCGGATTCTACTCTCTAAAAGCTCCATATGAAAAAAAACATTGATATAAACCACTTGTCTGAAAGGTCTGTCTGGAGCTTCTTGCTTTAATTAAATTTAGCATGAAATCTAAAGCAAGATATTACTCCCACTGCTCATTTTATACCAGGCATAATATTGCCTACTTTAGAACAGGCTGTGAGACCTGGAGTAGTGTTTACTCCATGTACATCCCTCCTGTAGGACTCCTTATTGATCAGGTATTGGTTTCCACTTCTGGAGTATTAGCAGTCCCTAGAACAGAGGCCAATACACTGGATTTTGAAGCTTTGAAGAGAGGGCCTGCTGTGCTTTGGAAGTGTTTCACCTCTTCATTAGCTTTGTATTTTTTGGAGGAATGAAGAGGAGACAAGTATTGAAATGGCTTCTGCTGGGTCCCACTCTGAGGGAATCATCAGCTCACTTGACACTAAGAAATGAACTTAGAGCTGTGTGTGAAAACCAGAAGAATTTGGCTTCCATTGAACTGTAACATATGTTTGTATTTAAACTGATATACTTTCAGAGTTCAGTTTAAAATCAAAAGGTGGTACCTGAAGAGCTGGAAATTACTCCAGACTTAACTCTTTGCAAAATAACTCTCCTGGTTTATGGCTGGTGCCTGACAAGGTGTGACAACCTGCAGTAAGTCACACACAGCTGTGGCAAGTCAATGTTTTCTACACCCTCTCAAAAGGAACTTCTCCTTTTACAAAAGCCTCTCCCAGCCCCATCCTCCCTTTCCCTGCATGCACTGGCATCATGCATTGGAAAAGATGCACAGACAAATAATTTTCTTAACATAATTCCTAATTAAACATTTAAATCAGAGTGAAGATTTCCATTTTCTAGGCTGTGCTGTAAGCAGGATGTTCAAGTTAAAGAAAGCCAGACCAAGCAGAACCCAAACTCTGAAGCCCAGAACCTAAAGAAGTAACATTTAGCTGTCTTAAATGAAAAGTACCTGAAAAATGTCACAAAGAACTGCACCAGGTCCATAAAGTTGCTGTGCTGTGAGAATGCAATCTGCAAAAGAAAAGCAAATGCTTTCTGTTACTTACTGGAAAGAAAATTCATATTTCAAGATATGTAAAAAGGATTTAAAATGACAATGAAAAGCAGCTTTACTCAGATCAATTCATATTTTTCAACACTGTTTTTGAAAAAGAACGGAAATGTTCTGAGGGAAAAGAAAATAAATTATAACTTCATATTGTTTTGAAAACATATATCCCAGAAATGAAGCTGAACAAGTAACCCTGTCTCCCAGCCACGTTCCAAAGAATATTCTTCAGTGCACACTAAAGAAAACACAACTTCAAAAACTTAGAACAGAGGTTTCACAGAGCTGCAAATAATCTTTAATTAAAAGTGAAAATCTTTAATTATTGTTTACACACCAAGCCAAAATTTAATATTTACATTTCAAACAATATCCAGACAACAAAATCTCCTCGAAAAAGGAACTTACACCCAGAGCTGCAAAGAGGCACGAAACACAGAAGATGATAGACACTGTGAAAACAGCTATGGCATTCATCTTAGCTCACTGCCCTGCAATCCCACAGCAGAGCAGGGAAAAACACAGAACATTTGGGACAAAACCAGAGGGAAGAGGCCAGCAGGAAACTGGGAGGTGGTTAGAGGCAAAAGGGAAGATTAGGGAGCCTGGGTAAAAATAACAACGTGGAGGGGAGGCGAGCCAAGAGAAAAGCAACTTGTGCAATATTAGGGATCAGAAGTTCTTTCCAGGTACCTCCTATTTCCTCTGCCTATCAATCTCTCAGCACCACAACAGCATATTAACTCTTTCATGAAGTACCAGAATTCACTCAGAATTAAAGTGAAATCTGCACTTGTCATGGATATTGAATCCATTTCTGGTGTCATTTGTTGTTTTTTCCCTTAATAAACAGTACTTACGGCAACATTAGCATAAACATAAATCCCTCCTCCCAGCAATAGCCACATCCCATAATTCATGAATGTGTGTAAAGTGAGTCATTGCTTGGGTTTCTGTTGCTCTGGAACATTTTCTATGATCATACTTGCTTTAAACATCCATTGTAACTTGGTACAGAAGCTGCCCCAAATAGTTTTCTTATCAATACACTGACATATTTTGAAGTTGAAAGTTCCTTTGCAGTTCACAACCACTGTGTGGCTGGAAAGTGAACTCCAAACCTGCACACCAGATGCTGCAACCTCAACAGTCCTGCCTTTACAAGACAAGAAAACACAGAGTTTCTTGTTGATTTTTGTTTCTGAAGTGCTTCCCAATAGTCTTCTGATTATTAAAAGACAGCAAGCAAGATTTCACTTTTTGTGTAAAAAATCAGTGCCTAGTAACTAAAGTGGTACAGTATTTGCATAAATGCATATTCTGGAATAAACATAATATTCTGGAATGTATTTAAGGCAAAGATAATCCTTAGTGAAATATCTCTTCCCAAAATACAAACATGTAACACAGCCAGTATAAAAAAAAACCCCAACTTTTAATATTTTTTCTGAGAATAACCATGATGCTGAGTGCCTATAAGAGATGCATTTCAAAATAAAGCCCTTGTTATGTATCAACAATCCTTAAGTAGAAAAAGACAATTAAAAGCAGAAAGGAATCCTTGACAGGCCAGTCCCCTGTGGATGACCATCAGGATCAGTTTCTGTGATGGAAACCAAAACTTGCTCCCATTAGAAGAAACAAGAAACTGCTATTTTTAAAATAAGAGAGATTCTATGAAAGATTAATGAGACTGTTACCAGAGAAGGGCTTCTCATCTTTTGATAACAACTGCAGGAAACAAATAAAAACAAACAAACAAAAAATAATGTAGGTTTATTTCACACAGAAGCCTTACAAATGCTTTACCAGTGGTGATTATTTTCTCTACCTGCTGTGGTTCTTCTTCTATAAAGCCCAATTGAGTAACCTGTACTTCATACATGGATTAAAAAAACCTGGGTTGTTTCTACAATTTATTCCTCGCAAACTGAAAATACTTTGTGCCATCAAACCTGACCAATCTGTGTCACAGGCAATTTGGTCTCATAATTGTTAATGGTTTGCTTACTTAGAGCTTAATTTCCCCTAATATAATCCGTTCCCAGGACTTAATTAATTCAGTTACATTGAAAGTTTGGTTGGAAATAGCTGTTGAAAGTAGGCTGTTCATTCTGGATCCATGAAAAATATGGCACCAATTTCTTAGCAGGCCGGGTTTTTAATTAAGTTTAGCTGACAGTAGAAGATTCATTTATCCATTCTCAAAAAATGAATTCTGTACCAAAGGCTGAAGCAGTTTAAGTGCAGGAAAGGGGCTCATGCTGGGGCCTGGAAGGGCTCCCCCAGGTACAGGGCAGAACCTGAGCTCAGCTGCACCATCAAATCCCCACTAACATCAAAGAATCCCAGAACTGTTTAGGTTTAGGCTCATCCAGTGCAACCATCCCCCAGCACTGCCACCACTGCCCCATGCCCCCAAATGCCACACACACAGGGCTGTGAGATCCCTGCAGGGGGAGGACTGGAATGGGGACTCCAGCCCTGGACAGCCCTTTCTGGGCAGAAACTTTCCCTAAAATCCACCTTAAACCTCTCCCTGGGCACACCTGGAGTCCCCCTCAGCCACTGTGGAGCAGCACCCCCAGGTCCCCTTCCACGGAGCAGCTCCCTGACCCTTCCCAAGCCATGCAAGGAGATGTCACACCCTGTTCTTAGGAACAGCACGGCATCCTCAGATCCTTCATCATGGCAATTCCACAGAACGGTACAAAGCCTGTGTTTATCTTATCTGGAAAGGTACCCTGGAGAGCACAGCTGCCTGTCCTGCTTGCCACATCACTTGAAGTACCAAAATAATCCACCTGCTTTCCAGAAAACCAGAAGTAGCTGGCTGCATGGACTAACAAAAATTTATAATGAAGAGCTTTACATTTTTTATCATTTGATTAGCATAAAATATGAAGCCAAGAAGAAAATTTAGCTTCCTTTAACTAGCCAACATCTAAAAATTGCACTGGCTTTGAAATCAGTACATGCAAATTTCAAAGGAGTTAATAGCAAATGACTTGGCCACAAAATCATATAAGCAAAGGAAAAGCATATTTGAACCCAACAGACATTTCAGTAACAGTTGGTGTTTCAAACTCAAAATATTGCTGGAGCTAAACTACAGCCTGTGGCTGATAGAAATTTTGAAAACCCAATTAGAACAATTACATACCAGGGCTTGGTTTGCATAAGAACCAGAGTTTGTTCTTCAAGAGAAAAGAAAACAAAATAAATTTGAGATAACAATTTTATAATAAAGTAGGCCAACTAAGACCTAAGTTCACCTTAAACCTGTACATGCAACAACACCTAAAATTACTTAAACCTCTCCTCTTGTGATCTACAAGGGTTCTGAACTTTTTAAAAACAAATTGAGTTTCACATACCACTAAGAAAAATCAGTCCACAACCAAGTAAGAAATTATGTAGAAATTTTTTGTTAAATCCAGCAAGAATTAAATTTGAGTAACTCCTCCCATTTAACTGTAATAAACAGATATACAGATAATTCAGTACACCATAACTTTTTCCACTTGTGCTGGAAGTTACTGATATTTTATAGGAAGGAAAACTATTCACCACAATGGGACTAGGGCAACAGCTTCTCCAAACTCAAAAAATTTCCAATATTATACATAATATTAGCAGCCCTAATCTAAAACAAACTAAAGAACTGAAAACATAAGAGTTGGGGTTGTTGCAGAAGGCTCTGGGGAGACCTTGCAGGGCCTGCAGGGGCTCCAGGAGAGCTGCAGAGGGGCTGGGGACAAGGCCTGCAGGGACAGGAGCCAGGGAATGGCTCCCACTGGGAAAGGGGAGATTGGGCTGGGATCTTGGCAAGGAATTCCTGGCTGGGCTGGAATTCCCAGATTTGCTGGGGCTGCCCCTGGATCCCTGGCAGTGCCCAAGGCCAGGCTGGACATTGGGGTTTGGATCCACCTGGGACAGTGGGAGGTGTCCCTGCCCAGGGATGGACTTTAAGGTCATTTCCCACCCAAACTATTCTGGGATTCTGTGAATGTACTGAGGAATATTTCAAGTATGGCAATTTCATACCATAATTTGGTACAATTTGGGTCTCCAAACACTTGAGAAAACATGAACAACCACAGAAAATAATATTTCCACTACTTTTTTACCTTGGTAACAACTCTAGGATTATTGACCCTCTGTATTTCTGTTTTTCTTCACAAATATATAAAGTGACTATATTCCCACCAGTAGTGCCTTCCTTTTCATCCTTATTTCATATCAGGAATGAGAAAAAGAGAAATTGAAAATGATATTTTGCACAGGACATGCTTCTAGAATAGAAAGAACTGTGTAAGAAAGAAAAATAGAAATGTAATTAACTTCTAAAACCAGAGTGACCCAACAGAGACAGCGCAATGTGAATCTGGCTCCCAGAGCTTGGGGCTTGCTGTGAATTCAGAAGATTTCAAAAGGTCCCACTGCTACATCCATTAACCTCACCTGGCAGGTGGGAGAATGCTATAGCACTCGTGTTTTGGAAGTCTACAGGACCACACAGAAATTTAGAGGGTTTTGGGCTGTTTTCACAGAAATTTAGAGGGTTTGGGGCTGTTTTCTGCTTTTTATTTCAATCTAGCCCCAGCACCAAAGTTAGCGAACAAAAACCAGCAGGGGAAAGTGGAAAGCTGGGAGTTCCACAGGCTTCCAGTGAGAGAAAGCCACAAGCCAAACAAGCTGCAGGTGACATTTATGCACATTCTCCTCTATTTTTTCCCCAAAACTCCACTGTCTTGTCTCTTTTTTCCTATGGTTAGAGGCAAGGATTCAATCTGACCTTGGTGAATACAGACAACACTTAACAGGACGCCATGGTCTGAATGCTGAGTGCCTGTGCCTTTGTCAAAGGAGCCGCTATAAAACAAAGGGGCTTTAAGTATTCTTGAGTGATGCCAAAGTCATCAAAACATTCATTCTGCCCTCTACAACAATGCTGGGGGGAAACCTCTCTTCTGCTCAGGAGTATTGTCATTGCCTGTTCCAGTTCTCCTTGAGACACACAGTGTGGGACTCTGTGCTGATGGAACTCCTGGCCAAGGCCCACGCTGCTCCTGGTGCTCTCCTCTCCAGAGGAGCACTCAGCCAGCTCCAAGGGCCCTGGCTGCCAGGTTCTGGGGAAGAATGTGCCAACACAGCAATCCAGCTCCACCACCTGAACATGGTCTCAGTCCTGCCATGTGCTGCTGCTCCCTGCGTTCTGTGAACATCTTTAATGAGCCATGGAGTCATTAAGGCAGTAGAGAGCTAATCACAGGAATGAAGGGCAAAAAGCCTTTCAAAAACATCCTTCAGAAGCTGGGGTTTTGGAGCTCCCCTGCTCACTGAGGGATGAGCAAACACAGCAGCAGCCCGAGATGAGCCTCTTCCAGGCAGGTGGCTCTTAAACGATCTCAGCAACATCAGTTCCAAGGAACACTTTCCAGGAGGAAGCATTTGTTCACCTCTGTGGGTTATTTGGGAGGTTCAGACACAGATTATGACATCCAAATCCAGGGTCACAGGGGCATTCCCATCAGCCCTTTACACTCAATGGAAACCTCATCTGTGGTTCAGCTGACCAAGGCAGGTGCCTAATAATAAATAAAATAAAACTGACCAGGTCCATAACAGAACTGTAAACACTGAAGCACACAAAGACATCTATTTGTAGACCCCTACATTTAGTTAGTTTAAATTTCCATGGTGCATCCTTGCCCTTGGTTTCATGGATGCACTGGAAGCTCCATTTCCTGACTAAAGAGGGGTAAAAGCTATTGCAGCTGCCCTGGGCCACTCGCCTGGCCTCCAGCTGCTGCTCCAGAGCCACAGAATGGGCTGGGTTGGAAGGGACCTTCCAGCCTGTCTCATGCCAGTCCCTGACACCTCCCACCAGACCAGGGTGCTCCAAGCCCCACCCAACAGCTTTTGGGTGAATCCCTACCCCAAGCACACCATGGAAGCAGAAGGACATTCTCTTGCAGAGGCACCACTGATCTTTGTTTTAAATGAACAGCAAAACTCCACCCAAATTTGGAGGTTAGGCAGAAAATTTAACCTGATCCACAGGGAAAGATTCTCTAAATGGAAAGTTAAACCGTAGGTTTCAGAGAAGAAAGGATCTTAACAGGAGATAATTGTAACTTGAAAAACTCTGACACACAACAAGTTGAAGTGGAGCATGATTTGGAGGTGGGAGACCCCAGAGAGTTTGTAATGCACCTGATGCTTTGGTGTGGACATCAGAAGCAGCACTGGAAGGGGCTCTGAGCTCTCCCTTGAGCTTTTTCTTCCCCAGGCTGAACACCCTCAGCTCTCATTCTGTCTCCAGCACCTGGAGCACCTCCACGGCCTCCTCTGGACCAGTTCCTCACCTACTGAACAGTTCACCCATCAAATCCACCTTTCTCCAAATCAGAGAGAACTTGGAGCAGCTGAAGAGGTTCCGATGCTCACATTTGCATTCTACAACAAGCAAAAATTTAATCCTCACTCAAATTTGATTTTCACACCTACTACTCCGAGTCACTCTGCTCCTGCATGAAGGATGAAAGAGATTAATGACTTACTCCTCACCTGCTGCAATATTAACTGAGCCATTGAGCTTTATGGCACAAATACTCACTACCGTGCAAATATAAAACCTGCTTCACTCCTGAACTCATTCTGAGATGAAAATCAATTTACATTCCAACACTATGCTGCCTTCCTGCAGTAGTCACAAATTGTCACTTCTCAGCTAATTGGCTGCAGTCAGCAGTTGGCTCAAAAATGCCAATTATACATGTTTTGTCTTCCCATGTGAACTCTCTCATGTTGTGCAGAACTAACACAGGCACGACTGTCTCTAAATTAAAAATAGCGCTTAAGATGTGGTCCCAAATTTCACAGCATCCCAGAAATTATCACACAAATCTGACAAATGAGAAGTATTTGTTCAATAAACAGCCAGTGGCTGAATTGTGATGCACATCCAAATTTAAAGTGCACTAGGAAATAAAATTCTGGAAAGTCCCATAATTGAAACAGCAAACTCAGCTCAGACCCTGCACACCTCCACATGACAGAAACATGCCCCAAGAAAGCCAAGGCAGGGCCAGAAAAAACTCAATCTCAGTTCTTCTGAATCCTCATTCAGAATTCTTCTGAATTCTCTGAACTTCTCAGTTCTTCTTTCAGGCCACTTACAAGATGAAAGACCTGGAGAGGCTGGAGCGTGGCCAGGGCAGGAACAGAGCTGGGATGGGGCTGCAGAATCCCTGAGGGAGCCGGGCAGGGGCTGCAGAATCCCTGAGGGAGCCGGGCAGGGGCTGCAGAATCCCTGAGGGAGCTGGGCAGGGGCTCAGCCTGGAGCAAAGGAGGCTCAGGGGGCCCTTGTGGCTCTGCACAGCTCCTGCCAGGAGGGCACAGCTGGGGGGGTCGGGCTCTGCTCCAGGGAACAGGGACAGGAGCAGAGGGAACGGCCTCAGGCCGGGCCAGAGGAGCTCAGGGTGGGCATTGGGGAATTAGGGAAAGGGCTGCCCAGCCCTGGCACAGCTGCCCAGGGCAGTGATGGAGCATCCCTCCCTGGAGGAATTTAACAGCCATGTCCATGTGGCTCTTGGGAACACGGATCAGTGCTGGCCTTGGCAGTGCTGAGGAACTCGATGGTCTTACAGGGTTTTCCAACATACATGATTCTGTGATCCTGCAATTGCAACAATTATTCTGGAGGCAAGGAAGCTCTGAAGTACTTGGAAAAAGTGGTTAAAAATAAAGATCCTAAACCTTGAGACAGAACACATGTCACCAGTAGGAAAACACTCCAATCCTCTGCGTTCCAGTTCCTCAAGCACCTCCATCCAGTCCCAGCTGCTGCAGTGCAGATGCATTTGGGAAGGGACCCCACTGCATTTGGGAAGGAGGGATCCCGTTGCACTTCGGAAGAAGGGACCCCCGTGCACTTGGGAAGGATTTGGGAGGGAAGGAAGGATCCCATTGCAGTTGGAAGGATCCCGTTGCACTTGGGAAGGAGGGATCTGATCCCGAAGCACTGGGAAGGAGGGATCCCACTGCACTTGGGAAGGATCTCACTGCACTAGGGAAGGAGGGATCCTGTTCCTGGCCCTGTGCCCAGCAGAGCTCTGACACCATCTGTGTGCAGGCTCGGTTACATTCAATTGCAGGCCAACTATTAATGGAGAGGTTCAGCATGGAGAAAATTAAAACTTTACCACATAACAGCTCAAACTCTCACTCAGACCCTTGAAGTCCAGTAAAAATGAGCTTTATGGTCAACTGAGCTTAAAAGGAATAAAAGTTGTTTTCCTAAAGAGCAGGTGATGTAAGTACACAAGAGGGAATCAAGAATAAAAAGTATAAAACAGCCAAAGCAATATTTGCAAGTTTCTTTTTTAAGGGTTCAACCGAGCTGACAGATGGAAACAGGCAAAACCTTCTGTCTTGCATCATTTCTGACCAGACAAAACAGGGGAAAAATGCAAGACAGAGCTGAGGGTTGCAGTAGTGTTAATGGGGAAAACAAGCTCTGTCTCCTTCCTGAAGAGGCTGTGAGTTCCAAGGATCATATTGGATGAGAAATTTAACATGTTTATCAACCTGTAGCAAAACATCCTGTAACATGTCAGCTGCAGGAATCTCATCTTTGATAAAACAAAGTAGCAAAGTATGTGTATATATATATATATACATATTACATATAGAATCATAGAATGGTTTGGGTTGGAAGGGACCTTAAAGATTTCCTAGTTCCAGCCCCAAACTAAATAGGTATTTATATAAATAACCAAATTAAAATATCTTTGAATGACAACATTGTCACATTATTACACAACACTGAAGCCACAAGTCATCTCAAACATCATATCACGACCTGAAGTGGCAGTAATTAGAACCCCCCAAATTTACTTAACATCAGGATCAGTTTTAAAGAGCCATGAAATCAGAACCATAAGGCTGGGCTGTTTTATTCATCACAGGTTTTTCTGTTGAGAGCTCTGGCTATGATTTGGTGTTCAAGAAATCTTAACGTGAAAAAAATAACCGTGCTGGGTGGTGCAGAATGAACAACTTCTCTATAGGCTCTCAGATTTGCATTAAAAAGGCCAGGTAGTCACTGCCTATCACTAAAAGATTTCTAGAACATGTAATTCACCCTTTTGTCATGAAGAATTTCACAGTAAAATACTTAAGTGACAAATCAATTGATGGAATTTAGTTCAATCCCCAGTCAAGATATTAATGCAATTTATTGATACTTTTGGTCCAGGTGTGGGAAGGTGGATGGTGCTAATCTTGCATGCAAAACAGACTGGTTAAAGAAGTAATTATACATGACACTTATAACTCAAAAAAAATAATTTTAGAGAGAACCAATTTAAGAAAAAAAACCCTATGAAATCCCCAGTCATGCCAGAAATGTATTCCCATACAGGACTGTGACAGTACTACCCTGCCCTGACCCCTGCTCTTGCTTGCCAACACTGCTGGGAGCAACATTTGCCAATACAGTAAAAACAGTCAAAATCTCAGTAATACAAAGTCAGGGGGAAAAAAAGTGAGAGAAAAACATTTCAGGACATTCCAGTGACATTTTTTTACCCCAAAAGAAGCCCCACAGTCAGATGAGAGCTGCCTGTGAAGTGCTGGTGTATCTGGCTCCATGTTTGGGAGCTAAACCAGCCACAGGCATTTGGGTTTGTCACCTGTCCTGGGGTGACTTCATGATGCTCGCATCCCCATTGGTCTGTTTAGCCCAGAAATGAGTTTTGCACCTTTCAGGCTGGTTCTGAGAGCAAAGGGGGAGACAAGAAGTGCACAGTTTGTTTTCAGACACTGCACTCACTCCTCACATTCCTGCTCCTGGACTGGGTTGTTTGCGGACGGACAGACAGCAGGACAGAGCTCTCCTTTGCTTTAGCTCGTTTTTAGCTCACTGATGCACAGAAGTTCCCTGGACTGTGGTTTTTCTTTGGAGCTGTTCAGACCTGCTCTGGCCTGAACACCAGCAGAGCACCCACAGCTCTCACCTGTGCCCCACGGGCCGGGCCTGGCCCGCGGCATTTCCAGTGCCGGAGGGACTGATCAGAGACTGAGTGAGCTGAGCTAGAGCCCACGAGGGACTTTGGGAGTGTGTCACCTCTGCACAACAGTGAGAGGTGTCATTGTTCCATATTGTTCATTTTCTGTGTGCTGGCAAATGCTTTGCCTGTTAAACAAACAGTTTTTTCCACTTTTCTCCAAGGAAATCTTTTCCTGAACCAGATGGGGGAGGAGCTGCTTGAATTTGCTTTCTAGAGGGACCCCAATTCAGAATTTTTCTCCCAAATTTGCCCTAAACCAGGACACACTCTCTCTTACTTCTGGATTTACTTTCCCTTGTGGTTTAGCCAGGCTGAATCCACTGTCACATTTCGGTGGGTGGCTTCTTCTATTTTACTTTTACAATATGCTTTTCTCTCCTTCATTAACTCTGCTCACTATTCTGACTCTTTAAATTAGCTTTTGTATAAAGAAAATATCTCGCTCTTTCAGCTTCTCAGCAATGGCCCACAGCACTCGCTTTTGGAATATATTTGAATTTGGGGGTCTATATTTACATTCTCTGGTGGGTTATGGTATTTTCAGGAGTTATTCATCATAGAAATACAGCAACTTCAAGTAACCAGCACTGGCCTCACCCAGAAGAAATTAATGCCTGATTCGACCATAGCTTCCATAGAAAATTAATTCTGCAATTTTTTAAATATTTTCCAACCCTGCACTCAAAAAGAGAGAAAAAAATCAGCTTCCTTAAAATTAAGGCAATCAATATATATGTCACAGTCAGATCTCAATAAAACACAACCCAAGAAATGCTCCTGGTATTATTAAATCTGAATTGCAGACTGTCTCTCTCTGGTATCCTATAACTTTTCTTATTTATGCAGCTGAAGTTTTGCAACAGGCATTCAGAAAGACTTCCAGTGCTGTAGAAAGGTATTACAATAAACCTCACAAAAGTTATGCAAGTCACTACAGCTCATCCCAAGAAATCCCAAGGTGCAGATGTAAAACCCCAAGACTTCATTCACTGCCCCTTGCAGGGCCTGCAGGGGCTCCAGGAGAGCTGCAGAGGGGCTGGGGACAAGGCCTGCAGGGACAGGAGCCAGGGAATGGCTCCCACTGCCAGAGGGCAGGGATGGATGGGATCTTGGCAATGAGGAATTGTTCCCTGGTAGGGTGGGCAGGCCCTGGCACAGGTGCCCAGAGCAGCTGTGGCTGCCCCTGGATCCCTGGCAGTGCCCAAGGCCAGGCTGGACACTGGGGCTGGAGCACCTGGGACAGTGGGAGGTGTCCCTGCCATGGCAGGGGTGGGATGGGATGATCCTTCATCACCCTTCCACCCAAACCATTCCATGAATCTCTGATAAAAATCCAGACCCCCACCCCCAACACAGCACCTGGGAAAAATCTGGCATGAACAATTTTCAGGATTGTTCATGCTACAACCTCCTGCAGAATGGACTGAAGTGGCACCACCTCCTGCCACGGGTTAACTGCCTGTGTGAGAAATCCTCCTTTTAAAGGATTCAAGAAGGTGCTAACAAAAATATTACTTAATCGAAAAGGGAACAACTTCTAAAAGGAGAAAAATGTCATCAGTTGATGCCAAAAATAAGGTGGCAGTAGCAGATAAAACACCAGCAGCTGTTTCATGTTTTAAAGGACCATTTAACTGTTCTGTTTTAAATCTTTCCATCCCACAGTAGAAGATGTCAGTTTGCCTGTTCTGAAAAATCAGCATGTAATTGCATGCCTCCAAAAGTAATTACATTCAACAGCAAATTTCATCAGATTAACAAATTGATTTACGTTTCATTGTTGGGTTTCAAGAAAACCTCTCACATGGTGAGAGAGATGCAGGAAGAGAGGCTCAAAAGCACTTGCAGTTACAGCTAAGGAAAGGCAAGGGACATCATTAGCAAACAACTTTGGCATTACAATCCTTCCAGAAGCAACAGAAAAAAAGAACATTTTTGGAATAAAGGGTCCCAGAGAGTTGAGGATGATTTTATCTCTGCACTTACATCTCTTTCTTGTTAAATATGCATGAGGCACATGAGGACCTGGCAGGAAAGCTGTCCAGATCAGCAGCCTCACTGATTTGATTTCAAGCCTACATAATTATTTTATCAAAGCAATCCCTACCTATATGAATGTGTTTTATTCTCTTTGGCCAGCAACAAAGATCCTCCTCCTTTGCCCTCACTGAGAGCTCTCATTCGATGAACCTGTTGCTTTTGGTTTGAGAATGACACTACTTTAGAGAAAGACTGGAAACCTCCACGGGCCATGGCCAGTCCTCAGGGGTTATTTATCCTGTATCAAATACCCAGTGCTCCTTCCAGACAGGAATCAAGGCAGTTCAGGCCCTGCTTTTTAACTGTGGATGGTTCCTTCACTCTCTCTTTTTCCATGGATTATCAAAGCCTTTTAGTCAGGCTGCAAACCTCAAAGAGGGAAAGGCAGAGAGCATCACTGCTGGCAAGGATCATGCCACCTAAAGAGGGTGAAAGCCTAAAATAAAAGGAATGTGTGAGATCTGCTGCTCCTCCAGCTCTGTTTTAGGCCCCTCCTCACCTGCAGGAGCTAAGGGTACCCCAAAGCTTTCCTTGGCTGTAGCAAAGTGTCATCCATCATTTAGCTCTGGAGGAAAACAAATGCTTCCTGAACTACACTAAACATGAATGGCAAATAAAATTAAAGCTTAATTGAAAGTGATATTAAGATTCTTGCTAATGCAGACCACCTGTTTTAGGGGTAATGTTACAAATGAAACTAGCAGGTTGATGGGGAAGAGCATTAGAAGAAGAATTGCAAATCAAAACTGCTTTAATGAAGGAGCCTTACTTTGAACAGTAAGAATTTCAGAAGGTTTCAGTATTTACATACTGGAGGACACAACATCAATGAAACATTGAAATAAACAATGATAAAGATCAGAGCAAGGGCTTTGAGGATTGTGGAGTCTTCTTAAAAATGTAATTCCTGGCAGTTTGCAAAATATGGGCTAATATTTCCAACTTGGATAGCCACATTCAGCATAAGAAAAACCAAGAGCCATTCCTCAGCAGAAGCTCAGCCTAGTGTAAAATTCATCTGACTCTGAAACGCAGCTGACACCAGGTGGCTCCACCTGAACTTTGTCTCCAAACAAGACAGGAAATACCTCGGGGCTAGGGAAAAAGACCCATTTCCAGCTTCACTGCCAGCTCTGCTGAGCAAGGAGATGTGAAGGGAGTTGGCTCTCCTACATCCCTACAGACATTTTCAGCGTATCACTGGAAACCAGTGGGAACTGTTCCCAGGTCAAAGGAGGCAATTAGTCACTATCACACAATCCTCTGGGAAACCCTTGGGCTGCAGAGGGAGGCAGAGAAATCTTTTGATGCCTGTGAAAGAACAGAACTTCAGCTATTCCCTCAAAACAGCTCAGGATAGAAGAAAAGGTCTTAAAAAATCAGTAGTCCCAGGTCTAATATACAAGGCACCTGAATCCAAGAAAGTGGCAGTTCCCAGAAGTTTAACAGGAGCACAGTTGTCCTCCCACATCTGTCAGAAATCTCACTTCATGCAGCACTGCAGCTCTTCACTGGAGCACTAAAATGAGCATTTTCTTTCCAGTCATCCTGGCAATGGGAATTTAAGAAAAGCAACAGAAGGCAGAGAGGGAGGGCCCCAAAGGAAGGGGTTCATTAAAGAGCACCTCAGCTAATGGCTGACAGCTCATTCCTGGGGATTGCACCTGCAATGGATCTGTACAGAGCAGATGGAGCTGTGACACCTGGATTTCTCCTGTGGAGCCAGGTTGGGAGAGCTGGGAATGTTCAGCCTGGAAAGAGAAGGCTCTGGGGTAACCTTATAGCCCCTCCCAGGGCCTAAAGGGGCTCCATGAGAGCTGGAGAGGCACTGGGGACAAGGGCCTGGAGTTCCAGGACAAGAGGGAATGGCTTCCCACTGCCAGAGGGAAGGGTTAGATAGGATTTGAAATTCTTCCCTGTGAGGCCATGGCACAGGTTGCCCCAAGAAGTTGTGATTGCCCCATCCCTGGAATTGTTCCACGCAAGGCGGGATGGGGTTTGGAGCACCCTGGGATAGAGGAAGGTGTCCCGGCCCATGACAGGGGTTTCAATGAGTTTTCAAGGGTCTTTAAGGTCCCTTCCAATCCAAACCCATCTGTGATTCCAGGATTCTGTGTGCCAGTTCAAACACAGTCACCTGGATCACTACCAAAGAAAGCACCACAGACCAAATTCTAATTACAGCACATTTGAGCCTGTCCCCAGTTTACAGGTCTCCCATGAGTGACAGTTTCTGCACTTGCCCTCCTGACACCTCCTGTGCCAGCTGCCATCCACTGAAGGGCCGTGAATTGTTTCACCTTGCAGCTCACCACTCACCCTCTAGCAGAGGAACCAGAGAGCAATGCAGCATTTGGAGTAGGCTCAGCAGCACCCTCCTGTCAGGGTAAACAGCATCTCTGGAGACAGAATAACTATGACAACACATATGTGACTGAGCTAAACAATCCACAGATTGTCTTTCAGGTCCCTCCAAACCTGTTTGTTCCATGAACTATCTGAGTAAAAAGGAATAAAGATATAAAGGAGACTATATAGATAGATCATCCTGAAATAAATCAGGTAGAGGAAACCAGAAGAAAGTTTGAGAAACTAAAATTGAAGACAGCAGAGGCAATTTTAGCTATTTTTCCATTACAGTCTTTATGAAATCTGAGTGGAAAGTAACAATTTCAGTGAGTTGAATGTTTCCCACTGGTTCTCAAATGCACTTCAAAGAGTGGGAGGTATGCAATGCTGCTGCAGCCTCCACCACGCTGCACGTGCAGCGATGCTGCACAGTCACAGTGGCACTTCTTGAAGCCCAACACAACAACGAATTACCAAGAAAATGATACATAGTGAATACCTAATGAGATTTTGCAAATGGCACATTTTGTATGCAAGGGCTGCAAAATTCCTTCGCCTCTTTTTGTTTCTTGAAGCATTTGGTTCATAATTAACATTTAAGCGTGTTCAAATCAAAATCCTTCAACCAACACGAAGGAAAGACGGGAGGCAATTGCCAGTTAATGATACAATTACAAACTGGTTTTGCCTTAATCAGCTCCTAAACGTCTCACACATTCTCAGAATGTAGAGATCAATGCAAGATGCTTGGAATCTGAGAGGAAAAAAATCAAATATCAAATGGGACAGAATGCTAGTGAATATAAACAATCGTTTGGGTATGAAACAAGACGAAACCACCAATTTCTATTTAGTGAGTGGTAGCAAACACCATCAGCAGTAAATTGTGATGAAACAGAAATCTTGCAGCCAGGGGAGAGTTTCCTGTATTAGCAGATGCAATTTTCACCCTCCTGTACACTCTGGAGAGGAATTCACACACCGGACTTGGCCCCAGGCAAATACATACAAGTTTAAACAGTGTTAAAACCTGCTGACATTTACACAGGTATCTAAGAGAGTTTCAAACTCTCACCATTAACTACTTGTCAGCTCCAGAAGTGCAGTTTCACCTCAGAGTGAGCTGACTTTGCATGGATTGAAACCCAGGAAGAGAACTCCTCTGGAAGTTTCCGCACTGAATCCCTTTACTTCTTACTGTGCTATTGTACAGCAGATTATTTACAGTCAATGTCTCTCTTCTACTCTGAGCTAAGTTTGGAAAGAATAACAAAGCAATCTCAAAGTGAAGATTAAGCAAAGAGGAAGAACAGTGGGGGAAAGATTACTATTACATTTGCGTAAGTGTAAAAAAATCTCAATCCTTCAACGCCCACTAATGTCCTTTCCTAAAGGGTGCACTCCCAGTTTGGGGGAAGATAGGGAATGTTTAGAGCCAGGCTGAGGACAGGAAGGTGAACAGTTGGAGTTTGCTAAATGCTTCAAAATTCCATGTGTCCAACACTTGCAGCAAAGATGAGCTCACAAAGCAAAGAGAATGGAAATATCCAGACACTGTTCACAAGACCCTACCGGGATTTTCAGGAAAGCTTGGCAAAGTAAGGCTTTACGTGAACTACTTCATACTTGGAACTGCTCAGAAAGGAGAAATTAGGAAGAAGATTGCTGTATTTTAAAGGCTTTCTGCATTTTGCTGCTTTACTTCTTTTACTGAATGATCATTTTAAGTCATTAACCAGGCAGGGAAAGACATCCTAAACTAACATACTTTAAAAAAATAAATGAACTGAGGTGGTTTGAAAAAGAGGTGGAGCAAGACAGGGAAAGAAGAGCCAGAACTGAGCATTGGCAGGGACACAGCCATCTCTTATACAAAGGAGCACTTACACTTTCCAAGTGCAGATTTTAACAGACAAGGAGAGAGAATAAATAAGAGACAGATTTCTATCAAGGACTTCAAGATAAAGTTTGCAATACTTAGAAAAACAAAATAAGGTGAATTGTAGAATTGCTTTGCAGTAAAAACTACATTTATAAAGTTTTCTGTTCCAAGATTTTGTATCTACATAAACACTCATGTTTAAATACATCTGTTGCATTGAAATTGAAAATAAGCCAGGACAAGTGAGTATGCACAATGACAGTTTACTAAGATAGTCAAACAAAGAATAAACCCCTAAAATACAACTGGGACATGCTGCACTGCCCAGGAGCAGCCCAAACACACGCATGAGCTGCCAGGTGATGCACATACGTGAGGACAGAATAATTTCCAGCAGCTTGGCAGGAGCAGAGTTTTCCTGCCTTCGACATACTCTATTAAAATCAGTGTAATTTCCAAAGGAAATTGAAACATGTTCTGTCGCCGTGTGACAGTTTAATAGTGGAGTTGCAGTGAGGAATACTGGAGGAGACAAGCTAGGAGATAAGAGAACAGTTTGCATCCTGCCCGTACTGCAACATGGAGGTTTAATTAACGAGCCAGTCTGCCCTGAAGGACTGATCCCAACAGCACAGGAACTTTTCTGCAGGGAAATCAGGGATGAATCCCTTGAAAAAACAAATGAGAGAAGGAAAGTATAGGAAAGTATAATAGAAGGAAATTATTCCTGAGAAGAATGTAGCATGGCATGAGTCAAGGACTGATGGCCAAGAAATCTTAAAATCACAGAATCAGAGAATGAGGTTGGTTGGAAGGGATCTTAAAAATCAGCTTGTTCCATCCCCCCTGCCATGGGCAGGGACACCTTCCACTAGACCAGGGTGCTCCAAGCCCCATCCAACCTGGCCTGAAACACTTCCAGGGATGAAGCAGCCACAGCTTCTCTGGGCATTTGTCCAAAAAAATCTTTGTCCCAAAAACCTGTACCATGATTTAGTTTCTATTTTATCATATTGAACACAAACTACAGAGAGCCACGACTTCACGAAAATGAAGAAAACTGGGGCATGGAAAGGACAGGTAGAGACACAGATTGCAACTGAGGGAAGGTCAATCCCTCACAGCAGATTGCACAAGACCTGAGAGGACACGGTGAGTCCTGGGTTTTAGCTACGCACTGAAGAGGAAACTAACAGAAATTCTCCGGACTGCAGATTGCTGGTCATTGCCAGTCTTCTTCACAAAAACTGTGTCTCAATGAAGAAAAGCTGATGCTATTTTAGACTTTGTTTTGGCAAGTAATAAAGATATTAAGAAAAGCTGGTGATAAAACATTAACTTGGATTGAGTGCATACAAGCACATTCACATTAAATTAAGAATTAAGAGAGGTTAAGTGTTGTAAGAGAATCAAAGTTCACTCTTTAACTATGAGAAATGAAATCAAACAGTAAAATCAAGTGGATAAGGAGATCAGGGATGGGAAAGCTGCCATCTAAGTATTTCTCTCAGGTCAAAGATGCAAAACTATTTGAAAGCTGCATCCTCAGAGCTAACCTCGAAAGGGACATGAGGATCAATTAGAGAGACTTTGTATTGAGGAGAGGAAAGGATTCATTAGCAATGTCTTGAAAGCCAGCAAGAAGCAGAGAGATAAAATAAGAACTGCCAGAAGTCAAGCTGTGCCATTGCTCAGCATATGAAAACAAAGCAGCAAGAGATGTTTCAACCATACAAGTAAAGGAAACCAGGAGAGGAAGGGAAGAGGGGATGCTGTAAGCAGAGGTAAGAGAAAAACCAATCAGCTGTATCCCTAACACACAGTTCTGCAGCAATAAATAACAAAGAAATAAATCAGGGTAAGGTACAGCCCAGCACTGATTATGGAAATTCAAATATCAATCAAAATAACCCATAAGGTTAAAAAAAAAAGTATTAATTTTTTTCTTGACTCTCACGTTTATGAATTTGATGAAAGAGAAGCTCAAATATTTAAATAAATCATTGCATAAGTGCTCACCTTTGTACACAGATGCTATTTCCCCTATGACAAGTAGTACTTACATGAAAATGAAGAGGTTTGGGACTTGCTACTTGAGTGTCCAATGACAAAGATTTTACATTGCAGCTCATCAGCTCCTCCATATTTAAAACTCAGGACTTGAAAATAAACTAAGACTTTACCGGTTTATGAAGTAAAAACTCTCCAGCTGCAAACTGATAATCAAAACTGTAAGTAATATTAAAAAGAGTCCAAAGCCAACCTGCCAAATCTTCAGTCTGCAATCAACAAGACAAAGTTTCCCGAGTAATTAAAACCCAGTATCTTTAGGAAAAGGTGATAAGAACATTTCACAAGTATTCCTAATACTTTTTTAAAAATTCAGGGAAAATACCACTATAGCTTAAGGATCTTTTTTCCAGGTGGATCTCATTTTCTTGCTCAGTATTATCCTGTGCATTATTTTTGTTGAAAGAGTGAGTTTGCCTGTCCAATACGTTTGAAACACCGAGTGCACTGATGTGAAATGTCAGCTTCCACAAAACAATTGCATGAACAAGGGTGAAGATGGAAGGATTTGGGTTCCCATATTTGACCAAGTTTCTTTGATGAGGCAGAATTCAAATATGCCAAGCTTTAGTTGAGCTCTGTGGCTGCCCCATCTCTGTAACTGCTGGAGGTTGGACAGGGCTGGAGCAAGCTGGGTTGGCCAAAGCTGTCCTTGCCCATGGCACCTTTAAAGCCCCTTCCAACCCAAACCATTCCATGATCTCTGCTCCAGACCTCCAAGGATTTTGTCCTTCAAACACCCACATCACTCTGAGCACACAGGGAGCTGACCCTTGACCAGCCCACTGCAAGAAGGTGGCTGAGGCTGCTCTGAATTGTGAGCTGCCTCAGAAGCTGCAGGATCCGTGACTGCAATCACGCAGTGATTCTGTCTGATTTTATCACCCCCAATCACACAGTGATTCTGTCTGATCTTAGGACCACCGTTCAGAGTGATTCTGTCTGATTTTATCACCACCAAGCTCCATCCCTGCTCATTCTGCACCACTTCATCCCCATGGCCAGCCTGGTGCCCCAGGCACTGCCTGCCAACCACCTACCCTTTATAAAGGGGAAGGATGAGCTGCTGGTCCTGCACATGCCACCAGCCAGAGGCAGCAGCAGGAGAAAGGGGGTGGCCCTTGAGCTGGGCCTTTGAGTACCAGGCACTAAAGAGCTACTAAAGCATTTCCTCTGTCTGCTCTTTCCAGGCTTCCTTTTCAGCTTTTTCTACAACATCAAGATCTGCACATTTGAAGTCAGACACCCTGTCAAACACGGCCCTGTAAATAAATGAGTGTCTCTATTTCACAGCACACCTTCAGATGCACTGGGCTGAGGCAACATCAGAAGATTCCTCACACCCTGTTCCTCTTACCCAGGAACAGCAGACCCTGTCTGCTCTGGGATTACAGCAGCCTGGTTCAGCTTGGACTCCTCCAAGCACAGCAAACTGCCACAGTTTTGAGAGATATTAGAGAAAGCACCTTTAAACAATTTGACATATATTAGCAGCTCCTACCTGTATTTTTATGGGCCAGGTGAAATTGCTGACGTAAACAAAGAAGGTGATGTTCGGGTTGTTGCGGAAATCAAATTTCTCATTGGAGAAACTGTCCTTGTACTCTTTTATATTAGTTCTGGAAACAACTGGAATTTCCTCCCCAGCCTGTGTGCCAGCTGTTGTAAAGAGCAGCAAGAAAAGATATTTCAAGGTGTACTTAAGAAAACAAACAAAAGGGCAAACCATCCTAAATTCTAATTTTAAAAAATTAACTATTCATTCAAAACCAACTATGTTAAGCTGCACTGCATTATCAAAACCACTGTGTGCCAAGATGTTGCATTGTAAAAAATCAAATTTGCACTTTCAATGTTTACAAAATAACACTATTAAAGTTGAAAACATAGGGTTTTTTAAACATTTTACTTCCCCCCTCAGGCTGACAATTGAAGAACACTATGCAAAAAGTACACAGGTTAAAAACCCCCCAGAGTTTTTCCACTTAAATTTGCCTGTTTCAGAAACTGCTAAATAAAAGAAGCTCCTGAGTTACTCAGATCATCCTCAATTTACCTGCAAAACTTGTGGACCAAGTAATGTTGAGGTTGAAGTTTTTAGATGCATTGATGAACATGTCCAGGTCTCTGTTTTGCTAAAGGAAGAAACAAAAATGAAACCCCATTTTTAGGATAAGCAGTTTTACTGTACTGTTTCCTAGGAAATCATTGCTAAAAAATTATCTTGAAATTTGTTACATAAAGAAAATACATAAAGCTAAAAACTACATACTATATTTTCTGGAAGAAGTATTCTCCTCCTCAAGGAAAACACAACAAAGGAGTCATGTGTACAGAATATCAAAGGAAGAACTGAGACACAAGATGTGGGGTGAAAACAAGCAAAACATCTCTGCTCTGGAGCCAGGCCAAGGGAGATGGGATTGCTCAGCCTGCAGAAGAGAAGCGCCTGAGGAGTGCCTGGAGGGGCTCCAGGAGAGCTGCAGAGGGACTGGGGACAAGGCCTGCAGGGACAGCACACAGGGAATGGCTCCCAGTGCCAGAGGCAGGGATGGATGGGATCCTGGGAATTGGGAATTGTTCCCTGGCAGGGTGGGGAGGAATTCCCAGATTTGCTGTGGCTGCCCCTGGATCCCTGGCAGTGCCCAAGGCCAGGTTGGACACTGAGGCTGGGAGCAGCCTGGGACAGTGGAAGGTGTCACTGCCATGGAGGGGGGGTTGGAGCAGGATGAGCTTTAAGGTCCCTTCCAACCCAAACTGGTCTGTGATTTTAAAAAAACTGGAATGGCTCAGAGGTTGTTCCAACAACTGGTAAGAATCAGCTGTGGCTCTTTATGAAATCTTCCTGTGATGATTTGGGACTGCACAGCCAAGCCAAGGTCAAAGAGCTCTGGGTGCTTCATGGAGCAGGACACACCTTCCACATCACAGGACTACAGCCAAAGGCCCACAGAACTGTAACAATTCATCGCCTCCAGGGCCAAGAGAAGACAAAGGACAAAGTTAAAAGGGAAAACAGGAAATGTACCTCTTCAGGTGTTGCTACAAAGTTGATTGCTGTGTAATAGCGATCGTCCTCCTGGGAAAGGCTGAAGGTGAACTGATAGTCAATGAGCAGAGTATCTGTAAGGAATGCAGGGAGACAGTTATCCCATCTCCTGGAATAAAGTAACTTCTGTAAAGGAAGGCATGATGTCACTGAAGGGTTTCTTGGACAACCAGGACACGACACTATCATCCTGACACTGCTACAAATTACTTCAACCTACATATGATCCCACATAAGGAACAGAAACCTCCAGGAGCTGAGCCTAGAGAGGGAAGAGAGGTGGCTTATACTTGCCAGGCAACAGCCTCCAGCCTTGATCTAAATCAATATTCCTACCACTGTAAAAAACATGCCAAAAGATTTACTTTTCCAGCCTGCAATACCTCTGTGATCAAAGGGAATAGCAGAAAAGTTCAGTAGCTGTGTAACTCCCAGTTTGCAATTCCCACTTGGAAGGGGACAGTGGTCCCCCCATTCCAGGTTTCTGTACATCAGCAGATTTTCCTGGAGAGGTTCTACAGAGCAGCTGGTTGGTGATGAACCCAGCTGCCATCCTGCTCTGGGACACATCCCACCCAGGCATGCCAGGAGCAGCCTCTGCTCTGTCTGTCTGTCCTTCCCTGCTCCCGTCTGCCCGGGCTGGTGTAAGCCACAGCCACCTGTGGGGATGCACTCACCACCTCAGTTCCCTTCCGCTCCTGCACACTGCTGTGACTTGTGCACATTCCTGAAGCCATGCAGGGATATTCCCAGCAATAATAACCAGAAATTGACACACCAGGTGCTGTTTTTCTCTCACTGCCTCCCAGTGACCCCCTCATTGGACTGACACAAGTCAGACAAGCTGCTGGTGTCCATCAGACACAGCACAAAGAAACAGGGAATGAAGCCAAGCAAGACTGGATCTGGGCAGCACAAGGTTCTTCCTGTAAGAGCTGCAAAGCTTTGTCTTTCCCCACTTTTTGCCCATTTGACCATCCCTGCCATTTCAGCAAGGAATTCAGTCATTCTTACAGAGATGCCACGAGGAGCCAGCAGTGCCCTTGTTTGGCCACACAAGCAGAATTCAAATAAGCCAACACCAGGCAGTTGATAATTCCTGTGCTGGACAAAACCACTACTGGAGATTTTATGTAATTTAAGATTCCATCTCTCCACGTCTGCCAGGCTGCTGATTGCTAATATTTGCAAATAGAAGCTGGAAAGTTTCCATTAGGTAATCTGAATCTTGGCAAAGGATCTTCTGGAACTGCATGGGAATCCAACTACTCATTTCAGAGGAAACGTGGCAATTTTGAAATCCATTCTAACCTAGACCAGAATTTTAAATAAACAGTATTTTGCATTTCTAAAAATTCAAAGGACACTCTTTGTTTTTTACCTGTTAGGAATATAGTTTAGAGTGCTCTCCAAAAGACCAGATTTCATCTCAGTCACATGAAAAACATTCAAAACATTGTTCAAAAGATCTAATCATCACATGGACCTTATCAAGAAAAGTATTTTCATTCTCTTTAAACAACATATTTGAGAAAAGTGAAGGTTTTTACAGCTATTTTTAGTCCTTTCCTTAATCCCCCATACTTTAAACACATGCTGAGGCAACTGAAACAAGTTTTAAATAAATTATTTTAAACTTCGAGCACATTTTTTATCTCCAAACAAAATCCCAAGGGTACTCACAGTAACACGTTCCTTTAAGTGGATTTCCTTGATATCTGTTTTCAACTTCACACCTAAAAAGAATATACATTTTTTAATAAATGGATTTCTTTCTTTGCAGTTCTGTTTATTCCCAGGCACTAAATACCAGAAAACACAACCTGTGCTGAGAGCTGTACACAATTAAAGATGAATGTCTGAGCTAGACTGGGCTGATGAAGAAATTCCACGTTCGCTCCAAGTCCAACTCACATGCAGTAAAAATGCAATATAAAATTCTGGATATTAACGTTTGCATCCACCTGGAAGGTATTTATTAGCTCTCCACAATGCATGGAACTGGATTAGCTTAGTCATTTATGGCTATTTCAGGTTCTATCCTATAAATGTTTACTCATGTGAGCAATGCTTTAAAAATAAACCTGGCAATGAAATTATTTGGAATTAAATTATTTCCCCTAACATTACACTAAAAGCATTTCTGTTATGTTACAGAAAAACCTCCAGCAAATTTGTTGCTCTAAAACTGCTCCATTAAACTGCTTGAATGTCAAAGGCTCATTTCGGATATATTTACACTCGCATGAACAGCATCAGAGAGCACGGACGTTGAAATGAGCACAGACGGTGAAATGTACCAGGTAAAAAGAAGATACTGAAGGATAGAGCAAAGCAGAGAGAGCCCAGACGAGGCCCCAGAGCTGCTGCAGGGCTAGAGCCCCTCTGCTCTGGAGCCAGGCTGGCAGAGCTGGGAATGTTGCCCTGGAGAAGGGAAGGCTCCAGGCAGAGCTCAGAGCCCCTGGCAGGGCCTGCAGGGGCTCCAGGAGAGCTGCAGAGGGGCTGGGGACAAGGCCTGCAGGGACAGGAGCCAGGGAATGGCTCCCACTGGGAAAGGGGAGATTGGGCTGGGATCTTGGCAAGGAATTCCTGCCTGGGCTGGAATTCCCAGAGCAGCTGGGGCTGCCCCTGGATCCCTGGCAGTGCCCAAGGCCAGGTTAGACACTGGGGCTTGGAACCCCCTGGGACAGTGGGAGGTGTCCCTGCCATGGCAGGGGGTGGAATGGGATGAGCCCAGAGTCTCTTCCAACCCAAACACTTCTGTGATTCTATGTATAGTTTGGGGTGTGGGGATTTTTTCACCCATCCCTTCTGCATGATATTCCCAGTTGAAATGTTTTTAAAATTGGAATTCTTCAGGAAATCATCCTGTTCATGATATTCCCCAGGGGACCCACGGCTGGCTGCACCCTCAGTGCAGTCAGTCAACTGTCAGGAGGAAGAAATGAGCAGAGACATCATAAACACAACCATTAAAAATGGGGGGGAGGAGGGGTGTCTAAGGTGGTACGTGCACAATTTTTCATTGCAAATAAGAAAGGGAAATGAACTCACAGCTGACACTCATCTCCCTTGATTCCCTTGGTTGTGCAGAAACATTTCCCTGTGTTTGTGTTGCAGACGGATGCGTGGCCATTGCACTTGCAAGCTGTTGAGCAGAGGGGGAGAAGATGCAACATTGAATGAAGAAGAGAAGCAAATTCAATAGCAATTAAGTACTTTAGTTGTCAAACTGAGATACATCAACAATTAACGTGCAGATGAAAACCCATTTGGTGCCCTTTGCTTTCTTTGTGCTACAGAAGGCAGATGAAAATAGAACCGTGCGTCAAAACAGAGCAAGCACAGGCTACCCAGGACTGGTGGTTTGTATGAAATCATCATCAGACTCAGCTTTTTAGCCTCAAAAATTCATTTAACTTCCTCTCCTATTGTTAGACAGCAGGAGTGCTATCATAGCTAAGAAGGAAAAGACAATATTTGAAATAATTTTGGGCTTGTTAACACATTTCAGCCAAACTCAAAACTCTTGAGAGAAGAATTGGGAAAATAAAACAAAGCCCATGGGACTTCAGGGGCTTTTTCCAGAAATAAATAAACAGGCTTGGGAAAAATAATATTTCATCAGTTCTACTGAGGAAACAATGTCATTATCAACAGCATCAGCAGAAAACATCTGGTGCTAAGATGGTGATGATGTCCATGCTGGGACTAGTTGGGGTGCATTCCCCAATATATTTTAGAATAACTTTGTGCAGAATGTCATTGAGTTGTGGTTGAAACAAACCTGCACAGCCCTGAACAACTTCAGGTTTGGGGCATGCCCAAAACAGACCACCTCATACACCTGAGTCTGCTCAAGATCCAACCAAGGTAGAATGGTGAGGACATACAGGAGATTTTCTTCATAAAAATCCTTCTGATTTAAGTTAAATGCTCATATTGACACACTTTGAGACCTTTATTTACAAAGATGTAGAGGAGAATCATTCACAAAAACCCCAAAACCAAGCCAACAAGTAAGAACAAAGCTTACACAGCCAGTTGACTTTGACATCTTGTTCACTGTCACTGCAAGAACGGATTTAACAACCTCTGGCATGTAGGTGCCATTTAGGAGTCACTCTGCCAATGCAGGTGCATCCATCTGGAGCTGTGCACAGCAGAGTGTACAATACAAGAGAAAAACTACACAAAGCAAAGATCCCTTGTTTATGGTCCTTGAGCCTGCTGGGAACAAGATGCTTTAAAGGCCAAAGCCTCCTTGTTAAGAAGACATATTCCTCCTCACTAAGCAGCCATGCCAATCAATGTACCAGCAGATTCTTAGACATCAAGTCCCCATCCTGAATATCTCTGCCAGCCTTGGACCTTATTTTAGGAATCCTTTTGATATCTTCTTTCTGTTGGCACACAATGGAAGCTGTACTGTATCAGGGACACTTAATTGTGCTTCTCAGATGTGGATGAGTGGTTTCCTAGCAGCAACACAGAGCAAAATAGGAAGAAGCAAAAAGGCCTATTGTTGGAACAAGGAGACTGAATGAAAATTCAACAAAATAATTGTGTTCTGTGAAGGAAACACTCTTTTCATTAGTGCCACTTAAAGAAAAATAAGTCTTAGTACTATTGAGAATGTCTTGTACTTCTTTGCTTATGCTTTGCACAAGGGAAGCAAAGTGACGTTGGATCAATATTCAATATGAACATACATGAATTTTCTCTTAATTTTTTAACCTCAGGTTGTTTAAAGGCAGATTGCAGCATCTTGAGCCGTAACAGTAATTTTTCTCTCCTCTCTGCTCTTTAGCATATCAAGAAGACTGAACACTCAAATATCTCTATTTAAAACAACAGAATCTATTCATTTGTCCACTTTCCTACAAGCATGTAACTGGAGATCATTCACTAAATAACTAGAATATGCACAGAGACATCTTCTCATGGCTTTTCAGAGAACTTTAAATTTTGGAAATAAACTATTGACAGAATGTTCTAGACTCCCACTGGAGTCTACAAAGGACAATTTCCCACTGGAGTCAGAGGATAGAGCAGAAACCCACAAGCACTGGAAATGGCTTTTTGACTGTGAATCCTGGTAATAACAGCCTGATGATGAAGCACCTTCCCCCTGCTGGTGTTCCTCACGGGCTCACTCAGAGATGGTCTTGGGGCTCCTTACTGCTCTTTCTGTGTTTGTGATGGGTCAACTTCCCAATGGCAACACCATCAGCCACCTGCCCAACACTCCATGCCACGTGCTTCAGCTGCCCTGCAGGGCCCCCTGGGGCCTGGCAGAGGGAATCAGGCAGGTCCATGGCACCAGCAACTCATGGGCCACCATGAAGGCTGTGTGGATGTGTTCAGAAGCGCTGCCAGAGCTGCAATCTGATTCCAGGCATAATAGTGCCTTCCCTTCACTTGCAAATGACTTCCTTATCTCCCACCAGCATATTTTCATGGGAAACTTTAACCAGAAAATTCAGAAAAATCCTGAATGCAGAGAAAGCACCTTGCAGCTATTTTTACATTTGATGTGCTGCATTTCCTGCCCTTCTTGATTAATACTTCTCTACTTGGACACTTCCTAAAAGCAACCTCTGAGGAGTGATTTACCTGCCATTTAGTTATTATCTGCCTAGCTCTGCCAACACCAGGGCGTATGATGTGATGCAAACAATTTTTTCAGGGAAATAACTGCAGGTTGACAAAATATTTTCAACACAAGTAATATAATCTTGTGTTGGGACTTTTTACAGACATATGCAGGACTGAAAGCATTGAAATAAAAGAGGGCAGGGTTAGACAGGATATAGGGAAGGAATTGCTCCCTGGGAGGGTGGGCAGGCCCTGGCACAGGGTGGCCAGAGCAGCTGGGGCTGCCCCTGGATCCCTGGCAGTGCCCAGGGCCAGGTTGGACACTGAGGCTGGGAGCACCTGGGATAGTGGGAGGTGTCCCTGCCATGGATGGGGTGGAACAGGATGGTCTATTGGAACCCTTCCAACCCAAACCATTCCATGATGCCAGGACTCACACTAGGCAGTGAGTGTACAAGCACACAGATGTTTGTGTGTGTGTGTGTCAGGCTGGAGTGTACAACAAGAGTCTGCAGCATGGCTGTGACCATGGCCTCTAAAAACACAGCAGCACTAAGTACTGCTCACAAATGCACAAAGAGTGAAATCAGCACATTACTAACGGGAAAGGATGGAAGGACCACAGCTAAGAGAAGGGAGAAAACAGGAGCTAGCTCTGCTACCCATCAGCCAATCCTTATCTGAAGAATTCCCCTCTGGAAAGGTTTTCACCAAGCAAAAATGACTAATAGGCAGAAATCAGCCTGGCTGCATCAGATAGGGTGATTTGCTCTTGCTTTCCCTTTCCCAATCCACCTCAGTCTTTCTGCCCAGGTTCCTGCTTCCCTCATTCTTTCCCCTTCCCAGTAAACAGTGTTAAATCACAGCAAATTAAAAACCTGGGTCCAAAGCACTTGAGAGCAAAGCACTTCTGACATGAGCTACTGGTTCCATCAGATAAGGAATAAACGCTGTCCCACAATCTCTCTACACATTTTCTAATTGCCTTTTCAGGTATCTGGATGATTTCAGTCTGTCATTCATTACCTCAACAACAAACCGTTTTGGGACAATCCTCACGCACAAGAGTCGAAAGGAACTTATTCTCCATTTCCACATACATGGAAAAGTGACACCTACCAACAGGCACGTTGTGATCCAGTGATTAAAACTGAAAGCTCAGGGTAGAATTCTGTATTTTCTCAGTCAACTCAGCCTCAATTTATTCATTACTTTCAAGTAAACTTTGGAGCATTTCAAAGTATCTTCTCCTGAAATGAGTTTATGAGTATCAGCAGTATTTTATCTGGCAGATAAGGTTGTGAAATCAAGTGTTGGGGATGCACCTTCTCCTTTGAGCCCCTATCACTGTGCTGTGTGTTGGAATTCCATATCCTGTTGCTCTAAGGAAGGCAGCTGTATCCCTGTGAGTTTTTAACCCCCTTCTTCACATCTGTCCATTAGGAAGTTCTTCATAGCCTCAACCATCACCACCTCCCTCCTCTTGAGGAAACAGGACTCCATGCTGCAGTTACTGACCCTCATGTTCATCCAAAAGGTCAGCACTGCTCCCAGTAAACATCCTAAATTAACATCCAACTATTTTCTACTGAATTGTCACCTCATTTGGAAGAAGCAATAAAAAGTCTTCAATGCCCACTCATTAATCACCTCCAGCTCATTCTTCCAGGCTGGCCACAAACCACTCACACTCATTTCACAGAAGTACTGACACTGCTCTGAGGAACGTTATTTTTATTCTACCTTTTCCATCACTGTATCTAATTGTCTCATTCCACCTCACCATACTCCACTAACATATTGCACTGGGTCAGTGCTGTTTAACATCTCTGCTGGTGACAGGGGCACTGGGACTGAGGCACCTACAGCAAGTGTGCTAGTGACACAAACTGGAAAGGTCAGCATGCAGGAGGGGAGGGGGACATCCAGACACATCTAGATGGCCCCCAACAGTACCTGGATAGCACAATGGGGGCCTGGACAGACCAGAGACACGGGACTGTGTGAACCTCATGAAGTTACACGAGGCCAAGTGCAGAGTCCAGCATGGGGCTGGAGCAAGGCAGAGCACAACCACAGGATGGGTGGGGAATGGCTGGAGAGCAGCCCTGGGGAGAAGGACCTGGGGGTGCTGCTGGGTGAGAGCTGGACATGATCCAGCCCAGAGCCCCCCGTGCCTGGGCTGATCCCAGCGTGGGCAGCAGGGGAGGGGGGACCCTGTCCCTGTGCCCCTCCCTGAGGTGAGAGCCCACCTGCAGAGCTGCCCCAGCCCTGGGGCCAACAGCAGGAGGACGTGGAGCTGCTGGAGAGAGCCCAGAGGAGGCCCCGGAGCTGCTGCAGGGCTGGAGCCCCTCTGCTCTGAAGCCAGGCTGGCAGAGCTGGGAATGTTCCCCTGGAGAAGGGAAGGCTCCAGGCAGAGCTCAGAGCCCCTGGCAGGGCCTGCAGGGGCTCCAGGAGAGCTGCAGAGGGGCTGGGGACAAGGCCTGCAGGGACAGGAGCCAGGGAATGGCTCCCACTGCCAGAGGGCAGGGATGGATGGGATCTTGGGAGCTAGGAATTGTTCCCTGGCAGGGTGGGCAGGCCCTGGCACAGGTGCCCAGAGCAGCTGTGGCTGCCCCTGGATCCCTGGCAGTGCCCAAGGCCAGGCTGGACATTGGGGCTTGGAGCAGCCTGGGGCAGTGGGAGGTGTCCCTGCCCACAGCAGGGAATTGGAATGAGATGAGTTTTATGGTCCCTTCCGACCCAAACCATTTGATGATTCTTTGATTAAATCTCTTAGGAGCAAGAAGCACCTTCCCTCACTTCTGCACCTCTCACAGCCTGGTCTCTGGTTTACAGTTGGTCTCCACATGCCACAGCACTGAAAAATTCACAGCAGTTCAAAACTATGCCACAAGGTTGCAGGTCAAAACTCCAAGTCTTCCATGTGTATTTGTCAATATTAAATTGGTCTTTCAAGGAAGACTTTTTCCCAGTTTGTTAACTAGATCTTGCACAGCTGAAAATGGTTCTTTGTGCCAAAGAGTCCCAAAGCACTTCACAAACTGAAATGCAATTTTAACAGGGTTCTCTTAATCCTCAAGTGAAATCCAGCCAAGTCTTCAATGAAACACTGCAAGCCTTTATGAAGCAGACAATTTTAACTATAAACACAGAACACATTAACCAAAAGGAATAGAAGGTGAAACTTAGATAAGCAGAAATTTGTTCATGACATTTGGATCAACACTGTTTCTTTTAAATACAGGATCATCAAACACTAAAATACAGACATTTTTCACTGTGGTCATTCCAAGTTTAGAAAGGAGGCTATAAAATCCTCTTTACGTGCAGTGAAAGGAATTCCACTCATCAGTTTGAGTGTCTTTGATTTGAAGAAACAAGAACTGAGCCTCGCCCGCAGGAAGGAAAGCATGAATTATCAGGATATAATGTGTGTTAGGCCAGCAGAGGAATGAGCAGAGTGGGAGCCTCAGGGTGCACTTACGCTGGCAGGTGCCCCCGTTGGTGGGGTCCCCGTAGTAGCCCGAGATGCAGGTCTCACAGTGCCTGCCCGTGGTCAGGTTCTCACACTTCTCACAGACGCTCTCGTTCACACACCGGCTGTGCCCGTTACACTGACACGCTGTGGGAAACAGCAAACAGCAAAACTCTGACTGCTGGGGCTCAAACACAGCTCACAGAGACCCTCAGAGGCTGCGCTGTGCAGGGCACAAATGGAACCATTTCATGCACCTTCCTGAGAGCTTCTCGTCTCTTGCTAGCAATACATGGGCCCAAAGACAGGTGTATATCAAAAAATGGAATTTAGAGCAACACACTGAAAACTGAACTGCAAAACATTACGTGCACATTGGACTGGAAGCTGCTGGTGGGATGAATTTACAAGGAACGGGGAGGGGAGTGTTGGTTTTGTGCCAAAAACTTTAGTTTAAAATCATCCTAAGCATTATTAACACTTAAAACGACCTTCAAAGGAAGATTTGCCTTTCTTTCAAACAGACTTAAAATAAATAAACAAACAAAAGTTAAAATCTCGTAAAGATCTGTAGGGAAAGGAAAAATTTCTCCCAAGTAATAAATAATAATGTCTTCATGCAGCAAACCTGTGCAGCTCAGCTGCTTCACAGCCCCTTCCATCTCCAAGTGTGTAATTCCTGCTTATATTCCACACTCTTCTCCCCCCTCCATTAACAGGAGGGAACACGAGACACCACCACAGTCCTAAGAACTCTCTCCCCTTGCACTCAGTGCAAACGCTGGACAGTGAAACGCTGCTCGTTTACCTGGACACTGGATGAAGGACCAGTTGTAGCTGGTGTCGGCAGGACACATGCTGACATTGAGAACAGGCTCCAGGCTGTGCTTGCCTGGCGTGGCTGGCGTGGGCATCCTGACCGGCCCCCGGTAGGAGCCCTCCATGCACCTGCCCTTGCCGGTGTTGCTGGGATCCGTGCACCACCCGCAGCCCGGCTGCTCCAGGCACTGAGCACACGTGCAGTAGCCTGAGCAGTTTTCAGCTACAAAAAAAACAAACCAAGATACAAAATTGTGGAATAAATCACTATCTCAAACACAGGCAACAAAAAATGCAGAATCTATATTTTTATCTCACCAAAATATTTATCTCATCAAATCTAGAAATATTTATTCTGATATTCACAGCAATATATTCATTCCTATCAACATATTTATTCCAGAGTCTAAGGAAACTATTAACAAAGGTTCCAATAGTCAATGAGTTACAAAACAGCACAACACACACAGAGGTTTTTCAAACCATTACACGCCACCCTCTAACACCAGAGGTTAATGTTCCCTCTACAAAACATCTCTGATTTATTTAAAATAGATCGGATGATCAAATGGGCCATCTGGAGGCAAAGGCTAGAAACCAGCCAGTTTAGTCACTTGGAGCCTCTTCCTACCAC
Organism: Agelaius tricolor; assembly: GCF_023055355.1. NCBI lineage: Eukaryota > Metazoa > Chordata > Aves > Passeriformes > Icteridae > Agelaius > Agelaius tricolor. The sequence goes on from NW_027269314.1 coordinate 2,507,419, forward strand.
ATTTCAGTATCACATGCTATTATTTCAAGTATTTATCTGAGGCAAAAAGCATAGAATACAAATAGAATAAAATTCCACCCTTTAGCCCCTCCATTCTCTAATGGGATTGGATTTTAGGGGTGACAAACACTTTACATGCTAAAACTTTTTCTATTTCTTTCCCTAGACCATCTTGAAAAATATTTTCAGGATTCTTGGTGTTGCAAGATAAGCATATTTTCTATTTTGATGTTTAAATAGACAATATTTGCCTTCAAAAAGAAAAAAAAGTTTGTTTTTCATTATTTTAGCTTACTCATCTCCTGCCTGATGCTTCCTCCAACTTTTGACCTCTGGCAATATGGGAAGTTCGTACTTTCATGTTCCTTAAATTCATTTTCTTCATCTCATATTTTGCAACATTTTGAGCTACTTGTAATGCCCCTGCTCACACCCAGCTCCTAAAGAATTCAACATAAATAAAATAATTTCTACATCTTCACTTGTTTTTAGTTTTTAGGCCCTTTTACTCTAGTTTGAAAGGAAAATACACTATTCCAAAGTGCCATGAAGCTTTTGCAGTTTGCTCTCATCTACCTAAAAGGGGCAAAAAAGTAAATAATTTCTTTAAAATGAGGTAGGAATTCCTACTTACAGTCTGTAAGTAGACAATACTTCAGAATAAAACACTTGTGTAAACCCTGATTTGGATTTGATAACAGGCAATTGCAGAATGCTTCGGGTTGGAAAGAGGCCGTGTTGTTCCACCCGGCCATGGGCACCCGCTGGAGCAGGGTGCACCAAGCCCCATCCAGCTTGGCCTCGTCCCCTCCATCCCAGGGATGTCCAGCACACCCCACAGGGCTCTCCACACCCTGCCATGGGCAGGAGCCTCTGGCTGGAGCAGGGTGCACCAAGCCCCATCCAGCCTGGCCTCGTCCCCTCCATCCCAGGGATGTCCAGCACACCCCACAGGGCCCCCAGGGCCTGTTCCCCAGCCCAGCACCGTGACTCACGGGGACAGCTGCTCATGGTGTACCACTCCATGCACTGCCCGTAGGGGAAGGAGGCCACGTAGGCGTTGGAGTCCACGCACTGCTGCATGTTGCTGCACCACATGCACTCGGAGCTGCCGCTGGTGCACTCGGCGCAGGCGGCGCGCAGCGCGCACGGCGTGCGGCACTGCTTGGCGCTGTGGTTGGCTGCGGGGAGGACAACATCAGAGTCTGCCAGGAACAGCTGCACCCTGCTCCTGCTGGGAACAGACCTAGGGCCCATCCCATCCCAGCCCACCCCTGCCATGGTAGGGACACCTCCCACTGCCCCCGGTGCTCCCAGCCCAGTGTCCAGCCTGGCCTGGGCACTGCCAGGGATCCAGGGGCAGCCACAGCTGCTCTGGGCATGGAGCAGTGGTCTCTTTCTCTGCAGTTCTGCTGATGCATTCCTTAGTTACCCTCCCCAGCAAAGTGCAGGGCAGAGCCCTGTTTTACATGAGCTCACAGGCACATGCTTTAAGTGATTTGATCAGTTACAGACATCAAACGAGCACTGAACTAACTCAGCAGTTTGTAGTCCAAGCCAATGCTTTAAGTTTTGCTTCAAGTGACTGTTCTCAGACCATAAAAGCCAGCACAAAGCTTAAACCCAAGTGCTGCAAGTGAAAACATATGGAATTTGAGTTCAGGTTTCACATCCAGGATTCACATCCTGCTCTTCCACAAAGAATGATTTCAACTGCTGCAGTGTACCTAATTTTTTTTTTAATCAACCAACTTCCCTAATACTTTAAGAGGCACTAATTGGTATTCAGAAATGATCAGCTACAATGGAGAATTAACAGACCAAGCCATCTGAAAAGATATGCAGTTTCAATAAAGCTGGAAGACTTTTCCCAAAAGCAAATAGATTGTTTTTTTCAAAGTTCTCATATCTCCGAAGTGTCTCGGCCAATTAATTTCAAACTTTGATAAAATCCTCCTCTGGCTACATAGCAGGGGAGGGGAAAAAGGGGAATTCAATCAGAAAGTTACTATTAATTTTTTATTTCTTTGAAACAGGAGAATGCTCCATACCATAATTACCCTAAATGTCACATGTAGGTATGCAATTAAGAAAAAAAATAATTAAAATAATGTACTTCAAATATTTTACAGTTAACAGCGCAAATAGTGAGCTATTTTTAAAATTCCCATTTCCTGCATGAAATGCGTACACAAGACTCTTGTTCAGAAGTATTTTTCTTTGGCAAAGTCATAATGCAGCTGGTTTAAAATGTAACAAATTGCATTCTCTTTTCCTTCCAGGAAATAGAAATCAAGCAGACAGCTGCTGTTACCTGGCCTTTCACAGACACTGCCGTTGACCTCGTTGATACATGTTGCTGCCTTCAAGCCCTGTTGGGAAGGCTCAGCTAAATATCCACAAAATCCAGCATCACTGGGTTCACTGGGGAGCCACTGGACGAGGGTGTTGGTGAAGGGGGACATGTCTTCCCAGCACCAATAGGACACATTGATTTTCCTCAGTCCAACCCAAGGAGTCAAAGTTTTGGGCTAGAAATAAAAAAGCAGGTCAAATCTGAATTAGTGTTGCTAGCCACAAAATTCATAATATAAAGATCCTATAAGACCACTATTTCTAGTGGCAATTTATTTTTTGGCACACTTTCATTTTGGGGAGGAGCACTGGAGCTCTGTTGATATAATACAAGGCTTTACTGCTAAAATAAGTAAACATCACCTACTTCAAACTGATTTTATGCACTTTTATACCCTAGAGCTGCAGCTTCTAACAGCAACAGGGTTACAAAGCAGATCGTGCTAACACCAACATATTTTCTTGTTATTACTAAACATCTACATAGAGTTTACTTGAAAAAGAAGCACCTGCAAAGCAGAGCCTCCCTCAGCACAGCCACCAGTGCTCCCAGCCCCAGTGCCAGCCTGGCCTTGGGCACTGCCAGGGATCCACGGACAGCCCCAGCTGCTCTGGGCACCCTGTGCCAGGGCCTGCCCACCCTCCCAGGGAACAATTCCTCATTCCCAAGGTCCCATCCAGCCCTGCCCTCTGGCTCTGGGAGCCATTCCCTGGCTCCTGTCCCTGCAGGCCTTGTCCCCAGCCCCTCTGCAGCTCTCCTGGAGCCCCTGCAGGCCCTGCCAGGGGCTCTGAGCTCTGCCTGGAGCCTTCCCTTCTCCAGGGCAACATTCCCAGCTCTGCCAGCCTGGCTCCAGAGCAGAGGGGCTCCAGCCCTGCAGCAGCTCCGGGGCCTCCTCTGGGCTCTCTCCAGCAGCTCCACGTCCTCCTGCTGTTGGCCCCAGGGCTGGGGCAGCTCTGCAGGTGGGACCTTAGGAATGAGGAATTGGAGGGAGGGGCACAGGGACAGAGTCCCCCCTCCCCTGCTGCCCACGCTGGGATCAGCTCAGGATACACTTTCCCACCTTATAAGCATTCTATCCTAATATCCATTAAAACAGGCTCCTAGTCTCTTTAGGCTCACTTTTCAAAGGACTCTGTGGGTGGAAAAAGAACCCTGTAAATTAACAATTGCTTTTTACACAGTGTAAAGATTTAAACACTGTGAGGGAAGGGCTACCATGTGTCCTTAGGAGTTGACTCTACGCTCACCTACTGGAATATCTAGAAACACCTGGAGCTGTCAGAATCATGTATTTTTTACAGTATCCCAGGCTTGGCTTCCTCATTTTACAGAAGATTTAATGAACAATCCTGCTTAAACTGCACCCTACCTTTGCTTGGCTAAATTGACTCCCCTCTAAAACACTGTAAATGTTGAAATGCTACTTTAAAATTACAAAAGGCATCAAGGCAGGGAATGTTCTTGTTTTAACAAGGGAATATTTCTCTAAGTACTGAAGCATGTTCTCTCTTGAAAAAAAGCAATCCTATTGCCTCCAACCTCATTTTTCTTAGAGAAAATGCTTCCCACAGTGGCCTCTGGGACCCAGGAGTTGTTATTCTGATGTGCCATCAGGCCACAGCAGCTTTCCAGGCTAATCCAGGATTTTAGAAGAGATGCACAGCATCATTCTTTGTTAGGGCTGTAGTACCACCTGTACAACCTGCCCTGAACATCTCCCTTCTTCTCCCAGGGACTGGAAAAAATTTGTATTTATTTCATTGATGCATGAAGAGGGAAAAATTCCAATTTGCTTCTCCCTGGGCCTGACAGAAAAGCACCTGCCACTAAATGACACCCAAATAACACCCAATAAGCCAAGCAGCTCTGTGGAGTGAGAAGGTGACATTTTAAACAGCTGCTTTTCTGAGTGCAGTAAATAACTCAACACTTTACATTAAACACCTCCAGTGCCCCCAAAGGGGCTTTTATTTATCAAATATTGTGCACAGGCCAGCAGAGGGCTCCTGCTGCAGTCCGGTATTCCACCCGGGAAATGCAGGTGTGATTTCAGCACCGAAAGTGATCTCTCTAAGGCACTGTGTATGTTTATGTTTATCCTTTCCATTTACATTCTCTACAATTTCAGCTCAGAAGCACCCAGAGGGTACACTGAATTTCAAAAGAAAATCAGTTGGTTTTGGTTAAGAGGCATTTCCATTGTGTACAGAGCACACAATATTCCAGCAAGGACTTCTCCACAGCCACGGCTTTATAACACAAGGGACAGACAAGAGAGGCACTCACCGAAGACTGAATCTTCTGCAGCTCCTTCAGAACAAATTCCACCTTCTTCTGGGTGGTGAGAGAAGCCAGTAAAGCACCATTGGACCTACAGGACAGTTTGGCATGATCGTAGTTCTCCTTGGCGTTGGTGATCCTCAGGCAGGAGTTGCCAACCAAATGCCAGTTTGTTCCACAGATATTTTCTGGGGGACAAGAAAGGGAAAGAAACTAAACCCAGAGATGCAGGTGACCTTCCCAACAATCAAGGTAGTGAAACAACCATTGAAAAACATGAGCCCAGGTGGGAAAGGGGCCAGTGGCCCCTGGGCTATGCCAGTTCTGGGGTGGCAGCAGGGTCAGGGCAGTGCCACAGTGCCCCTGTGCTGGCACTGCCGGGGCACCTCCCGTGCTGGGGCAGCTCTGGAGAGCCCTGGAGGGGCTGGAGCGTGGCCAGGGCAGGAACAGAGCTGGGAAGGGGCTGCAGAATCCCTGAGGGAGCCGGGCAGGGGCTGCAGAATCCCTGAGGGAGCTGGGCAGGGGCTCAGCCTGGAGCAAAGGAGGCTCAGGGGGCCCTTGTGGCTCTGCACAGCTCCTGCCAGGAGGGCACAGCCGGGGGGGTCGGGCTCTGCTCCAGGGAGGAGGGGAAATGCCCTTAACTTGTTCCAGGAGAGGTTTAGGTTTTGTAATAGGGAAAATTTCTTCCCTGAAGGTGTTGCCAAGCATTGGAAGGGGCTGCCCAGGTCAGTGCTGGAGTCCCCACCCCTGGAAGTGTTCAGAAAATGAGCAGACATGGCCCTTAGTGCTGTGGCTTAGGGCCATGGTGAGGCTGGGACAGAGGCTGATGATGATGATCTTGGAGGTATTTTCCAGCCTTAATGATTCTATGAACCCTACCACCAAGAAATACCCAGAGCCCCATCCCAAGGCAGTATGCCTTAGAGGTGTGCTGAGAAGTCTTGATACATAACAACATTGGAGGAGAAGGAAATCTGTTCAGGGGAGCTGAAGTCTGACATCAGCATTTGTATGTTGTAATCAAAGCACCTATTACAATGTTGAACATTAAAATTGTTGTAGGAGAAAGAGGGGAAAAAAACAAATTTGTATTTTGTTGATGTCTTGAAGCCACCTACTCACCCAGAGTTGTCAGGGGACCTTTTGGCAGGAGAGGGTTGTTGTGCTAATCCTGTCCACAGCACCAACTACCAGGATTAATCCCTGCTTCAACCGGAGCACAACCCCACTACTGAAGAACTCCTTACACTTTGTGATTAATTATTTCCCTTGCAGAAAAAAACCTCATGGGCATTTCCAATGTGAATTCAGACTTAACAGATGGAAAAGATCTCAGGTGTCAATTTTTCAGATGAGCTTTTTACACGTATGATCAGATCATCCCTTTTTCTATATCAAATAAAACAGGCCACTAAAAGATGTTTTTCTCAATTTCATTGCTCTTCTTCAAAGTCTTCTCATTTTTAAACTGCTGCAGACTGGCAAACACCAGATCTGGACATGTCCAGACCTACCCTGTCCTAGGGGAAGGCTTTCCACATCCACTAAAATGTCCTGTCTCATGGGTTTTCTCCCCTTTCTCTATATTTTATTACCTACAAATGTTAATCACTGAAGATCCTGTATTTCTCTCCCAGTCATTGGGATTAAAAAAAAATAAATTTCTGCAAGGGAACTAATAACCAACTCCTGTAAGCTCCACTGGAAGCACTCTGATAGGAGAATTCTTCATAAACACTTCAGGTCTTACTTGCCTCATTTGTCCAGTATGTGCCATTATGCTTTTGCACAATTTTAGTTTCTAAATTAAATAGCATGCATTATTAAATCTAATATCTTGCAGAAGCCTATTATCAACAGCTTTTATCAAATGAAAAGGGAGAGATGACATAGAGCCTAATAATTATACGAGTGATCACAGTCCTCTTCAGACAACTGGGAATGAAAAATATTCCAGCAGACCTGCTGGATTTATTACAAAATAAATGTCATACCAAAGCTGTTATGACTAAACAGCACTATTTGCTCCATCTTAACACTAAAAACTAAAGATTTAGGGTTAAAACCAACAAAAATTTTTAGGAACTCGTGACAACTTTTGGAGTGGGTGAATTTGGTAGCACTACCTACCTGGCAAAGCAATGCACTCCTGATTCCTAGGTTCCCACTGACAGTTTTGATCCATGGCACAGCTTTTACAACTTGTCTTTTTGTTACAGTAATAGGCAGGATTATCCTTAGGACAATTGTCATAGAGAGTAACAGGAACCTAAAATAAATAGCACAGGTGAGACTTTTTCTGATCTCCAGCCATGTGGGTTTATAACAGCCATGATTACAACACTAATATCACAGTCCAGCTCTACAAGGCAATTTATATTTCCAAAAGCTGTGGAACTGGGCACAGCCTGGACTGGTTATCCAAGATATTCCTCCAAAACACTGCCTGACATGTTTTCTGTACTAAAGCTTTTACAAGAGGGCTATTTTGTTTCTTCTAGGGAAAGCCCTATTGATATCAAACCCAAAATGTGATTAATGAATAATCACCATGGTGAAACCTCCAACTCTTCCCCTGCCCACAGCCATCCTCCTAAATTCATTGTAAAATACCATGCAAAACCCTTGGATCAGATTGAAAAACCTCCAAACATGTGGCACTTTTGAGCTAGATACACACTGAGAATAACAAAACAGGGATCATAACACTGACAGATGGAAATGTGGACATTTGCTATTCCAAAGGGTAAATTTAAACTAGGGAAGTGTTAAGAGCCATTACCTGTTCCTCTGTGCAGTTGTTGTGTGCTGGGATACACTGGTCAGAACACCACTGACAGCTGTTTGTGTTGGCTGTGCAGCTGTAGCAGTCTGTAATCTGATCACATTTTTCATTGTCTACAGCTATTAAAGAAAAAAACCTGCATGACCAAAAACAGGCATTTCCTGACAGAGCTCTAAGAACTTGATTATTTACAGCAAAAGACACAACCAAATAGCAGTGCCTGTAGATTTTCTGTTAGCAACTAAAATCAGGTACTTTCATGTGTTTGAACTGATAGAAGATTGCTTTTATTTACAGCAGCAATCATTTTTAGTGCCCAAGGAGCCCTAAAACACACCACCAGAAAATAATGCACCAAGACATGGAAGCACACGAAGTCAGACACGTTAACAGCCAGGGAAGTGATGCCAGAAGATATCCACAGGGACAGTGGGTGGCCATCCCCCAGCACAGGCCCATCTTCTGCAAGCCTGGCTTTCCAGTGGAGCATTTTCATGGGAAGCTTGAACTTTTCATTCATCTTTCCAATTATTTATTGCCTGCGCTTTGTGAAAATTTACTGTGCATTGGGAACCCAGCAAGGCAATGTCCCTTACATCAGTTTCTATTAAATAATTAAAGGCTGCACATCTGTTACAGAACCAAGGGCTGTATAATGAATGTATCAGGATAAAGTTGTTTAAAATTATCCTAAGGGGAAACACAGGAATCAGACCTTAAAACATTAATTCATTTTATCTTCCTCTATACATAGAATCATAGAATCCCAGAATGGTTTGGGTTGGAAGGGACCTTAAAGATCATCTGGTACCAACCCCCTGCCAAAAAAACAAACTTTTCCTAAAGCAGTATCCCTGCTGTCTCTTTTGAAGAGTACAGGATCACTCCATCAGATCCAGATGCCCTTCCTTGCCCCATGGTGCTCTTCAGCCAATTCTTGGCTCTCACAAGGTCAATTCTTGGAGCAAACATTTACAGAATGATGGTCCAGGCCTGGTCCCTGGCTGGTGATTCTTGTTAGGGATAGAAAAGTAAGTCCAAGAAGCAGGGTAGGAAAAAGATCTCATGAACAAGCAGCTTCAGGAGCAGGAGATAGAAACACCTCCACATCTCCATGACCCCTGGCCAGAGGAAGGGCTCTCAGGACACATGGAAGCCCAACCACAGCCCCCAGTGTAAAACCTGACCTTGGAATGGCACACCATTAACACAGGAGGAGTTGGGAAGGAGAAAAAGCCTGCACACCTTTCAGGAAAGGGAACAGAAAGAAGGGACACCTACCTGGCTTGGGAGGACAGTCTTCAAACACCTTTTGCTGCTGCTCCAGTGTTGCATTTTCCCAGGGGATGCAGTGGGGAGGGCGGGGAGGGCGCAGAGCCCACACACACCTGAGCCCGGGGCCAGCCCCCAGGCAGGATGACTCGTTGCCAAAAGCCTCACATCTCTCAGGTGTGAACTTCAGGATGTCACTCAGGAGGAGGCTGTTGAAGCCTCCAAACACATACATGGTGCTGGACAACATGGAAGCAAAGAGAGAAAAACTCACAGCTGTTTTCATGGACAGAGCACTGCTCCAGTAAATGGGATTTAAGGTCTGAGAGAAGTGTTTTATTATGTGCCAGCATATATAAATCCAAATAAATAGCTCTTGGTTAAGAGAGGCACTAAAGAAAAGGTCAGACAAATTTCACTGTTTCAGAGATGCCAGAGAGACTCAACACAGAGTCAAAGCTACTCAAGGTCATCAACCAATGTCCCCCTCCAGCCAAAACTTTGAGGGGACCTGATCAACACGATTATACGTAAAATGCTGAAAAATGTGGGATCCTTTTGTAATCCACACTGGCAAGACACAGAGGAAGGATAAAAACTGGGGAGATTCTACCACAGCATTAAACCAGAGTTCAGAAACTGTGACAAAACATTCTGTTGCTGTCATTCTCTATGCTCCTCTGTAAGAAAACCACACTTTGCATGGCTGGTAACAACTGAGCAGAGTCATTGTGTCAACTAAAAAATCCAAAACAACCCCCAAAGAATTTGTACAGAGAGGAGTGGGGGATTTCAAACCTCCTTCAGTATCTCAGCTGCACCAGAAAAAACACTAAATTTTAACAGTTACACAAAAACGTCACAAAAAAATTCTCTATGCATCTGTGTCTGTCAATGCACCTTTAAAAATACGGTGAAGAAGGGCCAAGGCAGCTGAAAAGAGAAGTTCTGGTTAAATCATAAGTACCTGTATTATGACTTTCATTCTATTTTAGAACTTCTGTGAAATAAATTTCTCAAACTTGGTTGTACTGATCCAGTAACAGCTGTTCATCTGGAAGCAGGGATATCACTACAGTCTGTAAGGCTTAACAGCCAAAATCTCACCTAAGATTTCACCCAAATACTGAACATCATGTGCCTGGGGAAGAGCAGCCCCACAGAAAAGGTGTGTAAAGTGAAACACAGACAAATTTTAAAAAGCATGAGGGAAATTCAGATTTGGAAATAAATGTTGTCAGTGCAGCTAAGAAAGAAGTGTGAAATACATTGAAATGCACAATTATTAAACAACTAAAAAATAGAAATATATATAAAAATAATGACAAAAAATCAAATTATTGAAAAAACTAAGTGAGCTGGTTCAGTTTAGCCCAGTACAGAAGGGCTGATGGGAACAGCTGAATACTAAAGACATTACAAGAGTGAAGATCTGAAAACTTTCAGAGATTCACAGAATAGTTTGGGTGGGAAGGAACCTTAAATCCCACCTCTTTCCACTCCTTGTCATGGGCATGGACACCTTCCACTAGGCCAGGCTGCTCCAAACCCCATCCAACCTGGCCTGGGACCCTTCCAGGGATGGGGCAGCCCAAAGCTCCATGGACAAGAGGGTTAGTGCCAGACCCTCAGCCTGTGCTGCAGTTCCTCATCCACTCATGTCCATGCCCTATAGAACACCTGTGCCCAAAGCCCCAGAACCCCTGTACCCTTACCTGTTGTAGAGCACAGCAGAGTGCCCAAACCTGTTAACATCGTGGTGCAGAGCCGGGCGAGGCAGCACAGACCATCGATCACAGGCTGCAAGTGATAAAAACCGTTTCAGAAATGTTTCTCTGGACAACGAACAAGACAATTCACGCAGCAGTTTCCTCCTGAGAGATCCCCGGCACCTGAAATCCTTCAGCAAAGGCCCTGAGGGGCTGGAGTGGCCCTGGCCCTGCCCTGCCCAGGGCAGGAACGGAACTGGGAAGGGCTGCAGAATCCCTGAGGGAGCCGGGCAGGGGCTGCAGAATCCCTGAGGGAGCCGGGCAGGGGCTGCAGAATCCCTGAGGGAGCCGGGCAGGGGCTGCAGAATCCCTGAGGGAGCTGGGCAGGGGCTCAGCCTGGAGCAAAGGAGGCTCAGGGGGCCCTTGTGGCTCTGCACAGCTCCTGCCAGGAGGGCACAGCCGGGGGAGGCGGGCTCTGCTCCAGGGAACAGGACAAGAAGAAACTGTTTTTCCTCCTTTACTAGTAGGATTTTTCACCATGTAACAAGTTCTGGTTTTATCTGTTTATACATGAATTATTTGTAATTTTGCCCCAAACCAGTATCACTGAGAACAGAGGCTTATCTTTTTTTTTTTACTTTTTCCATTGCCATTATGTTCCTAGAGGGCAGATACCCATGTTTTTAAAAATATTTTTCACTCATCATAGCTTAAAGATTTGTGGCTGTTTTTCTCTTTTAATACAATGTTAGATTATTCCATCTTTTTCTATTAGCATAAAATTTATAAGTTCTGCTTCATTTTTCACTTGGTTTCTCAGGTAATTTCTTTCTTTAGGCAGCATGGGAGAAAAAACAACAAATTAAGAAACATCTAACCCACTGAGCAAAGGAACAGAAGTAGGAAAAGTCAGTCCAATTCATAACACTTAAACTTCATAAAGGGAATGGATCACCTTGGGGGCCAATATCCCAGAGGCACTTGGATGCAATTTATGCAATTAAGACAGAAAAGTCAATCTTCTGTAAAGATCTACAGGGCCCTCAAATACTCCTAAGACTCTTTAATATGAGATAAAACCATTGCGCAGTGGACTGACCCTCTGGAAAAAAAAAAAGCCAACAAACCAAACTAGTCCATGGATAAAGTGAAAGGGCAAAGAAAAACAAAGTTTGGTTTTTTTTTACTAAAATTAATTAGAGAATTGTTGGATAAAACAACAGATGCAGAGCAATTTTGTTCAAGAATGCTAATAAAGAAAAGACAGAAGACACAGAATTAGTACTTTGATAAATTGTGATTTTGGAATTTATTTTTACATGCCATTTGCTCCATCTTCAAAGAATTTAACCTAACCCAGCACCACTCCCAAACCAAACATGACAGTTCCAATTTTAAATAGAAGACTTCAGAAAAATTGGACAGCAATTTGCAATTTTTTAGCCATCAAGGTGTGTGAGGCCAAGAAACATGTTTTTCTAGATTAATAGAAAGCCTAGAATATTTTGTTTTCTAAGCTTCTTTGCCATTTTTAACCAGAGATCAAATATTGGAGAAACCAAGTAATTCTGAGACTACAAAGAATCTTCTCCTTCTTGACTTAACCTAAAACATACAATGCTGGGATTTATTAAATGCACTGTTCAATCACAACATATCAGCTACAAAAACATCCAGCCTCTCCCTGTGCTTGTCATCAGAATCAGAATTTTCATGGGGTAAATAGAAGAATTTTCATTTCTCTTCTGTGGGGAGAAAAGATCAATTTAAAAGCAGCACCTTTACCTAAGCAGCAGGTGGAGGATTAAGTGAGGCATTTTTCCACACAAAGCTGCTGAGAGCAGGAAACTTTGACAAAGGCCAGAGGGACCAATTTTGGGGATAGGAAGAGCTAATTGGCCATTTCAGTGTGCAGAAAATAGGGAAAATACTGAGAGACAGCTCTGCCCAAGTGCTCACCCAACCCAAATGTCAGCAGTCGAAAGGCTTGTCCTGAGAATGGAGAGTAACACATGCACACAGCTGGACTGTTATCCTGAAACCTTCCCAAACTAGGCAGCACCTGGACAATTCTGATTGACTGTGCCCCAAGCTGGTCAAATAGAGGATAAAGGACAAGAAGTAGTCAAGAATTTTTATTGCTCATCCCCAGCACACATCTCAGTGCAAGCTGTTAGCATTGCCCCACACAGAAAAAATGTTTTATGTACTCCCAATACTCAGTGCATGTGCTCTGATTACTTGAAAATTTGAGGAAGGAAAACCAGAAAAAATTGATGATGTAAATAAAATTTGTTCCTAACAAAATAAGCTTTAATGACAAAGGTTAAGGAGAAGACCAGAGTTTGAAGCATTTGTTTCAGATTGGATTTAATTCCACTTCTCCCCAGTCTTCCAACCATCACTGTGACCATTAATCAATTATGATGGCTAATCACAACGATGTAAAAAATTAGCAAGGCAGGCAGACAGCATACTATAAAAGTAGGGAATAAAGACAATTATTAAGCCTCTTCACTGAAGGCTTTCAGTATCAACTGGTCTTGCCTTGGGAACATCGAGGGTTAGATAACAGGGGGGTTACATGGGCTTATTCCCATGGAGACCAACAGGAGCATGACCAGGGTCATTAATTACTGCAGAGATTATGCATGAAGAAGCACTGAAAAGGCATTGCTGCTGTGACACAAGTGATGGCCACCACCCTAATGCCTTCCTAATCACATGGGATAAGGGAAATAATGCACAATGGATCCTGCAATGAATAGAACAGAAGTGGCCTCATTTCTGAAAAAAAAGCTGCTCCTTTCAGGCTGAGGATCTCTTCTCTAAGGAATGAGGGGACTCAAGAACACCTCTCACCCACCATGTGACGTAAAACCCATGCAAGCTCCCACACATCAGTGTATATCTGGTAAGAACTGGGGATGTTGACTACATCACTCATGTCATGTAACATGTTACCCAAACGTGAACATCATTATTGGCATATTTTGCCAAATTAATGCAATTTGTGTTTTACACCTGACAGAGAGTTCAATAGTTCAGGGCAGGTAGCAGAATGCAGAAAGAAAAATCTATTGCAGTTGCTACCAAAGTTTAAAAAAATCAAACTGTTTATGACTGCCACAGAATGACAAAATACTCCGGGCTGGATGGCACCTTAAAACAATCTCATTTCAGCTCTGAGCCACGGGCAGGAACACTTTCCACTAGACCAGGCTGCTCAAAGCCCCATCCAACCCGGTCAAATACCTCATTTTAACTCCTCAATTAAAAAAAAAAATCAAAATAAAGCTAGCTAGGAGCACACAAAGATTCCAGAGGGATGTGGCTAGAAATCACAGGAGGCACAATGGAATGACTGCTATAACAGAGAGCAAAAGGGCACAAGGATAGCAAACCCTGATGGCCCAAGTATTCACTTGCATTTTCCTCCAACACACCAGGAGTAAGATCTTGGTGGACAGTCACTTGGAGATTTCAGGTTCACAGGATTATTTCAGGGAAGCCACATTTAGGGCATTCTGAGAGCAAAAGGTGAATGTCAGAATACCGAGTGGTGTTTTTCCCATGTGTGAATTATCTGTGTATGCACCTTCTTTATGTAATTTCACCTCTTCCTTCCCTGTTTTTCTTAAACTCACAGGCTCTGGAATCCAAATCCACAAATAAATGCTGCCCTCTCCTGGCCACTGAAACTCAGCAAGTCCAACCTAATAACTTGGCTTTATGATTGAATGAAGCAGTGCACTGTACAGGTGGAGTTTCAGCAGGGTCTAGTGCTTGTAACTGTCCTAAGAACTTGAATTTTTGACCCATCATAGATTAAAACACAATCAAAATATCAGAATAGATTTATGGTTGAGATAGCAGGACAGAAAACAGCCTCAAGTTGGGCCAGGGAAGATGTAGATTAGATATCAGAAAGTATTTTTTTTCATGCAAAGGGTTACAAAACACTGGAATAAGCTGCTTAGGGCAGTGATGGAGTCACCATCTCTGGAAGTGTTCAAAAAACATGTGGATGTGGTGCCTGAGAACATGGTTTAGTGGTGAAAATGGTGGTGGTGCTGGGTTGCCAGTTGGACTTGGTGATCTTAAAGGTTTTTTCCACCCTTAATGATTCCATGGTTTTATGATTCTGTAAAAACATGCAGTTTAAAACCTAATTTTTAATGCCCAAGGTTGTGTATAAACTGTTAACAAAGGAACTGCTGCTGTCTGTAATTGGAAATCACTGCCCCTCATGTGCTTGGAATTCTGTAGCAAGGTTATGAGCTTCTCCTGACTGCAGATCCCTGAGCCCAGCAGCACTTGGGATAACACTTGCACCATAAACCAGCATTCTGGAGACAAACCGAGGACAGCTCCCAAGAAACAGCCAAGTGTTTGAGGTTTGTTATTGTTTCTGCAAGAACTTACCGATGTCATAGGCCATGAAATCCGAAGAAAAGCACTTGGCTCCATGGCTCATGGAGGTGTCATTGTGAGTGTTTCCTCCAAACACCAGCATGGTCCCACTCACAATCACAGCTGTGTGTAAGTAGCGGAAAAATCGACTGTCTTTGAGAATAGTCCTTCAGAAATAAAAATATATCTATTAATGAGACTGCTGAGTACCTGGCAAAGGCAAAACACTCCATAAATCTAAGCTGAAGAACACTTGGAGGGCAAGGATAGTATCTAACTACTTTTCCTAATGAGCTGATTAACAAGTACATTCCACATTGTTCGATTCCACTTGTAATTTCATTCTCATCTTTCCACTTGCTATGCCAATTTATAGGAGAACTATACCTATGAGAGCCTCTTTCCAAAGCTGTGGTCTTCCAATCATCAGTTCTTTCCCTAGGGATTCCCAAGTTTTCACACTTGTCTTTTGAACATAGTCAGTCTGGGAAGACTCCAATATTTTGTAGTAACTCTGCTTTTATAGCAACACAAAGAAATCTTTCACACCGGGCAGCATCTCTGCTCACAACTAAAAAATCTATTTTACCATGATCTATACAGATCCTGAAAACAAAGCCCTACAGGTTAATAACTGTACAACAGGCTGGCTCATCAGAGACTAAATCATGGGAAGCACTAATCAAACTCGTCACCAATCTCAACTTCCATCAGTAGTACTGATGGCACTGAGCACAGAGGGTCATCTTTTGGAGGATTCTCCTATTTTTCTGAGAGGATTTGTGTTGAAGGAGGGGGGACTCTGTCCCTGTGCCCCTCCCTGAGGTGAGAGCCCACCTGCAGAGCTGCCCCAGCCCTGGGGCCAACAGCAGGAGGACGTGGAGCTGCTGGAGAGAGCCCAGAGGAGGCCCCGGAGCTGCTGCAGGGCTGGAGCCCCTCTGCTCTGGAGCCAGGCTGGCAGAGCTGGGAATGTTGCCCTGGAGAAGGGAAGGCTCCAGGCAGAGCTCAGAGCCCCTGGCAGGGCCTGCAGGGGCTCCAGGAGAGCTGCAGAGGGGCTGGGGACAAGGCCTGCAGGGACAGGAGCCAGGGAATGGCTCCCACTGGGAAAGGGGAGATTGGGCTGGGATCTTGGCAAGGAATTCCTGCCTGGGCTGGAATTCCCAGAGCAGCTGGGGCTGCCCCTGGATCCCTGGGAGCACCTGGGATAGCAGAAAGTATCCCTGCCATGGCAGAGGGTGGAATGGGTTGAGTTTTAAGGTCCCTTCAACTAGGGGACATCAAGTTGAGTGTGTGGTTGACACACCTGAGGGACAGGATTTGTTCCAGAGGAGCCTGGAAGAGCTCAAGAAGAGGGCCCATGGGAAGCTCATGAGATTTAACAAGAGAGGGCTAAATCACTCAAGAATAAAAGAAAGCGTCAATGACACAAAAAAAAGGCAGAGATAGAGATGAATAGACAGTCTTACACTCTCCACTTGTACAACAGGGCTTGCCAGACTGACAAAATAAATGTGACAAAAGAAAATTGGTGCTGCAGGAGTTTGGAAGAACAATGTCACATTTGTTAAGTTTCTGCCTACTCAGCCAGATTTGTCCACTCCATGGCTGAAGTGGAAGCTCAAATTAATCCAGAGAGGAAGTGGGGTTATTTCTGTGTATACAACTGAGTGGGAAGGAGGGGGGCTGGAAATTAGTCACTCATTACCTTCCTCATCAGTACAGACTCACAAACAGATGTTGCAGAAACACAAGCTATTTTAACACCCAATAAGAGATGCAGTGACTCAAATTTACATGTGTTAACCCAAAAGACAGTCAGGAGCCTTTAGAATCAACATTAAAAACACAGAATTAAGGAAAATGTATTTCATCTCTGTTGCTCCAGGCTGTGAAGTGTGGCTATAGCTTTTTAATAAAACTCACCTTTTGGCAGCAACAAATCACAGAAGATTTCAGCTTAAGAAATGAACATTTCAAGCAGTTACAGAGCCAGAAGAAAATAGGGTTATAATAGAAATTCCTTTACAGTCTTAACTGTAGAATGGATTATCACTGGCTTGACTGCAGTAACTGCACTAATATGCACAGGCTGTACGGCTAGCAAGAAAAAAACATCAAATATTTTTCTTTTCAGTTTGAATCAAACAATAGATTAAAATGGATTTCTTGGCTTGTTCACAGCCTTGATTATATTGATTATATCATTCTCTCTTCGTAAGGGGACATAAAAACAACATCCAAGAGCACAGCATCTATCCTGGATTCAGGCAGATATAAACCACTGTACCCTCATGAAATACCCATCCTCTTGTTCACTACAAACAAAACTGACAGGGCAGTAAACGGGAAAAAGAAGAAGAACAACTTACCACATGCGGGAATCCACTTCGTATTTGTACAAATCATCTGCCAGCCTGTACTTGTTGGCACTGAAGGCCTTGTAACCCCCGTGGATATAGATTGATCTTGTATTTGGATCATAAACACTGCTGTGACCATATCCTCCCTGCACCAGAGCTCCACTCGTCTGCAAGATGCTCCAGGTATTTGTCACTGAAAAATGAGTGACAAAACATGGTTCATTTCTGTCCATTTAATAACTCATCAACAACGCAGTGAAATAAATTGGGATTCCCCTGACTCAGATCTAGACACTGTCTCTATCACTTCATATCCAAAAATATTCCCCTTCAAAAAGTCTGTTGTCAAGAAGCATTGCCAGGTATTTTCAATTGGAGCAGAAATAGCTCTTCCACAGTCATTTTTTACATTTTGCAGACAAGATAAGTAAATGAGAAATAAAAAGAAGACAAATAATATATTGCATTTCAATGACATGAAAATGCCAGCACTGTGACTTGATTTGGAATGGGACTCAAGAGCACTTTTACTTTTTATATATATATATATAAAGCCAGACAGCACTGAAGCCAAGTCTGACTGTGAAGAACACTGCAGTTAAAAACTAATATGTGATTCATGATCCTGTATCTCACTCACTAAAATAACATTGGTCTGAAGCACTTTAGACGTATTATAATGGCAACTGAAATAAAAATACCACATTACACACCAAATCTCTGTAGTAGTGCTGAATGAAACCCTATACAAGCTTCCCAACTGCAGGCCAGAGCAGGCACACCAAAGGCAAAGGAAGTGAACAGTCTGCAAGATCACACATGGCAGAAACACATCACTGCCCCACGGGCCGTGGTTCTCTCTGGATTTCTCTGAAAGGAAGAAATCTTGCACACATGGACTCCAGAGAACCTGGCTCCAGCAGATCCTCTGGATCAGCATGACTGGAGAACAAAGTGGAGACAGGGCCACTATTTCTGAGAATAACCAGCACAACAACTAGTTAACAACTCCTGTTGTGAACTTCCTGCGCCTAACTACAATCTCGACATGGTCTGTGGAGCCAGGAATGTGCCCCCATTTCTGAGCTGGATACAAATTCAGTTTGCCTGGAAAGCTTTCTGTGCTTCTCCAGTGCTTATACTAGAACTCTCTGGACCCTAAAATCAGAGGCTGGACTATTCCAGGATATGGGGGTCAGAATATCAGGGATATGGGAATCCAGAAATTCAGCACCTGCTTCCCATAGCATCTGCTACTGGGGACATGGGTGTCAGGTTAAGCAGGTATTTGGTCCGAATTGTTACAGCCATTATTATATCTGCAGAATTAAAAAATAATTTCAGAAGTGTTTGTTTTGTCAGGGGGAGAGAGGAAAACTAATCTAAACTGTTCCAGAGTTGCCCTGCTTTACCTCTCATTTACAGCTTTGTATCTTTGGGACCTAACACTGTGTCTAAAGGTGGAGGCACGTGGCTGCCTGCTCATTGGGTTATACAAATCTGTTAGGTTCAACTTCTTCTATCTACAAACAGGAGGAGGAGAACAGCTTTGGCTGTGTTTTGCTATCTGAACATGAGTCATTTAAATAACATCCAAACCAGCTGTTCCACTGGCAGGGCCCGGCAGGAGGGCTGCCCTTCCTCCCTCCCCACTCCCCCACAGGCTGTACTCCTGCACAGGAGGCCTGCCCTCCCTCCCTTTCCCCCTCACTCCCACAGGCTGTACTCCTGCACAGGAGGCCTGCCCTCCCTCCCCACTCACATAGGCTGTACTCCTGCACAGGAGGGCTGCCCTCCCTCTCTCTCCCCCTCACTCCCACAGGCTGTACTCCTGCACAGGAGGCCTGCCCTCCCTCCCTTTCCCCCTCACTCCCACAGGCTGTACTCCTGCACAGGAGGCCTGCCCTCCCTCCCTCTCCCCCTCACTCACGCAGATTGTACTCCTGGACGTTGCTGATGTAGCCGTAGAGGGGGCAGTGCCCGAAGAGCACCAGCATGACGGTGCTGTTGTCGCGCAGGGTCACCACGTGTGCCGAGTGCCCCACCACGGCGTACTGCTCCTTGGCCTGGGGTGCCAGCACGGCCCAGCTCTGCCGCGGGATGTGGAACACCCACAGCTGGCTGCTCACGTTCCCCGTGGCATCCAGCTTGCCGCCGTACATGTAGATGTTATCCTGAAAGAAGGCCCAGAGGGCAGCGAGTGCAGCGTTTAGGGAACTGCTGTTTGGGAAGCACTGAAGCTACTGGTCTGAAGTTACCTAATAAAGTCCCCCAGAAAGGGACTGGGGACAAGGCCTGAAGGGACAGGACACAGGGATTGGATCCCACTGCCAGAGGGCCGGGATGGATGGGATATTGGGAGCTAGGAATTGTCCCCAGGAGGGTGTGAGGCCCTGGCACAGGTGCCCAGAGCAGCTGTGGCTGCCCCTGGATCCCTGGCAGTGCCCAAGGCCAGGCTGGACATTGGGGCTAGGAGCAGCCTGGGACAGTGGGAGGTCTCTGCAGGGGACTGGGACTAGATGATCTTTAAGCTCCCTTCCAACCCAAATAATTTTGTGATTGCATGATTAATTTCCATACTTTGAGGCTGTTCAAGCGCTCTGTTTGTGAATGACAGTGTGGAGTTTTTTGAGTATTTATGATTAAGTTTTGCCCTGGCCTGCACTGTTTGAGCTGAACAACTTTCAAAGGTCAATAAAACCCAAAGGTTAATAAAGGATCAGCTCATTTCCTTTCCACAGACTTTGCCATCCTGCTCTCACATGGTCTGCACTTACAGCAAGGCACACAAGTGAGAAAGGAGGTAAAACTGTCAAATCCACTTGCTGTGTCAGATGCTGGAAGATTAGATTCACAAATTTACTTGCAGAAGAAGTAACAAAAATCCCTAATCCCCCAGCTCTGCTTTGGCATCTTGGACAACAGAGCTCATAAAAATATTCATGTGATCTACATAAAAGGCAGCTGGGGAACTCCAGCAAACTCAGCCTCAGGCATTCTTGTCAGCACAGACAGCAAGAAGGAAATAATGGACTCACTGGCCTCAAAAAGTCATCTTCAAAATCTCTGGAAAAAGGGCAAAGAAGGAGCACACAGGCAGAGACACTACAGACTTCCTAGGAGAGCCACCCAAGGATGGCCTGGAGCACAAGGGTATAGCCTGGGCTAAGCATGGACAAGCCCCTGAATGAGGAACACTTCTCCAAAAGCAAGGCTGATCTGGGATAAGGAGTGGGAAGCAGGAGAAAAGAAGGGAAATTAGCTGGGAAGTGAGTCTGGAGCACTGAACTTACCTTGTGCAATGCCAACGAATGACCATATCTCATCTCTACTGAGTTCACAGAGCTGTTCAGTGGAAGCCACTCTTCAGAAATGAGATCATACCTGTAAAATTAAAACTGAATTACTTTCCAAGGAATAGGTATTAAAGCTGAGAATATGATTGTTTGTCCTTTCTAAGATTTGGGGAAATTATTTACCAATATAGTATGCTAGATATAATTATTTACTGAAATAATAAATCCTGCCATGATTTCAGCATGCACAAAGCTCATACAAACTACTTATGGGCTTATAAGAAAAACAGCTGAGTCTGCTCCGTTACTGAACATCCACAGGTTGATGTCCTTTGCCCTGTTTTCTTTTCCATACAACCCCAAGAGCTAGTGCATTGCCTATTAAGCTGTGACAACCTACACCACCTCTCCCTCAAAAAAGTAGGAAAACTTTACACTAAACTTAGATAATTTCCAACTACTTGATTAAAGAAACTCTGCTGGTGCTTAAAAAGCACTTTTTAATTATGTCTTTGCTATTCATGCTTAAAATAACATAAACCTTCTGCCCTGAAAATGGCTTGTGGCTTTTCATTTAAAATAAGGCACTATACTTGCCAAGCTTAGGGCTTTGTGAGATAAAATCGTCTCTGAGAAAGTATTCAACAAAGCCATAGGGTATCCTATTAAAAACAAGGTGTGACTTTGGAGGAGTAAATTGTGGGTGCAACTAGCAACTGTTCTACATTTAAATGTGTGTTTTCAGCTCCTCTTCCCCTATAAGAACTATTGCCTCAGGATGTGAGTGCAGAATACACAGTCTCACTTAGGTCCATCAAAGTAAGGTATAGGAGTATCTGTGGGAAAAAATCCAGCTTTTGCCTAGATCTGCCCTAATACAATACAAAAGCTGGGTTTTTTTAAATTGAGTATTTCCATGAAGTACATTATTATTACTTTATATTTTAGTTACTGTTACACCTCCTCAAACAATTGCATAAATGCCCTCATCCTAATGCCACTCCCTGTTTGGTGTCCCATCCACTGTGGATAACCATCCAGAGTAATCAGTAGGTGTTATTAAGGAGCCAAAAACTCAAGTCACACAGATACAACATAAAGAAGGTCTAAAAAACACTGAAGCAAAATGACCCTCTTTGAATATGAGGCTAGATATAATTTAGGAGCTGGCCCAGAAATATACAGAGAATAGTTAAATGCTGTCAGACACAGATGAATCAAAAGCTCACTGAACATCAGGAACCTTATGCTTTTCTTTTCCAAAATTAGCACCCCTTAGCAAGATTTTCCCCCATCTCAAACACGAGCCTGAGTTTTTATTATGGCTGTTTTCCCTTGCAGATGAAGCACAGACCAAAGCAAAGCATGTCAGGTGGCATTTCCTAAAAATAACTCTCAAATCTAAGTTCCTATCTTTAGTTTTTATTATCTGGGTTTATACTCACGCTAAAACCTTCTGAGAGTCAGAATGATTGAAGACATAGCCTCCAACAATCCACATTTTATTGTCATGGATGACGGCTTTGTGAGATGCTCTGGCAAGTTTTGGAAGAGTGTATTCTTCCCGTTCCCAAAATGACTGGTTTGCAGGAAGAGGAATTGAACAGCCAGGACCTGGGAAAAGAAGGTTTAAAAATGGGGTTTTTCCAAAGCCTGTGTTTCAGCTGGAGGTCAAACTCCTGCTAGTGCTGTAGCTGGTTGCATTTAATATGGAACTAATTATTACATGTCAGTAGGTCTTTGCAAAGGAAACATGTATGTTCAGGCCAGATCTCTGCCAAGTTGGATGTGGCTGATCAGCTCAGCTGGACATGAGAACAAGGCATTTCACATGTTCAAACAGGTCAACTATGGCAACCAGGCTCAAATTTGCTTCAGGTGCATAGGAATGAGGCTTGAAGGGATGCCTGTACACCACAGGTTAGTCTCTCTTTGGATGGTGACAAAGCTGCTTTTAAAAGCAATTGTAAAAAAACACAGAATCACAGACTGGGATGGATTGGAAAGATCGCTTTTCACCCCCCTGCCATGGCAGGGACACCTTCCAGAGGATGCCCCAAGCCCCAATGTCGAACCTGGCCTTGGACACTGCCAGGGATCCAGGGGCACACACAGCTGCTCTGGGCACCCTGTGCCAGGGTGTCATCACACTCATTGTAAATACTTCTTCCTTATATCTAATCTAAACCAGCCTAGTTTCAATTTAAAGTCATTCCCCTTTGTCCTGGCATTCCAGGCCCTTGTCCAACATCCTTCTCCAGCTCTCATGGAAGCCCTCTGGGCACTGGAAGTGGCTCTGAAGTCTCCCTGGAGTCTTCTCTTCTCCACAACCCCAGCTCTCCCAGACTGTCTCCAGAGCTGAGAGGATCCAGCCCTTGGAGCTTCCCTGTGTCCTCCTCTCCAGCATATCCATCCATCCACATGAAGTGTGATCTTTTAAATTTAAAAAGGAGATACTCTGTTCCTAGTCAAAATGAGAATACTTGTCATACAGAACATTCCCACGTACTCCCAGTTAAACTGCCAGCTCCACACATAGGAAATGCATCCCCAGAGTTCTGTGTGCCCCCCAGGAGACTCACCCTGCCAGCCTGCAGAGCACAGGCAGGCTCTGGAGCCGTTGAGGCTGCAGTGGCCCCGCTCAGGAGCGCCGCAGTTCCCCGGGCAGTAGGGAATGTCACAGGCCTCTCCCTTCCAGCGCTCGGCACACTCACACTGCGGGGCCAGGCTGCTGCTGTTGAGCCTGCACTCCCCTTGGCCAGAGCAGTTATTGGGACACATATTGAAACTGGGGAAAAGCACAAAGCAGCTCATCAGGAAGGAAAGAGATTCCCAAGAATTATTAACAAAGGCAAGAATGATGCTGAACAAAGTGAACACAAATCATTACAAACCAAGAGAGAGTCATCTGCTACCTGGTGTGATGCACCTGTAGAGATTTGTACTCTATTCCTAAAAACTGCTTCATTTCACAAGTTAAACTCGCAGCTCCTCTGAGAAAATGATCAATAAGATTTTTAGCCATTTGTAAGGCAAACAACTTTCCTTAAAACACCCAACAGTAAGTGAGGACTTTAATCAGAGTGTAAGGCTGCTGTGGTGTCTGTGCAATTTATACTCAAACTGCTCACAATTAGATGCTATTCTGGGATCTGCTTAGCAAGAAAACAACTGGAGATGGAACCTGAGCCAAAGACATGCCTGGTTCAAATTAATTTCTGATTTTATAAGATCTGCAATGTAGCTGAGGCAAAACCAGATACGATCTTAGTAAAGGTCCAAATTTTGAGATCATAATAATTTCCAGACTCCAGTTTTTGCTGGTGTATCAACCAGAATAATTCACAGATGGGAATTAGTACCCATATTCTCACTGTCACTGGCTCCAAGGCAATTCCACAAGTGCTGAGAAAACTACTACCTACACTCAGTGATAACTAAAAAGACTCTTATGTACCATTCAATCTACTTGCTGGGAAAATGTTACGAGCAAACCTAAGAACCAGAACACAAAACAGCACTTGAAAATTGTTTGAAATTATTAAGAAAGTGACAAATTAAAAGAATATTGTTCTTGAAGACAGTATTTTATTGCAATGGTGCAAATCCAACAGCTGGCAGTAGATGGAGTCCTGGTTTATGCAATCAGTCAGACTTGGAAATCACTGCCTCTTCAGCTCCTCTGATCCCAGTAACTTTGCATACACTCCTCATCTTCTTCTGGAGCTTTCAAGGGGTGCTGAATGCCCCCTATTTTTAAAAAATTCACTATTATGTGGGCTATTAAGCACATATTTGTGTTATTACTAAGGATGAAAGCACTGAGACTTGATATTCAAAAACTAAGCTTCTCATTTTAAAAGAAAGTCAGTTTTTGCAAGAAGTCAGTTATGACTGAAGTTTTTCCAGCTGTTTTTTCTGAAAGCGGTGAGACTTTCTGCAGGTTATTCCCAAATTAAATCTCCCAGTCTGGCACAAACATAACTTGCATCTGTAGGAGCAAAAAAAAATCTGAAGCTCACAATCCCTGCAGAAGTAAAACCTTCCATCTCTGTGAGTATGTCCACACATTTACCTCAAGACAAAATCTTTCTAAAAGCAGTTGATGAATTAGGGAGCATACCAGAATTACTTCTAAAAAGCTCACCAATGAGGACTACATACATGTCAGTGAATAGAAAGTACCATCTGTTTAGAATATGAATTAATATAAAACCAGTTCAAAATAAAAAGAAGCCAGATGAAGGGATTCAATCCAGGGATGAATAAGAAAGCAAATCCTGAGGATGAGGACCCTCAAGAGCATGTACAGCCCAGTGTCTCAAATGAAATGTGTGGCTGATGGAAAAGTGTGTTTGTGCTAGAGTATCTCTGCAGAGCACTCAGGAGCACAGACATGCACAAAACACATCAATTCCTATTGATTAGATAGAATCAAATTGATCTAATAACATAAAATAAATAGTAAGATGCCTTTTGGAGCAAACATTCATCCACACTTACAACTGATAAGTTGTAACATTGAGCACATGCCACTTATTAGCTCTTGCAAGGGTATAATAAAGATAAAAATCTAATTTCAAGTGTCTGCTCATAATTACACACTTCAATGGCAACTGCTTATTTCAAGACAAAAGTAAGAAAAGGGGAAAACTCCTTTTGCTCAACCTGCAGCATCACTGTGGAGTGGTGCCACTTACTTATAGGTGATGTTAAACCCTGTGAGATTATAGGCAGCATCACTGAAGAAATGTAGAAGAGCATATCCAGAAGTAGCTACAACTTCAGGTACTGTTTCATTGCTGTCTTTCTCAGGAACAATAAGACCACTGGAAAAGTAAGAGAACAATATTAGAAATGAAATAAAAGGCAGCAAAGCAACAAGAGTAAATGCACCAGTACTATCAATAAAATAACTGAATTTCAATAAAATAATTGAAACTCCAGCTAGTTCCATTATTTGAAGTATAATGAATTTGTGGAATCATAAATAAATGTATGTTGGAAGTATTTAACCTGAGAAAGTCTGAAGCTATCTAGAATGTTAGATAACCCTATTAAAAACCCTTCCCTCCCTTGTCACTCAGCAAAGAATTAAGCAGGTCCCACTCATAAAACAAGGTGGCACCTTAGGAAACGGAAATTAATGTGTCCAAAAAGAAAATCTGTGTTACAAAGTCAAACTAAAGGTCTGCTGAGCCCAGATCTCCTCCTGACTGTGGGCTACAAAAATGATTGGGAAAGGCTGTGACAAACCAAGCAAGTACAGAGCATTGTGGCAATGTGTAATCCACCATCCAGACACCCAGTTCAGGTGCTTAGACCTGGAGAATGCACCCAAGCCAGCACAGTAAAATAAACCACTCTGCCATGCTTCTATCCAATTCATTTCTTAATCATTCATATCCTTTTCACCTGAAAAATCTGCAGCAGTGAGGTTAACAATTTAATTCCACAACAGCAGAAAAAGGATTATTCTACTCATTTTTGATTTGCTGCCTTTTGGGTTCCTTTTCTATGAGAAATACAGTCAGCCATGGAATCACAGACTGGTTTGCATTAAACCAGAGACTTAAAACTCGTCCTGTTCAACCCCTGCCATGGCAAAGACACCTTCTGCTATTCTAGGCTGCTCCCAGCCCCAGTGTCCAACCTGGCCTGGGGCACCTCCAGGGATCCAGGGGCAGCCCCAGCTGCTCTGGGAATTCCAGCCCAGGCAGGAATTCCTTGCCAAGATCCCAGCCCAATCTCCCCTTTCCCAGTGGGAGCCATTCCCTGGCTCCTGTCCCTGCAGGCCTTGTCCCCAGCCCCTCTGCAGCTCTCCTGGAGCCCCTGCAGGCCCTGCCAGGGGCTCTGAGCTCTGCCTGGAGCCTTCCCTTCTCCAGGGCAACATTCCCAGCTCTGCCAGCCTGGCTCCAGAGCAGAGGGGCTCCAGCCCTGCAGCAGCTCCGGGGCCTCCTCTGGGCTCTCTCCAGCAGCTCCACGTCCTCCTGCTGTTGGCCCCAGGGCTGGGGCAGCTCTGCAGGTGGGCTCTCACCTCAGGGAGGGGCACAGGGACAGAGTCCCCCCTCCCCTGCTGCCCACGCTGGGGTCAGCCCAGGCACAGGGGCGTTCTGGGTCCCAGCTCACGAGGCCAGGGCATGTCCAGTTTCTTACCCACCAGCATCACCAAGTCCTCCCCCTCCAGTGCTGCTCTCAATCCCTCCATCCCCCAGTCACTTCTCATACTCGGAATTGCTCCCATCTGATGCAGGACCTTGACCTTGTTGAAGCTCATGAGATCCCTACAGTGCCAGTCCTTGGTCATGCCCAGGTCCCTCTGGATGCCGTCTCATCCCTCAGGCATTTCAACTGCCCCATATCTTCTCATCATCTCTTCTTTTATAAGCTCTACCTGACTCATCAGATTCATGTGTGTTGTCCTTTCTATCATAGCAGCCTGTCACACTCTCAACTCCCACCTCATTCTTTGCTTCACACTTATGGATGCCTTTGGCTGTTTCTCTCACCTTTCCAGGTTCTCTGAGATCCTCCAGCCTTTTAGTTTTCCAGGACTAGCAGAGAGAAGCAAAGATGGTGGGCAAGACTATCTACAGTATTACAGACACACTACAGATTTATATAATGGTTTGTCAAAATAATTGGAGTAAACTGACAAACTAAAATGAGCTTTGAAAAAAGTAATTACTACCTATTTACCTATTGCACTAAATACTTTGTATCTGAGAGGGAATGTTTATTTTTCATTTAATAGAAGCTTGACAAAGCCAAAAAATTAAAAGTTGATTCCTCCCTCATACAAAAGGCATCAACATGGGCACAAATTGAAAGTCTATTGAATTTACGTTTTTAAAAGCCTTTATCCATGTACAGCACACTGTCTAGCACCCCCTGTTCACAGTCAGCAGCTATTTCCCTGCACAGATCCACCTTTGCCCAGCCTCACTCCCGTTTCCCCAGGTCAAGTCAAAGCTCTGTGACCAGCAGGGGCCTGAGGGGCAGAGCAGAGCGTGTGGGGAGGGAGCCAGGGCAGCTCCACACAGCCCGGCCTGGCCCCCGCCCGGCCACGCCCCAGAGCCCAGGGCCACCAGCAGGCAAAAAGCAATGATAGAAAGAATTTTCCCCCAAGAAGAACTTACTTTTCCTCTTTTCACATCTCTTTAGAATAGAAAGCTAATGCAGTTGAAGAGAGTTTCCTAGGACACAGTAAATGAGTTTATCTGCTCAAGGAAATCACTCCCAGCTATCCACAGCACCCACTAATACCACCTGGGAAGCACTTTTTGTGACCTGAACTTTTCTGTCCCCATGATACAATACAATGGTGTGCTCCAAGAACAGAACAGACCCCCAGCAATCCTTTGTACTACAGATTTGGGGGTATGTGTACTAAAACCAGCAGATGAACAAGCTACCTACATCAGGATCACACTGAAAACTGCACAACAGCCCTTTCTGCACAACAAATCTCATGGTGGACAAAAAAGATGTCCTTCATTTTACCAACACACCATAAAAATCACTGGAACCTGATCCCATGTTTTGGCTAAGCAACTCCAGCACATCTGCTGATATACATTTCAAGAAATATTTCCTTATGAGAAAGCCAAATTTCCCCCTGGTGCTCATTCACTTCTCAATGATAAGGGATTAAACAGCAAAATTAATTCCCTTTTCATCTCTCTGGAAGAGGTGCTTTATTTCATTCTCAACATTTGAGACTTCTGAAGTTTATCTCTCCCAAAAGACCATCTCCCACAAAACCAAAGAACAAAAAGCCTAACAAACTTCTTGTTTGGTTCATAATATTCCCTTGTAATGGACACTGTAGAACAGTACATCTCCACCACAGGAAAACATTTGAAAATAATTTGGGTGAGGCAAACTGCAGCTCAGGGACAAGAAAAAAATTGCTTTGTTCTGGTTTCTTCTTCAGCACTTATCACTGATATTACAGGGCAAAGTAAGTGGAAGGCAAGACAAAAATTCCCCTCAATAATCTTTCCTAATAAAAGGACTATCCTTGACAATTCTTTGTGCTCTCAAAGAAATCTCAAATTTGGGGTTTGTTTGACCAGAACACAAGTACCTCCATAACAATGCTTGCATCTCAGATATTCCCTATTCCCTATTTCCATCTTTTTCTGGTGATTCATGTGTAAATAACTAAAGAGGATGTTACACAAATTTAAAACACTCTAAGGAAACTTAATCACAGAATTGTCTGGGTTGGAAGGGACCTTAAAGGTCATCTAGTCCAAGCCCCTGCCATGGCCAGGGACACCTCCCACCAGATCAGGTTGCTGCAAGTCCCATCCAGCCCAGCCTTGAACATTTCCAGGGATAGAGCATTTTAATTTCTTTCAGAGAAAGCCATGAAGAGAACACAACACAGCAGGAACAATCAGATGCCTGAAAGGTTGAACCTCAGAAACAGTGAATAAATCAACCTGCTCCCAGTATCATATGGAATGAACAGAAGCACATCAGAATTTACATCTGCCACGAAAAAGAATCCAATAGGCAGAATCAGAATGACAAAAGATTATGCAAAACTTCCTTTAAATTATGATCCAGAATCTCTGAGCAACTCAACTCTGGCCAAGATTAGCGTGTTTCACAACACACTGCTTTTATTTCCTTTCATAAGGTTTCAAAACATTTTGCAACCATCCCTACTCCAAAGCAAATAAACACTCCTACTCAGCTCAGCTGCCCAGTGACACCCAGGGAAAGGCAAACCTCTGCTTTGGACCCAAATAACATCTATTTCCTGCAAGCTGGATTGCTGAAGTCAATGGCAGAAAGTGAAAGAGTATCAGAGAATCAATGAAACACAGAATGGCCTGAGCTGGAAGAAACTTTAAAGATCATCCTGTTCCATCTCCTGCTATGGGCAGGAACACCTTCCACTACCCCAGGGTGCTCCAAGCCCCAGTGTCCAACCTGGCCTTGGGCACCTCCCAGGGAACAATTCCTGCCCAATATCCCATCTAGACCTACTCTCTGATAGCAGGAAGCCATTCCTCCTTGTCCTGTCACTCCATCCTCTTGTCCAAAGCCTCTCTCCAACTCATCATGGAGGCTCATTTCAAGTATGGAAGTTCACAATTATGTCCAGGAGACCAAATTTCTCCACTGCCCTGCACGCACTGCCCTGTTCCTTCCCCTAGAGTGTTGAAAAATCAGAATAATTTAAAACAAAGGGCACCTCCTCTATTATTTTTCTTGGATTTGCCATGTGAGTATTACACTACTGGCATATTCCTCATTTCCTTCAGAGACACAACCTGTTAGAGATCAAAGCATGAGAAGCTCTACTAAGCAGAAAAAGGGCATAATTGAGAGTCACAAAAGGAAAGGGTGAAAATACAGAGTAGAGCTCATGGAGGAGTAAAAAGATAAAGATGATACTGGAAAATCAGCTTTCAATCCATCAAAATCCAATGCAAACAAATTATCCTAATTTTTAAATACTTTGATCCATCTGGACACACACATACACAAAATGGCAACATTTCTCTGTTACTAAAAACCAGTCCATGCACCTCATTCATACTCAGAACTACAAGAGTAAAACTAAACAAACTAAAAACAGAAGTTACAGGAGACTAAAAATAAAACAATAGCAAAAAATAAAAAAGGAGGGAGGAGAATATAAGGAGACATCGTAAATTTATTGTCTTCAATGAAGCAGGATGACTCCCAAACAAGGACTTTTAAGGAAACAAACCCATTGCAACACCACGTACTAAAAAAGCCTAGACTATAGATTCATTATAGAGCTGGCAGCCCCTCAAATTACAATCTTCTTTGAACTCCTCAATCCTTGCTGCAGCAGAGGCACAAGCACAGGGAAGCTCGTCTGTCTGCAAAAGCCTCCAGATGAGGGGCTTTGCCCAAAAACCTCCTCAGTTCTTACATGACCGTGGTTATCAAAGAATCATGGAACAGTTTAAGGTGGAAGGACAGTTTAAGGACCTTAAGGATCATCCCATCCCTACCATGGCAGGGACACCTCCCACTGTCCCAGG
This sequence comes from Agelaius tricolor, assembly GCF_023055355.1. Classification (NCBI taxonomy): domain Eukaryota; kingdom Metazoa; phylum Chordata; class Aves; order Passeriformes; family Icteridae; genus Agelaius; species Agelaius tricolor. Next base: position 2,537,924 of record NW_027269314.1, read on the forward strand.
CTGCTCCAAGCCCCAGTGTCCAACCTGGCCTGGGGCACCTCCAGGGATCCAGGGACAGCCACAGCAAATCTGGGAATTCCAGCCCGGCCCCTGCCCACCCTCCCAGCCAGGAATTCCTTGCCAAGATCCCAGCCCAATCTCCCCTTTCCCAGTGGGAGCCATTCCCTGGCTCCTGTCCCTGCAGGCCTTGTCCCCAGCCCCTCTGCAGCTCTCCTGGAGCCCCTGCAGGCCCTGCCAGGGGCTCTGAGCTCTGCCTGGAGCCTTCCCTTCTCCAGGGGAACATTCCCAGCTCTGCCAGCCTGGTTCAGTGGTAGGGAAGCTCCAGCCCCTGCAGCAGCTCTGTGGCCTCCTCTGGACTTGTTCTGGCAGCTCCAGTTTCTTCTGCTGTTGGAAGCCCCTGAGCTGAATACACATTCCCATGGCATCAAGGTCAGTTACAATTTCTGGCAAACAATTGAGGAAATAGAATGAAAAAATAGAGGAGGGTCAACCATATGATCTATGTACAAGGAGAGGTAGAAGGAGTGAGGTTTCTTTAACTTCAAGGACAGACAGCTGAAGAAGGGTGAAACCTAATTTTTGACCTCAACTACCTCAGGAGAGATTAGAGAGGAGGGAATACCAGAGGTTCACAAGAAAAGGACAGGAGGCAACACACACAGGTTGCAGCAAGGGATTGTGGCTAGACATTGGTATTAGATTCTCTGTAGATCATTATTTTAACACCAATCTCTGGACCATGGACCCAGAGGATCAACGAGATCTCCATCCTAAAGATAAATTCACACCCTGACTGGACAAAGGGCTCTGATGGTCATCCTGATTTGAGAGAGGGATCAGACCCTTCCAAGCCAACTCAGCCCTACAGGCAAATCTGGGTGCTCAAGTGCCATATTCACCCTAAGGCACCACAAGGCTGGTGAGCTGCTCCTGCTCCGAGGGAACAGGGGCTCACACGATCCTCCACCTGGCACCTGAGAGCAGCCACAGCAGCCAAACGTCCTGCAGAACAACAACTGGGTCTGAGCAGGAAAACACCCCCCACCAACCCGAGCAAAATGAAAAAAAGGTGCAAAACCAGCTCTGGTAAGTGTTTAATGCGGAGTAAAGTTAACAAAACCAACTAAGTTCACAGGTGCTGACTGCACTTTATCTACTTCAGATTTCTTCACCAGTGCTGACAAACATATTGCATTTGTTTCCATATTCTTTTACTGCAGTTTTGAAGCAGCACATTTACACAGTCTCATTGTGCCTGTGGTCACAAATATAAGCCAGCAAAGATATTTTTAACACTGTTTAATAAAAAAGCTTAATATGCAGGACCAGACAGTTCTGGGGGCTCTCAGAATACAAGGAGTTTAGTCTATGCACACACTTGAACTGTGTAAATGTTGGCATTAAGCAAATATTTATTGCTCTTAAAAATTGATAAAACAAATTTAAAGCTTCCCTACAGTCCAGTGCTGAGGATTCCCAAGATCATCTTATATATATACAAGATTATATATATATATTTCAAGATAAATATCATCTTGTGAACAAACATAAACGAGCATCAGAAGGTCAAGAAAACAAAATGAGAGCAGTGAAGGAAGTGAAGGTTCAGGGAACTGCTGTAAAAAGTCAGGGAGGGAACAAAAATTGAGTTGAGAGAAAGGAATTTCTAGTGTTTATCAACAAACTCTCAAAGCTTACAGGGCCCAACTGTATAAAGCTCAGTCTTGCAAATCTCCTGTCAGGGTGCAAATAATGAACAAGAAAATATGGTCAATGGTAATAATAAATTTAATATACCCCAACTAAATTGGGAAAATATGAACACTGCTCTTAAAAAACTCCAAGGCATTTATTTTGTATTAGAGAAAGGTATTTTTCAACAGATGCTTTCTGGTACTTCACCAAAATGAGAAGCATCTGCCATTTCCTGAACTTGGATTACTGAACACCACAGCTCACTGCTAATGAAGTTAAATTCAAATGTCATCTAAAGAAGCAATTTTAAAAAATTGGGGTTTTTTCCCTACCTCAAAAACATTATTGTATTAAGGTCATGTTTGCTTGTTCTCAGGACCAGGCTTCCTGATTTACAGATTTCCCAGTCTGAACCATAACTGTTAATGCTGTGAACTACTTATTAGTTCAATTTAAAAGCCCATTAATTTTTGGAAAACACACAAGAAATGGCAGGCACAAATCATGATTTCACCTTTTCACCAGTGCATTAAAAAATAGCTTGATTAGAACAAAATGACATTGGGTCAAGATGACATTTCCTCCTCTTCCTGCACATCAATGAGAACACGATAGAGAGCACTTCCAGGTAGCATTGCCAGTTTTTGGAGGTTTTTAGAAGAGAAAGGTTGCTCCTTCCTCAAATTAGGTGTCCTGTTTTGACCTCACCTTAGTCTGAAGCTTTTACTCCAAAACAACGCTACATTTGCAGCTGAAGACCAAAAAAACACATATGGTGGTTTAAATTTTTATCAACTTTTGTCCCTCTGCTGATTTTCTCTCACAGACATTATAAGGATTTTTTAGAAGCAACATGAAGTATTTTTAGACCTTCATTTCACAAATGAGAGGAAGCCCAGCAGAAGGTTAATTCTAGAAATAGTTATGTAGCCACTTGGAACAAGCAGAGTCCCAGGGGAACCTTTAGTCCTTTAGTTTTTTCCATAGATAACTTGGGATTATTTTCCTAATTTCAGTTTAAAGAATAAAAAGCATAAGGTGGTGGTGTCACTGCAAGACTGAAACACAGAAAAACACAAGTTATGTCTAGGTCTCAGGATGAAATGTGGATTGCTCACCAGCAGCCACACTGATGTCTCATCACATGGACGAGCCTAACACCTGTAACCTGTTGGCAGAACGGGAACTTTTACACATCAGGAGCTAGACAGGGACATTTGCCATGGGATGAGAACAGGACAGAGGGAATGGCTTCCCCCTGCCAGAGGGCAGGAGAGATGGGACATTGGGAAGGAATCCTTCCTTGTGACAGCACTGAGGCCCTGGCACAGGTGCCCAGAGCAGCTGTGGCTGCCCCTGCATCCCTGGCAGTGCCCAAGGCCAGGCTGGACCCTGGGGCTGGAGCACCTGGGACAGTGGGAGGTGTCCCTGCCATGGCAGGGGTGGCACTGGATGGGCTTTAAGATCCCTTCCAAGCCTAACCATCCTGTGATTCTATGTTTTTTACAAGGTTGATCCATGATTGCTGCTCCTGAACATGTTCCAAGTAACTAAAGAATTTGAAGTTTAAGGTACATAAAAGATAGACATAATTCTATGAGACCTCCATGTCTACAACACTAGCTGCCTTTTGCCCCTCTGTCTGTATTGACACACTACAAGTTTAAGTCATAAATCATGTTCAAACCCATAAATGGGGTAATTTTCTCCTCTCAAAGGAGCCTGCACACCAAATCATCTCCAGCCCAGACAGACAACAATAATTTTTTTGTCTCTCAAAGAATCAGGATTTGGAAATGAAAACATAATACTTAAATGCTAGAGTGCAGTGACATGACTTGTTCATTGTAAAAGCTAAAAACAACTCTTTAATTGTTTATGCTGACAAAGAGTGCACAAAAGGACACTGGCTATATGTGCTGCACTTGCAGTGTTACACATTTGGATTACTGGATCATATTTACAGTGTCAGAAGCCCCATGTCAGTCAGGCTCTAAGTTAAGAAAATACCACTGGCTACAGTCAAGAGTGTCACCAAGGGGAACTCACCTAAAAGCTGCCAGTAAGGGAGCATAAATTGAGTCTCCATCATACACATACAAGTGGTCCCAGCTGCACTCTGTGGCAAAGTGATTGAATCGAAGCCTGAGGATTGTGTTTGGCCTGTAAAGAAAAAATAAAGAAAGAAAATATTTGTAATTAGCCACTCAACACACAGGACAAAATCCCTTCAACACACTTCTCTGGTGTGAAGCTCTGGTCTAGACAAGACTAAAACTGAGTCATTTGGTGTAACTGTAGGTGCATTAAACATGCTGTGGTTCAGGGTTTTTTTTTTTTGTATGCAGCTCTCCTGGTATTAAGCAAAAATTTCTTTATGGTCAGAAAACTGTGTCCTGTTGTGCAGAACAGATCACGGAACCACGCAATATTCTGAGCTGGAAGGGACTGACAAGGATCACTGAGTCCAGCTCCTGGCTCTGCACAGGACACCCCAACAATCCCACCCTGAGCCTGAGCCATTGCCCCAACGCTCCTGGAGCTCTGGCAGCCCTGGCACCACAAGCATTCCCGGGGAGCCTGGGCACTGCCTGAGCACCCTCTGGGGGAAGAGCCTTTCCTGAGACACAAAATAAGCCTCCCCCGACACAACTTCAAGCCCTTCCTTTGGGTCCTGTCCCTGGTCACACAGAGATCAGTGTCTGTCCCTTCTCTGCCTCAGAAGGAAGTTGCAGGCTGTGATGAAGTTTCCCCTCAGTCTCCTGTTCTCCAGGCTGAACAAACCAAGTGACCTCAGCCACTGCTCAAACAAGCCAAATGTCCCTGCAGCCAAATGTCCTCTCCTGGAGCCCCTGCAGGCCCTGCCAGGGGCTCTGAGCTCTGCCTGGAGCCTTCCCTTCTCCAGGGCAACATTCCCAGCTCTGCCAGCCTGGCTCCAGAGCAGAGGGGCTCCAGCCCTGCAGCAGCTCCGGGGCCTCCTCTGGGCTCTCTCCAGCAGCTCCACGTCCTCCTGCTGTTGGCCCCAGGGCTGGGGCAGCTCTGCAGGTGGGCTCTCACCTCAGGGAGGGGCACAGGGACACAATTCCCACCTTGCCTTTGGCAGCAGCCTTTGGTGCCATTTCTTCCCTTCAGCACCTTGCCCACACCACATAGCCTCGTATCCACTGGCAGATTTGCTAAGGGTGCCTTATCCCACTGTTCATGTCAGCAACAGATATGTTAAACACAGGGAGAAGACTAAGGAAAAATGCCCTCTGGGAGTGTAGTAAATTCTGATCCCCTAAGAGGCCTCAGTTTGCAGTGTCCAGCACAAGTTCACGCTCTCACATGACTCCTGCCAATTCACAGCCCTCTCTACCTGCACATTCAGGGAGCAACATGGAATGTGACTGAACATACAGATGTTATCACACAGCATCATATCTGACCATGGAAAAGCTTTAGAGAATAAACAAATGGATCTTACAGTCCTGGCACCAGCTTGGTTCTATCAAAAATATATTTCAACAAGTGAGATGCTCTGAACCGCTGCACCATCAATCAGGTGACAGAGGATAGACATTAAATATGCTACTCCTAAAAACCTGTGCAATAAATTGCTGTAAGCAATATAAGGATCAAATACAAGAAGGGCAGCAAAGTGAGGGGAGACATCTGAGAGACTTCTCCCAGTTTAGAAAACCTTTGCAATAAAAGGTCAGTGGTTCCTCTGAAGTCCTCATGGCTCAATGAGTAAAGAAACATCTGAAGTTCATCACTACAGAAACTGATTCTTCATGAATAAAAGCTTTCAGAGCTTTCTCTTGTTTCTCATACTACTGAAAAATCCCATGTGCAGTGAATCCCATGATCTGAATGGCCCACTATGATGTCAGTTAAGTAATTCATAATCCTTCATTATTTACAGAAGTGCGCTGATTTTTGTTCATCACATGTTGTTTCAACACAAACCTCTTAAACAGAAGTCAGTTTGGAGGGCTCAGTTGCACAAAAATTTATTTCCCAAGACCAATTAAGTGTTGCCCAATTTAGCTTTTAGAATAGCCAGAAAGAATTGTGAGACCTAACAATATTCAGTGCAGATAAAACTCACCTAAAAGTGCCAATAAGCAATACAAAATTCCAAGCTGCTTCCAACACTCACCTTCCTTCAATGAGCCAGGTGCATTTTGTCTTGTATTTGTAATTTCCAGGCCCATCTGTGACATACCCTGAAGGTTCAGTGAGTCTGCAAACAAAAACACAAAGACAAACATTAGTGTCCAGTGGTTTTAAACATTCAGAACGGATTCTCTAAATTCTGAAGATCCATCATATAGATTATTATTTACTTAAGAGCCACTATATACAGACCAACTACAGCACAACAAAACCCAGCTGGGAATGTCCTGTTGAACTCTCTCTGCAGGCCTTCTGATGATTGTTCTTCAATAATAATGACATCACTTCAAGAGGGATGGTTTCTCTATCATATTGATGCCATGGTTCCAAACCTGTATGTATGGATATACCACCTAACCAGCACAAGGAATTCCCCAACAGAAGCTAAAATTATTCCTAAATTATTTATTTACACAAACTGTACCATTGCATGCAGTTCAGATGAAGGCCATGGTGCAACCTGTCACTCATTCTGTATTTGATTCTCCCCAAACTCCTTGACAAGCTCCTGGATGGAGGGTTGGACTGACCCTAAGCCCCTGGATCCCTGGCAGTGCCCCAGGCCAAGCTGGACTGGGCTTGGAGCACCCTGGGATAGTGGAAGGTGTCCCTGCCCATGGATGGGGTGGAATGAGACAGGCTTTGAGGCCCCTTCCACCCCAACCATTCTGTGATTCTATATTGTTATCAATATCTGCAAATGCTGCACAGTGCAAATTCTACTCCAGCAAAAGAAAACCATTGGGATATGCATTCCTGTCTCATATGAATTAGTCAAAATATTCCAGATGAGTATTCCAGACACTGCTGAAAATAAATGGCAGGGAAGGATGGCAGCAGAAGGCAGCAGCACCTGAAAGTGCCCAAACACCATATTCTGGTAGAGCACATGCTGGCACCCAAAACAGGATTCCTTCCTAGGCAAGTTATAAACTCCATGGTCGGCACACTGCCGGAGCAAATCACAGCCCTCTGGCAAAATTCAACTGTCCTACTTACAACACAGCTCTAAAACAAAAACACTCTAAATTTAAACTTGGCAAAAAGAGAGGAAAGCAAGACCAGAAATTCCTCAAACCAGTAAACTTGGAACCTTTTCTGTGCCTTTCCCCAGTGATCTGTTAATGCTAACATCTCACTTTTTAACACATTTTGGCTGAGTCAAAAATTATTTTCCAAACTCTTTTCCATCAAGCATTTTTAAGGTTGATCTCTGATTCAAATTAAAAAGGCAAAACTCACAGGTTTTTAAAAACCACCTTCCTCTGTCTCTAAATTAATTTATTACAATACTTTTCAACCTGAGAAATTGAGCTGAAGATTTTTAAAAGCCAGTTACTGAAGTTCTGCAGGAAATGGACATTCAAGCAAGTGGAGAAAAAGCTCAGATTTTTGGAAGCACAAAAAGCATCTGGGCCCTCTATGGAGACACAGATGTCAGTGTAAACAGAGATTAGATTTAAAAAAATACACATACAGAAGGTATAGATTTAGGCTGGATATTGGGAAGGAAGGGAAGGAATTGTTCCCTGGGAGGGTGGGCAGGTCCTGGCACAGGTGCCCAGAGCAGCTGGGGCTGCCCCTACATCCCTGGCAATGCCCAAGGCCAGGCTGGATGGGCCTTGGAGCAGCCTGGGACAGTGCACAGGGTCCCAGCCCATGGCAGCAGGTTTGGAACTAGATGACTTTAAGGTCCCTTCAACCGAAATCATTCCAGGATTCTATCTTCTAGCACCTGCAGAAGCAATTGGAAATAAGCTCCCAACTTCACAACACAAAAAAGTAACACTCATGTTTGCCAATATCCAGGAGAAAGAAAGACAGGAACAAAAAAGCTGTATCCTAATTCTTGGTTTTACAGGAACTTCTCATTTCCACATACATATTGGTACAGAATTGTAAACACTTCATCATTTCTTCTCCCTTCCCTTTTCCAGTTCAAGCCAGCTGTTTCTCACTCCCACAGATTGTTATGCTAAATTCATTATCACAGCTGTGGCTGCCCCTGGATCCCTGGCAGTGCCCAAGGCCAGGCTGGATATTGGGGCTTGGAGCAGCCTGGGGCAGTGGGAGGTGTCCCTGCCATGGCAGGGGTGGCACTGGGTGGGCTTTATGATCCCTTCCAACCCAAACCATTCCATGATTCTGTGATTTATATTTCTTTTAAAATTTCAACATCTTTGAAAATTCAAACTACTTATCCACCAACCAGGAATTCACAAAACCAAATTAAACTTCCAAGCTGGAGGCAGTAACACCTAGTCTTTTTGTCTATAAAATCATCCTTTTGAATATAATACCCATGGAAAAGCCATGAATCAAACAGTACCAACAGTGATAGAATTTTGCCTGCAATGAAGAGCAGAGATTCTGAAAACCTGAGGAAGTCTCTCAAGTTAAAAACAATCTCATGCCATGTGGCAAGCTTTCAGGGAACCTCTGCTCATAGAATTCCTGCAACAATTTTATCTGGAAGCAATTACTAATTCATTCACCACAGAAATGCTACCAAGAGTGATATAAAGAACAAAATAAAATAATCCTGTTAGTACTGTAGCCCCAGGCATGTCGCATCTCAGGAGGGAAAAAAAGAGAGCATTTCAACAGCCATGTAATTCAGTGAAGTTTCAGCAAACCATTGGACTTAGTTTTAAAAATATAAGTCAAATTTCTTTGATCCCCTATTAGTAAAAACTTATCTGTAAGTTTCTCAGACTGCTTACTAAACTTCCTGCCATTATGGACAAATGAGGGATATTAAAAATCTATAATCTATTATTAAAATCCATTAATAAAAATCTATTAAAAATCTATAATTGATCAGAGTTGACACTTCTGAAAGGAAAATAAATAGCCTGCACTGCCTGGCTAGAGCAGGCAGTAGCATCCATGTTCTTCTATAAGCACTCTCCCAGACAGAAATAAATCTTCAGCACAAAAGCAAACTGAAATTAAAATTTCGTCTTTCCATTCAATAGAGAAAGATGAACCGATCTCCAGGCTGCAGAAAAAGCAAACAGGCCCTGTTCCCCATGCTCCGTGCTGCCTGTGCCACAGGGACACAGGGCTGGGCGTTGGCATGGCTGGCACAGGTCCCACACAGCCTCTGCCTTGGTCTGCGAGCAGAGCCTTGGGAAGGGAGTGCGGGAGTAACTCCAGAAGGAACAACACCCCAGGAATGAGGGGCTTGGATACAGGAAGCTCTCCTAACATGCATCAGGCCACTCTCACAGAAGGCTCCTACACAACGTAGCCTGTGTCACCACCACCACCACCAGGGTCAGAGGCCTCTGGGCCCAGAAAGCTTTGGCCATGTTTGTGATGTGGGGTGAGGGCTAGGCCCTGCTGCTGGCTCACAGCAAGCCCTGCAGCTGCAGGCAGGGCCAGAGGGCTGGGAAAGGACCTGGGGCTGCTGTGACAGCAGCTGGACACGAGCCCAGCTGGGCAAGAGGCCACTGGGGGCCCCTGGGCTGGGCCAGCTCTGGGGTGGCAGCAGGGCCAGGGCAGTGCCACAGTGCCCCTGTGCTGGCACTGCCGGGGCACCTCCAGGGCTGGGGCAGCTCTGGAGAGCCCTGGAGGGTGGCCAGGGCAGGAAGGGCTGGGAAGGGGCTGGAGAATCCCTGAGGGAGCTGGACAGGGGCTGGAGAATCCCTGAGGGAGCTGGACAGGGGCTGCAGAATCCCTGAGGGAGCTGGACAGGGGCTGCAGAATCCCTGAGGGAGCTGGGCAGGGGCTGCAGAATCCCTGAGGGAGCTGGGCAGGGGCTGCAGAGTCCCTGAGGGAGCTGGGCAGGGGCTGCAGAGTCCCTGAGGGAGCTGGGCAGGGGCTGCAGAGTCCCTGAGGGAGCCGGGCAGGGGCTGCAGAATCCCTGAGGGAGCTGGGCAGGGGCTGCAGAGTCCCTGAGGGAGCTGGGCAGGGGCTCAGCCTGGAGCAAAGGAGGCTCAGGGGGCCCTTGTGGCTCTGCACAGCTCCTGCCAGGAGGGCACAGCCGGGGCCATCAGGCTCTGCTCCAGGGAATAGGGACAGGAGCAGAGGGAACGGCCTCAGGGGAGGGTCTGGGTGGACAGTGGGGAAATTCCTCACAGAAAGGGCTGCCCAGCCCTGGGACAGCTGCCCCGGGCAGGATTGGAGTCCCCATCTCCAGGGGGATTTCACAGCCCTGTGGATGTAGCACCTGGGGACATGGGGCAGTGGTGGCCTTGGCTGTGCTGAGGAATAACTGGACTTAGAGGGCTTTTCCTACCCCAACAATTCTGTGCTTCTATGGTAATTTTATGACTCGGATGCAGAAATCAGACACCAGAAAATATGGAAAGACATCAAATACCACTTGTCTTTGATAAGTTGGCGAAATGTGTGGCTGCCACACAGGAAGTGCTTCCCTACTACCTGAACATTACATCTCCTGCTCTGCAAGGAGCAGCTCCTACACCCTAGGAAAACAGTCAGTCGGGTCCTGTACTGTTGTCATTATATTGCAAAGGTTCTATTACATTACATTGCAAGGGTTCCATATTGCTAGAGTTTCGTACCTCCTTGATGTTTCTTGTAGGGAGCTCCTCTAAGCACTGACTCTTCCTTGTCCTCACAGCAGCCAACTGACTCCAGTTCCCACCAATCCACTCTTTTATAACACTCTTCTTATTGGCTACAGGTGTGGCCTGTTAACATCAGGCTTGCTCCTAACCTTTAGTAATTGGTTCAGCTGCAACTCTTTAGGGGATAAGATTACATTCTATAACATCTTCATTTACCCATACTGTATCCCCCTACACTGTACTACAATACTTACAAGGCTCTAAACTATAACATTAACCTTAAAACCTCCAGGGTAGAAAAAACAACTGCAAGGATGCAAGGATCTATTCACAGAACTCAGATTAAAGCCATACATAAGTGTACTGCATAAATACATATGTGTACATTCATATACACTATACTTAAGGCTTGTTTCAAACTTCACTGTTCACAACAGTGTTGTGTATGCTAAATCTTTCACTGATTCCCATGTGGACTGCCATATACATGAACCCAAGGGAAAGAAGAGAGTGAGGGAGAAGAACAGCACACACATTCAGAGAGCTCCAGCCTTGAGTGCTGCCTATTCCAGCTTTTTTTTAAGGAAAAAGCAAAAGGGAAGCAATGACAAGGATGAAGATTTAACAAGAAAGAACTTCAAAAAGAAATATTTTATGCAAAAATATTCTGCACATTTAATTGCTCCCCACTCATTCTGGGAGCCCCTGAAAAGCAGAAAACCAACACAAGAAAATTAGGCAGCAATCAATGGTATCTCCTGGGTAAACAGCCAGATCTGATATTGGAAATCACCAGACAAATCTGAAGTTCCTTTAATAATAACGTGAGTAATACTAGCAGCAAATATTTTTCAAATACAAATTAGTATGCACTGAGAAAATTCCTCTGTGGGCAGGAACTGCGCAACAAACCAAAGCCTCAAAGCTGTTGACTAATTACTATCTAATAAATCTAAAGCAAGCCTGTTGCTAGTGAGTATAAAAACTCACAAGATGTACCTTAGAATTTAGGATTAAGTAACTTTGCAGCACTTACTTCAAAGCATTGTGACATTAAAGGTACATTATATGCTGGCAACAGGGTTTTGAATATATTTATTTTCATCAGAAGTATTAATAAGAAAAAATGCAGCTTGTCTTTCCTTCATTACTTTCCAGAAAAGGTAAGCAGGCTGGTTTGGTTTATAAAACACATTAAAATTTCATCTCTAAGTGTCATCACTGGATCTCAAAATGGGTTTGTATTACTTTCAGTTAGATTGTAGTGACACTGACAGTGAAGACTCATCAGCATCTTGTGTCTGGATAAGTTTCACAGCCTTTTCTCTAATAAAAACCCCAACCAAATAATCAAAAACCAAACAAAAAACCAAAACAAACCAACCAAACAGAACCAGCAAAATCTAAATAACCAACCAAAACCACCAAACAAACCCAAAAGCCCCTTGTCCATCCTTATAGTTGTTAAATCTAGAGATAGATGCAAGCAATGAGTTTTCCTCTTTTCTCCCTCCTCCTTCGCAAGTGCTCAAGCACTTCACAATTACAAGTCACTGGTTTGGGTATATTTGGAATTGAAGGCACAAAGAAAGGGCTGTTACAGCCTCTTACAGGAACAAACCCTTTCTATCCTAAATTGATTAATAATTTGACTTTGTCCATGTTCTCACTAAAAGCACTGAGGTTCAAGGACATTTATTATAAGCAAATGCTTTAATTTATAGGCATGGAATAGTGATCAGGCACACTGGGGATGAGAGAAGCAGATAAACAATCCACACAACTATTTCATTAATTTCTAATGAAGAACAACTAAATCCCTTCTGCCATTTGGGTTCCACACCACAGGTAAAGCTAGAAAGATGTAATTAATTACAGGCCAGGTCTCACAGAAGAAGGTAATGACATTACTGCAAAATCCACTTTGATAAGGATTTTACCTATGCAGCAACAGGTACCTCAAACAAAGACAATCAACTACTCCAGGTGCCCAGAGAATTCTCTCCTCCTCTCTCTTCCACATACAGAGTCTCCTGAGATTACAGTCCTAAAAATGAGAAAACTCATGTAAAAGTCACTGCTGTAGCATAACCATGTAAAACCAAATGTTTTAGGTTGGGACAGACCTTAAAGTTCATCTCATTTCACCCCTCTTCCACTGTCCCAGGCTGCTCCAAGCCCCAACGTCCAACCTGGCCTTGGCACTGCCAGGGATGCAGGGGCAGCCACAGCTGCTCTGGGAGACCTCTGCCAGGGCCTGCCCACCCTCACAGGGAAGAACTTTTTCCTTAAAGATTTTTATCCTACATACATAGTTTTTTAAAACAATTTGAATTGTAACAATCATTCAAATTACCTCACCTCAAGACTAAGACAACAGAAACGATGAAGGAAAAGCTGATTTCCCTCCTCCAACTCCATTTCACACATCAGAAGCATTTAAAAAAAATAAATAAACAAACCATAGAACTGTGCTGGATCCCAAACAACACCAGCACTTCCCCACTGCTTCAAAACCATCATTTATAGAGGCTGCCTGTGCTCCTGCTGCATTTGCCACACCAGAAACATGCTGGAGCTCCACTCTTGTTTGTGCCTCTAAGTTTTACATTCAAACTGAAAATATCCCAAATTCAGGTCCTTCCATATTCTCCTATTTCTTTATTCCCAGCCTCATCTCAGAGACCACAGAGCAGCATTTATTCACTGTATAACCACAGCTTCATCTCTATTGAACCAACCAGCCAAGCTGCACTGTAAATGTCAACATTACTGTGTACCTTTACTACAGATTTTTCCCTCATTCAAACTTACCAGGTAAAACAAAGATATTATTATTATTATTACACTGAAGGAATGCATTCTTCACACAAGCAGCACATTTTGTGCTGTTTGCCAGCACATTTTTCTGTGCCATTGTTCTATTATCTCTATATTATCTTTGATCTCTGCTTTCACACTGCAAGAACTCGAGTCTTGGCACTCTTATTTCTTTGAAATAAGAGCACCTTCCCCAGTGCCTGTATTTTATGCAGAAATACTACCATGACAAAAGGCCAATACATGAGGTCCCCTTGACAGCCACCCATACCCACCACTTGTACCTGAGACACCAGCCATGCAGATGGTGGACACTACAACAGCTGTCCACTAATCTAGCCCAACAGTTGCATTCTGCTCTCCCCATCTGTTCCCAAATCCACTTACTGGATCTTGGCCCAGTTCTTGGAAATAAGGATAATTTAGCTGAAAGTGTCTGTAATGCCCAGAAAAATGGGAGCCTCATCCTTCCCTGATGGTCCTAAAAATGCTCCTGGGGTTTGTGGTAGAGAGTTGTCTTACACCAGGCAGGAGGAGACAATAGAGCACAGTGGAAGCAAATGCATCTCACACATCATAAACCATCTCACTATAGCAGGAAAAGAATATATCAATGTCATAGCATAGTGCACAGTCGAGACAGCCACAATACACAGAGTATCACCATACCACATCACAGAGCTTCACCCCACACACAGTAACACCACCATGTCACTTCAGAAGGCCTCAAGGATCTGCCCTTTTTGTTCTCCAGCCCAGCCTTTCATCCCCTCATGTTCACACATCACACCTGTGTGCCCTCTGTGCTTGCTCAGCACACCTGGGCCCTCCATGGCTGTCAGTGCTGCTCACCTGGGCCCTCCATGGCTGTCAGTGCTGCTCACCTGCTTCTCACAGCTGCACCCATTGGGGGTGAGGCTCATCCCACTGCCAATCAGCACAAACTGTGTTCCTAAATATCAATCCTTCTCTTTCCCTGGCACACAATAACTCCCTAAAACCTTGGGCCAAGGGCCAGTGCAAGTGTCTTACCACAAAACTTGACCGCCTGCCAGACAAAAGGACAAAGAAGCCACATTATTGCAATGGTCAAAGAGAATCATCAAAGGCTCATGGACACAAGGTCTGTAAGATGAATTTTCATCCCTTTCCCAAAATTAGAAATATTCAATTATTCAATGGATCTCAAGCACCTGTACAGGTGTGCTGTACTGTAAGTTGCAGTACAGCAACTTACTTACAGTTGCAGTACTGACAGACATCAATCTTCTCCTCCAGCTGGAGAGCCTTTCACTTTGATAAGCTTTCAAGTTGTCAAGCCTACATTTAAGACCAGGAAAAGCTTCATTGGCAGCACATGTGCTGTATTGTGAACAAAAAGAGGTTAAGCAGCTGACTTAACCTTCAGGCCAGTAGGAACCAGAGCAAGTGCAGTTCCAGGCCATCCCTGTGGAGCAGAGGACCATCGTCCTGCTGCATTTCCTCAGACAAATGCAAACCCACCAAGTTTCTAGGAGAAATGTAAAAGTAGTAGCAGCAATCCCTTCTGTGTTTCCAATGCTGTATATGAAACTGCTGCCTTATTCTTCCTAAGCACTAAACCCCAAAATAATCCATTGAACTCTCAATAAGCCCATTTAGACTCTGATTTAGCTCCAAACTTGCCACCCTCCATCACTGCTGATTTTTAGGCCAAATGCAGAGCTCAGAACTTGGTAGTCGCACTTACAGAAAAGCACAAGCCAAAGATCAGTCAGTCTTGCAACAGAAGTGAAAATATTGAGACAATCTATAAATAAACATCACAGCCTGACCCACTTTCCTAACAGGGATAGAAATAATTCCTTTTATTTCCTTCCTGACATTCAAAAATTTTAAGCTACTACGCAGCAGTGTTACCTGCTGGGAGAACTGAGTCCTACAAAAATAAAGGTAGTTAGGAAAAAGATTGCTGTTAACCTCTGTTTGGTTCGGGCCTCAAAACCAGGTTTTGACACAGATCCTCAGATACAGATCCCTAAAATAGTCATAGTACATCCTGAAATCCACAGGGGCATTTGTGAACCTACAGAATGACAAATCCTCTTGACTTTTTAAAGAAGGGTGTTGGGTGAAAAAACAACATAAGAACATGCAAAGATCAGGAAATTGATAATGAAAATACTGTATTTATTAATGAAACAAATTCTCAGCCAATATCATAATTTAATGACACCTTGATCAACCAATAAGGAAGATGTTCTCAAAGATGCCACAAGTAGTAAAAATAATACAACAGAAAAGGAGCCTTTTAAGCATAAAATATTAAACCTGAGAGAAAAAGGGAAATGTAGTCCCCCAGAAAAAATAGTCTGTATGTTTATATGATACAAGGATATTCCACCTATCCCACAAATGTCCCTCTCCTCACGTGTATTACTGTAAAGAATAAAAGGCACGCAAATATTTGTCTTGAAGGAGGGGACAGAGAAGAATTTCATTGAGGGAATGAGAAGTTCACATAGCACCAATAATAAAATCAACAATTTATCACTCTAATCTCCTAAAATCTGTTTAGATTATTCCGTTTTCCACCTCATTTCAGTGAAACTGCTCCCAGACAAAATCCCTTGATCCACATGCCCTCTCTATTATAGCAGTCCCTCAGCACACCCACCTGGAGGGTTTAGGACAGGTCCTCAAGCAGGACTCGGATCATGGAGAGCAGAGCCCAGGTCAGTGCCAGCGCTGGCACGAGAGCGCGGCCGAGATTGCAGCTCTGTTCCCTCCCACCAACAGCTGCTGACACCACGCTGAGTGCTGAGGGTGACACACCTGAGAGATGGAATGGCACCCACTGGGGCCTGGACAGACTGGAGAGCTGGGACAGTGCAAAACTCATGGGGTCCAACACGGCCAAGTGCAGAGTCCAGCATGGGGCTGGAGCAAGGCAGAGCACAACCACAGGATGGGTGGGGAATGGCTGGAGAGCAGCCCTGGGGGTGCTGCTGGGTGAGAGCTGGACATGATCCAGCCCAGAGCCCCCCGTGCCTGGGCTGATCCCAGCGTGGGCAGCAGGGGAGGGGGGACTCTGTCCCTGTGCCCCTCCCTGAGGTGAGAGCCCACCTGCAGAGCTGCCCCAGCCCTGGGGCCAACAGCAGGAGGACGTGGAGCTGCTGGAGAGAGCCCAGAGGAGGCCCCGGAGCTGCTGCAGGGCTGGAGCCCCTCTGCTCTGGAGCCAGGCTGGCAGAGCTGGGAATGTTGCCCTGGAGAAGGGAAGGCTCCAGGCAGAGCTCAGAGCCCCTGGCAGGGCCTGCAGGGGCTCCAGGAGAGCTGCAGAGGGGCTGGGGACAAGGCCTGCAGGGACAGGAGCCAGGGAATGGCTCCCACTGCCAGAGGGCAGGGATGGATGGGATCTTGGCAATGAGGAATTGTTCCCTGGCAGGGTGGGCAGGCCCTGGCACAGGTGCCCAGAGCAGCTGGGGCTGCCCCTACATCCCTGGCAATGCCCAAGGCCAGGCTGGATGGGCCTTGGAGCAGCCTGGGACAGTGCACAGGGTCCCGGCCCATGGCAGCAGGTTTGGAACTAGATGACTTTAAGGTCCCTTCAACCGAAATCATTCCAGGATTCTATCTTCTAGCACCTGCAGAAGCAATTGGAAATAAGCTCCCAACTTCACAACACAAAAAAGTAACACTCATGTTTGCCAATATCCAGGAGAAAGAAAGACAGGAACAAAAAAGCTGTATCCTAATTCTTGGTTTTACAGGAACTTCTCATTTCCACATACATATTGGTACAGAATTGTAAACACTTCATCATTTCTTCTCCCTTCCCTTTTCCAGTTCAAGCCAGCTGTTTCTCACTCCCACAGATTGTTGTGCTAAATTCATTATCACAGCAAGAAAAAGAATGATGATTTGCAACCTCTTGCAGAAAAGCACAAGTGGCATTTTCCCCAAACTACTCATATTAATGAAAGCAATTTCACACAACATAGAAAAAAAGGAGCTAAATACCAAACACTTGGAGTATCTAATGAAGACAGGTGTACACAGTTGGCTTCCTTGAGAAGTTCCCCTTTGTTAAGTAGAACAAGACTCAAAAATAAAGAATAATCCAGATGACTTGAATTTAAGCAGGACTATATGAACATAAGAAAAATGTGAATACCAAGCACTTGTCCAGCTGCGTGTTCTCACTCACCTATGGGATGGGAAGTCACCTGCAGCACTTTATACTCAAACACTCGGCCAAAATCCTGGCTTAGCACATGGAGAAAAGGCCAGACTTCATGCAGCTTTGATTAAATCATCTTAATCCCTTCAATGAAAACTTCCTACTGCTGGCACAGGTCACTTTAACCACACAAATTACTCCACCAGCCAGCCTAAGCTTTTCCACCAGCTCCTGGAAAGAATTGAATAAACCCATGGTGCTCAAACCATCCCAGTGTTTATTTAAGAGCCTGAGCAAATAAACCAAATGTGAAAGTCATCCAGTAACTTAACAGCTCCAGACACCAGGAGGTGAGGAGCTGGAGGGACTTTCATATGCCAGAGTGTTTGTCAGCCTCACTGGGGCCGGTCTAAATCCCTTAGAGAATGGGGTGGGTTTAGGCACTACAGACTGCTATGCCTTTATTAAATGCATCTGCACAATACATTTTACAATCCAGATCAGGTATTTCCTAACCCACCAACAGATATTCTTGGCTATTAAAACACCAAGCCTTGATTCCTTAGCAGGGCACAAGAAGCAGCAAGAAAAGTTGGGTTTGGAAAAAAAAATAAATCCTTCTACAAAATAAAACAGGCTGGGAGAGCTGGGAATGTTCCCCTGGAGAAGGGAAGGCTCCAGGCAGAGCTCAGAGTCCCTGGCAAGCCAGAGGGACTGGGGACAAGGCCTGCAGGGACAGGAGCCAGGGAATGGCTCCCACTGCCAGAGGGCAGGGATGGATGGGATATTGGGAATGAGGAATTGTTCCCTGGCAGGGTGGGCAGCCCCGGGCACAGGTGCCCAGAGCAGCTGTGGGTGCCCCTGCATCCCTGGCAGTGCCTAAGGCCAGGCTGGATGGGCCTTGGAGCAGCCTGGGATAGCAGAAGGTGTCCCGGCCCATGGCAGGGGTGGAATGGGATGGGGCTTTTTAAGGACCCTTTCATCCTAAAACATCCTGTGATTCTATGACTTTTTAAACACACTTTAATCTGGCAAAGATGACATGCAACCATTTTATTTTTGGAACAAACTTTGAAAATATAGAAACAATGCACTCATTGACACATTACACAGAATTTGTGGTTTGTGTCAATGCTGCCTTAGCAACAGTCTCACTACAGTATCTTTATAATCCAAGCCCTGTTAGCATTTCTTTCTAGGATAAGTAGCTCTGGAGTGTTTGTCTGTGAATCACTCTTGGTTCAGGGGAGGTCACACCGCAGCCTCCCAACTCCTCAGCTGAAGAGACAGATGTTCCTGCCTGGTAGGGGAAAGATGGGGGCGTTATCTTTTCTTCTAGTAAGGCAGTGCCTGACATGCACATCTCTTGATAATCACTACCAAGAAACTCTTCCTTCAAAAAAATCAAGAACACAAAACAACAAATGCAACAGACAAATAGGCCAATCAAAAAAAAAAACCCGCAATTGTGGACATCCAACCCAGCCAGCAGAGAACTAAACTCCCTGAGGGAAGGTGTAGCTGTAAAAATTGTTGCTTGCATCCCTAGCCCAGCCATATGCACCTCTCCTATTGCCTCCAAAATGACTTTGAAATGAGTTATTCTGGGACTGTAGTGGGGAAAAAATGAAATTCCATCTGCTCGCAACAGATTTGCAACAACAAAAACAAAGACAGTGGCTCAACACTAGTTATGCAAAGTTTTGAAATAACCCCTCTCACTTCACCAAGCTAAACATGACTGACAGGCCACCTCTCTACTAAACAACTCTAAAGAAAGTCCCAACTTCTTATTTAGGATTCAGTTACCACCAATCTTTCCTCACTCTGGCAATGTCCATAGGAAATGGCACTAAGATGAAGGGGGGTTTAGATTAGATATTATGAAGAAATTATTCTGTATGGGAGAGATGAGGCCCTGGCACAGGGTGCCCAGAGCAGCTGGGGCTGCCCCTGGATCCCTGGCAGTGCCCAAGACCAGGCTGGATGGGCCTTGGAGCAGCCTGGGACAGTGGAAGGTGTTCCCACTAATGGCAGTGGAATGGAATAATAAGCAAGGGACTTTCAGGTGCCTTCTAACCCAAGCTATTCCATGATTCTAAAAGTCTGTTTGCACTAACAAGGAATTGTGCACAAAATACTGCTGTGCTTGCCTTAGTTTATTAAGAAAAACAGGAAAGGAAAAGGTTTTGCCTCATTCCACTTTCCCATTTAGCTTCCTACATTTTCACTTCATTACCTGTATTCACAACCAAGATGGCTGAAAACATTATTTATAAGAGAAACATCGACAGCCCCCAGTCCACACCCTTAAACCTGTAAGGAAAATTTCATTCTTGCCTCAAAATTACTCAAACAAAGAAATGTCACTTCACTGTGCCCTATGATGGAGCACTAGGAGAAGCACTTGGGTGGAGCCCTGCAGAGCAAGAACCCATGAGCCAGGGCACACAGAGTGCTGCCCTGCAGAGCAGGAACCCATCAGCCAGGGCACACAGAGTGCTGCCCTGCACAGCAGGAACCCATCAGCCAGGGCACACAGAGTGCTGCCCTGCAGAGCAGGAACCCATCAGCCAGGGCAGACAGAGTGCTGCCCTGCAGAGCAGGAACCCATCAGCCAGGGCACACAGAGTGCTGCCCTGCAGAGCAGGAACCCATCAGCCAGGGCACACAGAGTGCTGCCCTGCACAGCAATAACCCATGAGCCAGGCACACAGAGTGCTGCCCTGCAGAGCAGGAACCCATCAGCCAGGGCACACAGAGTGCTGCCCTGCACAGCAAGAACCCATGAGCCAGGCACACAGAGTGCTGCCCTGCACAGCAAGAACCCATGAGCCAGGGCACACAGAGTGCTGCCCTGCACAGCAAGAACCCATGAGCCAGGGCACACAGAGTGCTGCCCTGCAGCACGCTCCAACACCGCTGCATGTCCATGCTCAGAAGCATTTCAGGGTGCTGATATGACTTGGGTAACCACCAGGCTCTTTTCCTCTTGGATATATCTTTGTTCCAGGCCCAAAGCAACTCTCTGCCCTGCTGTGGGGCTGAGGAACACACACAGGTGTAGCAGAGGTACAACACCAAGGGCAATCTTGGTGTCAGCCCTCATTTCAGATATTTAACACAATAAATACCAAACTTCAGGTCAAAGGAAGAAAAAAGCTGAATGTTTTTTAGACCTAACCACAGATCCATCAATGCATCATAAGGTCAGTACTTCCTCTCATCTCCTGTGCTTCAAATTAATCTGTCAGAGGTAATTTAAAGCACAAGGAGTAAGAAGTGAAGCAATCAAAGAGATAAATTCCTCTTAGACATATGAAAAATCCAAGGGTACCAGGCACTGGACAACAGCTTTCAGGAACCATTTTGTTCTTTCGCTAAAATTATCTATGCAAATGTACAAATAAAAATTCATGGTTTCGTGACAAAAATAATTTAAAATATGTCTGCACAAGGTTTCCCAGGAAATTTTAAAACCCCAACATCCAATTACAGAGCCCCTCCGAGTATCCCAAGTACCTGGACCAGGAGTGCTTGAACAGGTGAGGTTCCCATAGCTCAGGTACTGTAAACCCCTGTTACACCTGAACACACAGAGCTGAAACCTCAAAAAGGAAACATGATTGCCAAAGCAGAGGGAAAAATGGTGCCCAGCTCTCAGGAGAGAGATGAGCTCTAAGAAGGTGAGCTGTCACAGTAGTGTGTGACAGGGACAAGCAAGGGCAGTTGGGGACCCAACTTGTTCTTCCTCTTCATCCCACCCACAGCAACAGCTGCTTTCCTGCCTGCCAAGAGCTCTGTCGTACTATTCTGAGCTTTTTACATCTCATTATTTAATTTATTTATTAAAGGCTGATAGGGGAAAAGGGAGGCAAAACTTGCTCAAAGCATTTGAGTTTTATTTAGATTAAGACAGGCTGTTCAAACTGGCTCAGAGTCAAACGGTTCCACTAATTACAATCCGTAGTTTAGAAAGAGTGGAAGCAGTTCTTGGTTAGGTGCTACAGCTGCAGAGCTCTTCACTTAGGGGTGAGTTTCTCATCTCAGCAAGGTTAACAAGCACAGTTTAAAGGACATGGCAATTCCCAAACCATGAAATGGCATTTCCCAGGAAATTAGTCGATTTAAAACTGAGCTGTAAAATTAAAGCCCCTTTACTGCTCCCCATTAGTTAAATATTACAGGTGAGAAAGCAGCAGCTGGCACAGATACAACACCAGCACTGCCCCTGTGAAAGGGGCAATAGGAGTAACAGAATCAGAATCATTGGGGCAGGAAAAGCCCTCCAGGATCACCCAGTCCAATCTGTGACACCCCCACCTTGTCCAACAGCCCAGAGCACCGAGTGCCGCATCCAGGCCTTCCTTGGGCACCTCCAGGGATCATGGAGGCTCCACCACCTCCCTGGGCAGCCCCTGCCAAGGCCTGACCACCCTTTCCAGGAAGGAATTCCTGCTGCTGTCCAAGCTGAACCTCCCCTGGCCCAGCCTGAGGCCGTTCCCTCTGCTCCTGTCCCTGTTCCCTGGAGCAGAGCCCGACCCCTCCAGCTGTGCCCTCCTGGCAGGAGCTGTGCAGAGCCACAAGGGCCCCCTGAGCCTCCTTTGCTCCAGGCTGAGCCCCTGCCCAGCTCCCTCAGGGATTCTGCAGCCCCTGCCCGGCTCCCTCAGGGATTCTCCAGCCCCTGCCCAGCTCCCTCAGGGATTCTCCAGCCCCTGCCCAGCTCTGTTCCAGCCCTGGCCATGCTCCAGCCTCTCCAGGGCTCTCCAGAGCTGCCCCAGCACAGGGATGGGCACTGCCCTGGCCCTGCTGCCACAGCCCAGGTGCCCTCAGCCCCCTGTGCACCTGGGCACACCTGGGCTCATGTCCAGCAGCAGTCACAGCAGCCCCAGGGCCTTTCCCAGCCCCTCTGTCACCTGGAGTGCTCCGTGAGTTTGCTGCACTCCAGAGCAGGACTCAGCACCCTCCCTTACTGCCCCTCAGCTCGGGGGTCTCAGCCCATCAGTCCAGCTGCCCTGACCCCTCTGCAGATCTTCCTGCCCTCCAGGACAGGAAGCACACTGACACTTCCACAGTTTCTTGTCATCTGCAAACATGCTAAGGGTGCACTCGATCCCCTCATAGAGACCATCAGTAAAATAAAATAAAACTGGGCCAAGACTAAGCAAATACCTGTTGGTATCAGCTCAGCTAACCCTGACCCAAACCCTCCAAAGCAAGGAGGACAAGCAACATTTAGACCTTTGCTATCAACTCCACCATAAATCACTTTTTTTTTTTTTGGTTGGTTGGGGGTTTTTTTTGGGTGGTTGTTTGGTTTTGTTTTGTTGGGTTTGTTGTTTGGTTTTTTTTGTTGTTTTTTGGGGGGTTTTTTTTGGTGGTTTGGTTTTTGGTGGTTTTTTTTTTTGTTTTTTTGTTGTTTTGTTTTTTGGGTTTTTTTTTGTTGGTTGGTTTTTTTGTTTTGTTTCCCCCTCTCCCTAAATAACTGTCTGGTATTTCAGAGACAGAAAAGGCAAGAACTGATAAATACTGAATGCTCATTTTTAAGATTTGGACTGTTAATTTCAATGTTTAACAAAAGTCATCATTTTCCATGTGCGGGCAACAGCTTTAAGGCTGAATCCAAAAGTGTTTCATGACAGCAAACACAGAAAACTCTTGAAAACCAACAGGGCTTTACAGGCAAAGACAATTATTAAACTCACCCACAGGACCTTTCACACCAACCCCTTAAACATCAGAGGGAAGCAGGAGTCTTGCAGAGTTCATACTAAGTTTGCAGCTGCTTTGGAACTCAAATAAATGTAGTTACTATCTGCATGATGCATTTGCTACCCCAGTGATACACAGGATCACAGGATTTCACAGTGTCAATGTTGGTTTGATAATGATCAATATGTAATTGCCTCATGGACAAAAGCCGTGGCTGATGCATTTATTAGGAGTTTGGTCCTCACTGTCTCACACTGAACCCAAAAGCAGATATTTTCCCAGGATTCTCCATCCTGTTTTCTCTGGAGACAAAATTATTTCTACATGAGCAGTGCTGTGACTTGTCAATAAGCACAGGCTGCTCTGCCAGACAAACGACCTCACCCAGCCACTAATTTGCTGCAGAGCACTTTGCATCCTGCCTGTCCCAGTCACATTCCCACAATGCCCTAACACAGAGGCACAGGCAAGAGGAGGATTCTATGAAAGACTCAGTGTAGTGAAGCATTACCTAAAAATTAAATGTTAATGCAAAACTTTTGCAAGGCTACTAACAGTATCACTTCAGCAATGCATTAAAAACAACCACTTTTTAACCCTAAAAACAAATCAAAAATCATTTATCTAAATAAATGTAGGGGAGGAAAAAATAGTAATTTGCAAATATGCCTTACTGACATTTCACAAAACTTTAACCTCGCTTCTGTACAGGTTCCACCATTCCACACCAAAAATACAATGTTCCACATGAGGTTTTATCTGAATCCAGTGGTTGAAATTAGTGTTTCAATCCTCTAAGCACAAACTTCATCACATGAACAGTGACTACACATCACACAAGGCAACTAAGCTGGGAGAACACAATTTACAGCAGAAAGCTGGAAACATAAAACCTTGTGCTTAAAAAAAAAAAAAACAAAACACATCAAACAAAAAACAAACACTACAACATTGTAAGGAATGGAAAAAAATTACTTCCTGCAAGTTAATTTTATATATAGAAGAACACCTTAGAAGCCTTGTGAGGCTCACAAAGAGTCACGGTTGTCAGGATTCCTCAACCGTGGGTTTGGGGTGAACTTCAGCTCCAGACAGAAAGCAGAGGGAGAGACACCCCCAGCCTGCTCTGCTGTCAGCAGCTCTCCATGAGAAGTGGTAACATACGCACATTGTTTTGCTCTAATTTATTCCATTTGAGGCTGCTGTTCTATATTAAGAGTGTGACAAGACTTTATATGTCTAGTTAAATTTTAATATAAAAGTATTTTTTCCATTTGAGAAAAAGCTGACAGGGTGACAATTAAGAAATAAAGTATCCACCTGCTCCCAGTGAACTGGAGAGCAACATGTAACAAAAAATAATAAAAAATATTTTTAAAACAACTTAATAGGTTTTTAAAGGGAAGATGGCAAGACAAAATGTTCTACAATTACTGACTTCCAGTTTCTAATCTGAGTAGATGTCACTGGGCTGTAGAGGGAGAGATGCAGAGGATCATGGAATGACTGGTGCTGGAGTGAATCATCAACGTCTCTGGATTAAACAGGAGGACTTACTCCATTTAAAAATTATCTTCAGTAACTGAAATAGTAATTTCAGTGTAGCACCCATGAAGCACTGTGGAATGAACACCACCCGGTTCTTAGACTGGTAAGAAACAGCTGCAGGCCAAGAGCATTTGCTGATCAACAGACATAAAAAACTTAAAGAGAAATGACAGCCAGAGCCCCTAAAAACAAAATCCAGAAAAATCCTCTTCGCAAACACGTGATTATAAAGAAACCAACTGATCAGAGAGTGATGATATTACCCAGGAGATACTCCTACCAGGGCTTTGAACCATAGTATCATTTTTCCTCCTTCTCCTCTCTGCCTTTTTCCTTTGTCTTCCCAAATGCATCATGCTGACAAGTAACAACCATTCAAAGAACCAATTACTGTTTCTGGGTCTTTCTTTTTAATGTAATTCCATCTTAAGAGGCTTTTTCTGTAAATCCCCATGAGTGGGAAGCCACCTCAGCCCTGTTCTGTCACTCCATTCCCCCTGCTCTGCCCAGATGATGGTGTGATCTCTGCACCCAGGTTGCACAGTGGCATCATCAGTGATATAAGAAGTGCACATCTCTGCACTTTTTCATGAAAGAAAATACTACATCAGGTTCCACTTCCAGCCCTCTCCTTTTCTTTCACAGTGTGAGAAACACCCACCAATAAAGCTGAAAGAGAACAAAGTCTCTGAAGCAAAAGTACTAGTTAATATAAACATGGCAGCTGTGGCAGGTGCATCCCACTGAGGAGGCACACCTCCCCCTAAAACGTACAAACCCTTATGGCCTTCCCCGCCCGGGGGTGTCCCTGGCCCCTCTCTCACTGCCTGGGTACTCAGGAACTTCCATTCTTTCTGACCCTACTACACTCAAACCAACAGCTCCTCCACCCTCCCCTGGCACAAACATCACTTGACTCCCCTTCTCCTCGCTGCCACTCTCCCTCCCGAGTCCTAGCCTTGTGCCAGCTACATCTTTGCCTACGTGACATTAAGTACACATTCTTATGGCTGAAGCAAAACATTATTTTACCCCCACAATCCACCTCCTTTTTATTTATCACCTTTTTGCTAAGGCCCTTGGGTTGGTTATCTGTCTGGCTGGTGTGGGCTGGGCCCTGTTTGCAAAAAGGTTCTATTCACACGTAACAGTTACACTCCAGACCTGTTATTTGGCAAACTCGTGTTTGTGCTGAGCTAGGCTTATTCCAAACTTTTAGGTCGTTGTTTCCTGCTGAGGTGCATAGCTTTACTCTAGCTTGTGTAAAGTAAGATGTAGGTCGTCTTCTGCTCTTTTCTGATCTCGCCTCCTTGGGACCATGATCTTCTGGGCTCCTACTCTTTGATAAGCAGCTGCTAGGTTTGGGTGCACTGGCATTCTGATCACCTGCATTTCTTCTACTACACTAGCAATTAACCTGATAAAACAGGGAATAAGACAAGGTATAAGCAATAATCCAGCAAAGGCACATAATAGAAGCCCATCTTTCTCCATTAGGTTTTCCCAAATAGGTTATCCAAGGACTGAGAATCCCACAGTGTGTTCCATTTCTGAACTGGCACATAGGCAAGCTTTCTGATGTTTGAGCCTATGTTCCTAAATTTTGGGCAATCCAGTAGGTTTGTGTTCCACCAGGGATCCTTTCCTGACATTTTGTAGGTTTATCAGAACTGTATGTCATACTGAGCCAGAGATGATGGGTGAAACCCCATTAATTTTTTCCAGCAACTTTCCAGGTTCTATGGCATTTAATGCAACAGTCAGCTAAAACGGGGTTTACTAGGACTAAAATTATAATCCAGGCAATAAAATTTCAATTATTCATTTCTGGGACAGATTATCTTTTGAAGGTTAATTTTAGAGGGTTACTTCTTAGTATTACAGTCCAGTTCCTGGGAGGTGACTCCACTGGTCCTTTAATTCAGATTGCATGTGCCCACCCTCCCTCTGTAGTGTGCACTGCTGTCTCAATTATCAAGTGTATTGGAAAGGGACCTTCCCACGTCAGTGTCAAGTTTCCAAAATTTTACCAACATCCAATCTTCCAGTTTTACCTGATGTATGTAAATGTCCAGGGCTGATGTTTGGGGCAACAACCCCTTCCTTCTAAGATCTGCAAAAGAGAGCATTATCACCTGCAAATAATTTTTGAGCTACAGGCCATTTTTTCCAGGAACTGGCAGCCTTTCCTCCTTTCCCAGAAAAGGGAATGCAAACAACATTTCATAAGAAGATACTCCATGTCCATGTCAGGGGTTGCTAGAATCAGCAGGGTGTGCCTTCCCCTCTTCCCCTTGTCCTGCTCTGCAGAATCAGAGGTCAAGTTTCCCAGACAATTTGCCAAATTGTGAGAAACACCCACTCACCAATAAAGTTGAAAGAGAACAAAGTCATTGAAGCAAAACTATTTATTAATATAAACATGGCAGCTGAGTCAGGTGCTAGCTACATCTTTGTCTACATGACATGAAGTATGCATTCCTATGGCTGAAGCAAAACATCATTTTATCTCTCACAACAGAATCATGAAATGGTTTGGGTTGGAAGGGACCTTAAAGCCCATGCAATTCCAAACCCCCACCATGGGCAGGGACACCTTCCACTAGCCCGGGTGCTCCAAGCTCCATCCAACCTGATCTTGGACACTTCCAGAGATGGGGCAGCCACAGCTTCTCTAGGCAACTTGTGCCACCTCACCACCCTCATCATAAAAAGCTTCTTCCTTATTTCTAATCTAAATCAACATTTGTCTCTGTTTGAAGCCATTCCCCCTCGTACTGTCTCTCCAAAAGTCCTTGTGTCCAAAGTCCCTTTACATCTTTCTTGTCAGCTCCTTCCAGTTACTCAAAGGCCACAATTAGGTCATCCTAGAACCTTGTCTTCTCCAGACTCAACAATCCCAATTCTCTCAGCCTTTCCTCACAGCAGAGCTGCTCCACCCCTCTGATCGTCTCGGTGCCTCCTCTGGACTCACTCCAAAAGCTCCAGGTCCTTCCTGTGCTGGGGGCCCAGAGCTGGAGGCAGCTCTGCAGGTGAGGTCTCATCTGAACAGGGCAGAATCCCCTCCCTTGGCCCCTCTTTTAACCCTTATCCTCCTGTTCAACAGTTCACCAACTGCTCCCCTTCCATACCTGTAATACGAGAAGAAGCCTGATTAATTCCATGTCAATAGAAATGGCAGAATGGAAGATAAAACTCTCCAGATTTCCTGACTACCACACACAGGTGAAAAGGTCTTCATAGGTCATACAGTGCAGTCCTACTCTGGGTGGTGCCATTGAATCAAAGAGGCTTCCAAAGCCCTGATTGCACCTATTTATCTCTTATAGGCGCCTTCATCCTAAATGATGCTTATAACACATCCAGCACATGTATATATTGTATTTTAAACAGTATCACTTACAAATGGCAAATCTACCTGGCAAAATTTTGATCTCAAGGTCAGACTGATAGGTCTAAAGATAGCAGATCATCTTTCCCTCCATTTTTTTAAATCACTACTGCACAAACCAAAGACTCAACTAATGTTACTTTCTATTACTAGCTCTTTACCTTCTTCACCCTACTTTTAAAACTGCTCTTAAAAGAGTATCCATACAGCTGCTCAAGGGCAAAATTCAATTATAATTAGATGAAGAAAAAACTTTAAAAGTGAATTAACGATATAGAGGATACAATAAAACTTCTGAAAATCTAATCAAAGCATTAAGATTAAAAGAGTAGCAATGAAAAAGGCAGAAATCTCATTTGAACCAGTGAATGTCATCAGTATACAAACAATCAGGACAAAGTACAACATGGACTATTTTAGGGGCAACACAATGCAAATGTTATGACTAGGAGTCCTACAAACTGCCTTGGTGCATGTAAGTGACACAACATGGAAACACGTGTCCCATGTTCCCACCTGCAGGGCTCGGGATGGGCTCTGCAGTTTAACAGCCAGCTTGGGCAAGGACTCGCCATTCTCCAAAAGCTGCTGTGCAAACAGCTCTCTAAAAGCACGTTCAGATTGGCAGCTAAGACTCTGATGGCATCAGTCTGATAGCACCCAGCCTGTCTGCAGTGGCTGCAAAGCACCTCCTTGTACCAATCAAGTCAGCATCACAGCTGTTATCCACTTCATAAATCAGTCCTGTAATTCTATCCTGTATTAGTGCACTTGGAGAGGGAAGTGTGCTACAACCCTTCTGAACTTAAACTTCAGTGAAAACACAGAAAACAACTCAAGGTACAAACCATGGCTGTGGAAAAAAACTAAATCCAAAAAAACCCCCAAACCAGACCAAGTGATGCACAGCAATTTCACTTCCCCACTTTCAATCCTGTTGCAGTTGCTGCCACTGGTTTGCTCCGGATATCACCGGGAAGCAAGGACAGCAGGGAGGACTGCTGTACTGGGGTTGGCTTTATTTCCACATGGAACCACACAATGTCCTGAGCTGGAAGGGACTGACAAGGATCACTGAGTCCAGCTCCTGGCTCTGCACAGGACACCCCAACAATCCCACCCTGAGCCTGAGCCATTGCCCCAACGCTCCTGGAGCTCTGGCAGCCCTGGCACCACAAGCATTCCCTGGGAGCCTGGGCACTGCCTGAGCACCCTCTGGGGGAAGAGCCTGATCTCCACCTAAACCTGCCCTAACACAGCTCCAGCCATTCCCTCGGGTCCTGTCACAGAGAACAGAGACCAGAGCTGCCCCTCAGGAGGAACTGCAGTTCACAGTGAGCTCTGACCTCAGTCTCCCCTTCTCTCCTGCAGTAATATTTCTGAAGATGCTCTGGAATAAGACTGAAGGTGGCATATTGCCCCATCTACCTTTAGT
Organism: Agelaius tricolor; assembly: GCF_023055355.1. Classification (NCBI taxonomy): domain Eukaryota; kingdom Metazoa; phylum Chordata; class Aves; order Passeriformes; family Icteridae; genus Agelaius; species Agelaius tricolor. The sequence goes on from NW_027269314.1 coordinate 2,567,383, forward strand.
TCAGTGCCCGTTTAGAACAACATGTCCTGTGCAGTCTATGGATAGGGTTCCTCAAAAGGCAGCTCATAAGATTTTATTTACATTTTTAGATCCTAAGCAGGGTTTAATTTCAAAATCCCATACCTGAAAAGTTTGGGTTCAGTTTACTGTATGTGTCCAGGAATATCTCAAACAGCATTCAACGCCAGCAATGTTTTAAGATATTTTACTGTATAATCAGTAGGACCTTTGCTACCAAGATCAGGATGAGATGATACATACTATACTTCATATTACATATATCAAAACTACTTAGTACAACTATTTTACCCTGCTGACCTGTTCTCTTTTCTCCTTAACTCCACTACGTAAATAGAATACCATATATCAAGGAACATAAGTGACATGCGCAATAATTACTTTGACTCCACATCTCAGAGATCATAGAGCTTTACCTACCCCACATATGTTTTACACATACTATGTACAGAAGTAGCTGCCAAAAGAAAACCCAAAATTTCAAAACTTACCATTCCTACTATTTTCACTCCTCGCAGAAGTTACAGCAACACACAACTCACCAGGGCCAAACTTTTCCTGAGTTTGCTTTTAAAGATTTAATAATGAACATGTACAACTTATAAAAAAATCTTATAAAAGGACTTGAAGTCATTAGAGGAGATACTCTGCTGAAATGTGAGTCAGTCATGAGAAAGGGAAAAATATGTGTGTGTATATATTTTACCCCATTAAAATCATAGCTATTTGGTGCTTCTTTAATTTAACTGGAGATTAAAGGGAAAGCATCTCATGCCAAGTCACAGTCCTTACCTGCCGTTAATCTTCAGCAGATCAACAGCCCAGCCTGTAAAAGGGCTTCCAACACTCACTTTGGCCATCAGGCATGGCACCTTTTAACTGTTCTTAGAACATGTTTAAATTAGGAGAATTTAAAAACTTTCCACAATGCTTTCTGACCTCAAAATGGGTGCTTTTTCTTCTTCAGATATGACAGTTACCACAGAGATCATCCATAGTGGTTTATCTCCTCCTTTAGCATTGATGGTAGTGGCCTTCATCCACCTACTTTCATATTTTCAGTGTGTTACAAGACACTAAGGAAACATCAATTTCAGTTGTGTCTATAGAATCCTGTTAATCTCCCTAAACCTGAACAGAAAGATTTCCTTCAGTGAATGACAGAAGTTGATTTATTATTTATTGAACTTACTACAGAAACACAAGACAGCCTTGATGCCCAGAGAGCCCCACAAAGCCTAACCATGAAGGGCTCAGGCTTCTGCAAATTTATAGCTTTAAATCAATACAAAATGTATGAAAAATTCAAGTGCAAACAAAAATCAATAGACACACACATGGTTGTCTCCTACAGAATTTCTTCTTCAAATCCACAGGTAAAAAGCAAGGAACTCTATGGACAGAGGCTGAGAGAGCTGGGATTTGTTCAGCCTGGAGAAAGCTCCAGGAAGAAATTCCAGCACCTTGCAGTACGTAAAACAGCTCCAAGAGAGCTGGAGAGAGACTTTGGACAAGGACGTGAAATGACAGTACAAGGAGGAATGCTGTCCCACTGACTGCAGGCAGGGTTAGATGGGATATTGGGGAGAAATTGTTCCCTGTGAGGGTGTAAGGTCCTGGCACAGGGTGCCCAGAGCAGCTGTGGCTACCCCTGGATCCCTGGAAGTGTCCAAGGCCAGGCTGGATGGGGCTTGGAACAACCTGGGACAGTGGGAGGTGCCTCTGCCCTTGGCAAAGTGGAGAATAGACGGATGAAGTTACATCAACCTACAAGGAAAAGGGAAAGCACTCCCTCTATGTTCCCTGAGAACCTCCAGCCCAGCCAATCTCACTGGCACTGCAGAAACTCATGTAGAACCTGTCTTACCACAGGACACTTGAGGCTTGAGGAGCCCAGGTCTCCAACTACGCAGTGTGAGTCACCAAACCCTCACGTCTGCACTCGTGCTTCCGTCCCACCTGCCCTGGGATACTGGAAATCAGTGGGATTTAGACAGTGGGAATACAGCAAAGGATGCCTCCTCCAGCACCACATCCTAGCTAATTGCACATCTTGCACTGCAAGCAAGCAAAGCTCAGGCACAGAAGCCTCTCTGATGCCTCAACCAGCTTTGATCTGATAACACAATTTCCACATTGTGATTTCTTGTCTTTCCATATCACATGACAAATTCCCATAAGTGCTGAATAGAGAAATTAAGATCACATTTAAACTCCATCACTTTTAACACACAATACCCCTTTTCATCAGCCTCAGTGAAGATGATTTAGGCATATTTATAGTAACATTAACCACATTTCTTCTGTAGGGCAGTATTATTCTCAGAATAGACAACTGAATACCAGTTGCCATCCAAACTGTCATTAAAATATGCTTCCAAACCTCCAAATTCCTATGTAAATAGAGTCATCATCAGAACATCTTTAGACCATATAAATAATTTGCCCTAATTAATTGATAGGAAAACTGAACCAAGGGGATTAAATTATGAACTGCATTGATTCCTGAAGTCTGTGATCATCTGTTCTCAAGGGAACAGTAAAGTTAGAGGCTATAAAGTCATTTCAGCTTTTCCAGCCAGACCACACATTCCTGTTTCTACCCCTGTTTCTACAAATTCAAATCCCCATCCTCTCACATTCAAACATCAAACTTGCATAGAAATTGTTATTGTACCATTCACATAAGGCAATTCTGCTGGTACTGACATTTGCCTGCTGTCCCAGAAAGTGTTATCAGCTCAGGTACTGAGAGAAGCTGAAAGTGATCCACAAATTACTGGTTTAACATGCTTTTAGTAGCACTAGAGTTTTCTTTGGGCTCATCAGATAAATTCAGATAAAACAAGTTAACAGACTATCAGAGTATCCACAAGAAAATTTTAAATTCCAGTAATATTAATATGGATGTTTCAGAAAAAGTGTGCATAGGCGGGAAGTCAAATCCTGGTTTTGACTTTGAACCACACCAACACCTCCTCAAAATGATTCATCCTCCAGAAGTTGAACGAGGGCATACTTAAACACCCATTACTATTCCCAAAATGAAAACCAGTAACTTTAAAGAGTCACTGCAACCTGTGCTTGTGAGAAAGACACTGACCCAAATTTATAGACTGCCTGTTCTGTGTTTCAGTGTAATAAATCAATCCCTTAACTAAAGTGCACTGACACACTGTCAAACAAGGAGGCAGCAACTATACATAAATGCAAATGCAGAGTGTGTCTTGAACAACAATACATTTCAACTTTTTCAACAAAACTAAAAGCAACTCACCCAACAATTCTGCCTGTTCCTGATCTCCCCTTGAAAAAAATTAAAATTAAAATAACCAGTGACCTCAAAACTAATTATTTCTCACTATATTATTTGGAATTCAGTACTTCTTTTCCAGCAAGCCAGCGACATCAATCTATGCTCCCAATTTGGATAAGCAGTATACTTTTTTCTAGCAGCACTAAAATCCTTAATAGGAAACAATGCTGGAGTTTTCCCTGTTTTTTGGGCATTTTTTTCTTGTAGCACTGGCCAGCCCAGTCAGCACTTCAGTTCCACACTACTCTGCAACTCAGGTCTTGCAAAGGCTGGAAATTCTGCAGCGTCACCTTTGATGATTTCACACAAGATCCAAGTATGTAGCAAGCAGACACTAAGAGACCTAAGCTCTGAAATCCCTCTAAAACTCAAGTGACACTTTCCACTCTGGATTAACAGGAGATTGACTGTGTAAATTAATCATTAAGAAGACAGGTGCACAACTCTGGTAGGAAACATGTTGCACCTTGCTGCAAAAAACCTTCACAAAACCACCCTGAAAAGCTTATTTTAGAGGAACTCAAACATGTTCTTGATCATAACAAGCAATGAAATCTAAAAGCTGTGCTCATGGTAAACCTGAATCATAGATTTTCCCTAGATAGTGTAATTATATTCAAAATATCTGGAAGCAGTGACATGACACCAACATGTGGAAAACGACTAAACTGTGGCAGGAAAGAGATGATGACACAAGCACAAAGAAACTGAGGGGAAAAACTAAAAAAAAAAAAACCAAAAAAAAACCCCACAAAACAAAACAACCACCAAAAACCAAAAACCGAAACCAAAACAAACAAACAAAAAAAACTAAAGCCACTCAATACACAGCTAATCCACTGCAGGAGTATTTTTTTTTTTTCATTGCAATGACTGAAAACTAAATAGCTTTTAATCCCAAAGTAATTGAAGACATTCCTTCCCTTTGCCATGAAAAAATATTAAACCCAACCTAAGTTTTCTGAATGGAAAAATACCTCTCACTTTCTGTATTTGAGTTTATAAAAGGAGTTTACAAAAAAAAGCTAATTCATCTATGCCAAGCTTCTTATCCTTTGAGTAGACAAGCACCACCTTGGAGACAGATATTAAATTTTCAAGCAATACAAACACTAATAAGAAAGTTCTTCCGAAGAGTGTTTTCCTAGCACAACTTTTTTTTTTTTCTTTCAGCTTATAGAAACTAGCAAAAAAAAAAAAAAAAAGGTTTCCGAGAATCAGGAAACAGAGGGCAAAGGCAAATAATAGAAAATCTGGGATTTTCACAGCTGTATTTGTACATCCTGCATAAAGCTAAGCAGCACTGTCTCGTGGTAAAGGTCATTACAGATAATTTTCACCCCAAAGATGATATGCAACCCCCTGTACCTACACGAAGCAACAACCTCCTATTTAAATTTTTGCAACACGCACTGAGCACACCCAAGCTAAGTTTGTGTACAACAGTGCTTTCACCTCTGCAGCTGTGAGCCCAGCAGGCACAGCAGGGAATAAAAGGTAGTTTACACACTGGAAAACCCTTGGCTGGAATGCCCAGACCACCTCTGTCAGCATGGCATCCCTTAAACCAGCTTAATTCCACTTCTGCATTTTCAGGAAACTGAAAATTCTGAATCTGGTGATACTGCGGGAAACTTGTTTCAGCAAGTGAAGCCACAACCAGGACCAGGAATATTTTCCAGATCCTGGGGTATCCAGGAAGTACTTCAAACAATCTGTTCTGATCAGCTGCCCCTCTTTAGCAGGAATATTGCTCAATTCATCAGTAAAACATTTAAATTCTTCTTCATCATGCAAGATGCACTAAGACACTTATTATCAGCCCAAAACAGAATCCATTTTCTTTCAATTATTCTCCAAATCCCCCACTATGCCAATGTCCCAAATTTAGGTTATCAGATTGCTACATAAAGCTTGTTCTGTGTGCAATTAAGGGCTCTTAACAACCCTAATGATGTCACAGCTCCGCAATAAGGACAGAGCCCTTACATTCTGAATATCCCAAGCCTTTCCCATTCAAGCCCAAACCATGCCTGGAATCATCTGTATGCAGCACACATCCACCAAAACCCTGCAAGCAACCTGCCTCTCCATCAAATAAATATTTATTTTAAGCAAAAGGAGGAAAAGTGACAGTCTCAAGTAGATCTAAAGGAACTTCTGTGAGGATCAGCCACGAACAAAGCAAGGGAACAAAAGCAGGAAACAAAAAGCAAACATCCTTACTGCTCCAGTGTTTCGGTGACTAAATGGGTATTTCATTCAAAACTGTGCACAAAAGCAAATTATCGTCTCTGTTCACTGCTGTAAAATTGATCACCAAATATTCCAGCCCAGCTTCCAAAATGCTGCAGTGGTTTAATGGGCAGATGTGAGCATGTGGCTGTGCAAAAGCAAAGCACTGCTGTAGTCCTTCTTACAGTGAGTTCCAGTTTGGAGCAGCTCCCTCCTCCCCCAAAACTACTTCACTTGGGCCTGTTTTACTCTGTTTATTCACTATGCTTTAGAAGATGTGATTTAAAAGCTCTACTTGCAGGGAGTATTTTGAGTGCAGGAAAAAAAGAAGCAAAGCTCTATCTGGTCAAGAAGGTAATTCTAAGTGCTCTGCTTAGAACTTCAAATCAGAAAAAAATTCTTCAAGGAAACCATTCAAGAAAAGAGGACCCAAGGGTATCCTAAATTAATACAGTAAGACAACAGCTTGGTCAGCAGCAGCATTACTGCTAAATATAATAAAAATCCTACTAAATATAGGATTTTCAGCATGGATTTCACAAACATGTTAGGTGCAGGAAGCTCAGAGTGTGAAATTTGATTGCTCACAAAAGCTTCAGAGGAACAAGCCAGGAAAGTCAAATCCATCACATACATTTCACATATTATTTAAATTTATCAGAACATGGGATAAAAGGATCACTGGTCCTAGATTTTTTTTAATTAAAGAAAACAACTATTTTCTGTGAAAACAGTGCTAATTTCAGTCATTTTTTAGTATTTCAATATAAGTTATTTATGTTAAATGTAAATTGATGAAGATGGTAACAAACCCTGGTTGGACCTGAGCTTATTTTATTGGTTTCCAAGGGAAGCTGTGGCTGCCCCATTCCTGGAAGTGCTCAAGATCAGGCTGGACAGGGCTTGGAGCAACCTGGTCCAACAGAAGGTGTCCCTGCCCACGGCAGGGGGTTAGAATGAGAAGAGCTTTAAGGTTCCTTCCAACCCAAACCATTCTGTGATTACTTTGCATCCAAAACGAAAGGAACAATAGAGACTGAAATACTGGAAAAATCTAGAGCAGTGTCAGACAAGTGCTAAGGGACTCGGGCAGGTATTCCCTGATCTTTACAGAAACAGAGAAATGACGCAAATGGTGACTGCTGCAGATAAGGAGGCGTTTAGTCCAAGTCAGTGATATGCTCCTGGATTTGGCAGGCACAGGAATGTTATCCTTCATCTGCTCTGCTCCACGAGGTCTCATGCTCAGACGTGCTCAGCAGGAAGACAGGAACAGGACAGGACTTCTCTCTCTCATACATGGAGTGTTCAGTAATTCAAACCACTAAAGCTCCAACAGGCAAGGCACTGGATGTTTGTGAGGCAGAGATGATGGGGAGGATCCAGCACGAGCTGTTTTGTCTGACTGCTCTGAATTTTCCACTACTGCCTCCTTACTATAAAGCACTCTGAAAATAAGCAGTGAGCTTACTGCAAACATTAACAAAACCTCCCGCAAGTCAAATATTTATGCTGCTCGTTCAGTGCACGGCAAAAACTGCAGAACAACTCAGATATTTCAAAAATACTGAATTATTTCACAGGTGAAGTTTAGCTCTTAAAAGAGCCCTAGTAAAATATCAGATTGTCCAATAAAACAGTGAGAGGAGCAATAACAGAGAATTCACATTAAATATTACCCACGAACTTCTCAATGAACAGATCATTTAAACAGAATCATGGAATGGTCTGGGTGGGAAAGGACCTCGAAGACCTCCTTGACCTTCCACTGAACCAGGTTGCTCCAAGCCACAAAATAGATAATATTTATATATTATATACATGTATGGATAGACAGAAATATAGATATGCATTCATAAGGATATCCACACATACCTCCAAGAACTAAATAACAACATATATTTGTTCTTTTTTTCCTCAGTGCATTCATTAAAACTGATGATGTTTAAGTATTCCCTACTCAAATAGTTTCTTCTTTTTTACCAGGGCACAGTGTTTGAGCAAGTCTTTCATTAAGCAGCAAGAAAGAGAAAATCATTTTAAAGCACAATAATACCCTAATGAAAAGGGAGGAACAGAATGGGGATCAGGCACAAATGCAGGCCCCAGATCCAATTTGAGCACTTAAACTGATTTGACTCAAATTGCCAACATCCTTGGATCTATTAAGCATCTTCCTGACCTTCTTAAATCTACAAATGCCTCAGGTAGCTTCCTAAAGAAAACAGTTTGTATTTAAGCTTTTGACCAAAAGTTCTTATTTATTTAACAAAGAGAATTGTGATGGTTCTTTTCCAGCTCACAACTATCTCAGGCAGTGATTTAGACAAACCTAGAGATAAAATTCCTCTTCACTGTAATATTCTTTGGCCAAGCACACTCTACTACCACCAAGTCCTTCACAACATTTAATCAGCAACACGTAACTGCTCCCACTGTATTACTATAAAGGAAGTTCAAAGGATACACGATACACTCTAATCTGTTTTTTACTCCCCAACTGTCAGGTTGCATGGTTAAGTCCTGCTTAGTATTTGCCATCTTCCACCACAATAAGAGTATTATCATGAAAGGAGCACTAGTGCCTTTACACACAAAATCCATATTCCTGGAATAATTTGGTATTTTACTACATTGTCAAAATATTATTTTCAGCTACCATCGAACATCAAACTGCCCATCAGTGAGCCTACACACACAATCCACATGCACTAACTTGAAGAAGTCAAACATTATCCTGAATTTGTTAATCCAACCCTTTACAATCTCAGGACAATAAATGGAAGTGAACCAGAGGTCATTTCTTGCTCTGTGCTTTACTTGCCTTGTATGGTGAGGAGGGGCTGGGGGAACTGGGAGGGCTCAGCCTGGAAAAACTCAAGGTCAGAATGAGAAGAGCTCATTCTCATTCACTCCCTAAAACTACCAGACAGAAGGGTGCAGCCAGGGGGAGTCAGGCTCTGCTCCCAGGGAACAAGAGACAGGATCAAGAGGAAATGGCCTCAAGTTGCACTTTTGGTGCGGGGTTAGACTGGATACTGGGGAAAATGTCTGCATGGAAGGGTTGGTCAGGCACTGGAACAGACTGCCCAGGAAAGTGGCTGAGTTCCTACCCCTGGAAGTGTTCAAAAACACATAGGTATGGTTAGTGGTGGTCTTGGCAGTGCTGGGGGCAGCTAGACTGGATCATCTTAGAGGGCTTTTCCACCTTGAATTCCATCTGCTATTCAGGCAGCTGGCTGACAACTCAGTTTGGGCAGGATGAGAGGTTGTGTCACTGAGCTGCAGACAGTGCTTTGAACAGTCTGTTAACAAAGTGTGCAGCCTCTTTTTGATTGTACAATAATCAATGCTGCCAATTTCACTCTCAAGTTCGAAGCTCCCACTGCTCCAAATGCTATCTCAGGATGCTCCTGCAGCTCTGTGACTGGGGAATTTCTCATCCCTCCCAGCAGCAGCTCCTCTCCTGCCCATATCATGGTAGCTCGAAGGCCACAGCAGCCTCCAGCCAGCCCAGAGCCCTCTGGAGGTTTATACTGAAATAGAAGACACAAGCACATCAGGCACATTCTGTGTTTTCTGTTTCAGCTTCTGTTAATACCAAGATGTTTATCTTTGAACAATTAAAGTGGCTGGTTCTTAGAAAAAAGTCACCTGAAGTCCTTCCTAAATCAGCCTTCCACCTGTAAAAAAGCATCACTGATCTGGGTGTGTTACTCATACATCTAATTGCAGTCTAAAAAAAAAGATTTCCCAGGGAAAAAGGGAAACGGAATATTAGAAGACTGCAACTCAATGCTATAATGTTCATCCTTCACTGTGAACACAAGAAGATGTGAGAGATTAGTAGGTTAGTGAAGCACAAGGTGTAACTTTACAGTGTAAATGAAAACAGTCAAGGCCACAAATACAGTCATCATATCCATCTAGATAAGACAGGATGATTAACATGCCAAATTTAATTACATCTCTCAGTCCAGCAGATAAGCACATAGAATACACTGCACTTAGAAAATAATTTTCACCTGCTCTTCTACTTCCCATTTGTACCTATGGCATCTAACAACACATGAAGTCCTTTAAAGCCAAACTCTTGACAACCGTGAACCAAACAAAAACCTCCTGCAGAGCCAATTCTACAGGAGACAGAGCAAACTCAAGGCATGTGAAAGAAGACACATGACTGCAAAACTATGACCATTGTTTACATTTCTCAGAGCTCCAAGTTTAAAAACATGACTAGAAATTCCAATTCCTTAATCAACTAATAAACAGACAAACCTTCTACAGAGAAAAACATGTATTATATTTTCAGGCAACATTTTAGACTAGAATTATATGCAAGAAAGAAAAAAGAAGTTTTACCAAAACAGGTAAGAGGATAAAAGATTGAGGTTCTATTAGCAGTAAATATATACCAATTCTTTTTTTTACTTGGCATTACTATTCGGAAAAGAAGTCTCTCAAATCCAGTCCCCTAAAAACCACAAATAGCCTAAGTTTCTCCAAGAGAGTAACAGGTATGAGGCTATTCCTTAAAGCACTTTCCCAGCTAAAAGAAAATGCTTTTCATGACAGCGGCAGAAAGACATTAAAAAGGCAGGTCTGGACTTCCAGGGTTTGCCTAGCCTGGAATTGTTTCTATACAAAACTCCTTTCAAACTGTTTGCAATACACGTACATCTACAGACGGTCAATAAACATGAATAAAAAAATTAAAGTATTTTTCTTCCATGAGTTCAGGTTATATAGACAGTTACCCTCCTCCCAAATCAATAAGGAACATCATCGGAGGGTGCTTGGTACTTTCAGCAGCTCCCCAAGAAAGCAGTCACTGCCTAGGAAAATCATCCTTTTCTCATTTCCTTCTCTTCCAGGAATCAGCCCTGCCAGGGAATTCACCTAATGCATGCAGACACACACACTGGCTCTGCCACTGCCACAGCTGACGAATCCAAGGCAGGTAACCATCTTACAGAAATAAATCTTTGCCATAATACAGAAGCCAGGGAGCATCCTCAGCCTATTCCCATGAAGATTTCCATTTTCTCATCCAGTGGGATACACCTCAGACACACAACCCAACCGAGTAACTCAACACTAAAAGAACTGGCCCCAGCACTGCAGAAAGGCACTTCCATCAGCATATAGCCCAAAAATCACTGTCCTGTGCAGACACCCCTCATTCCCACACACAGTTGTTTGCACTTGGCCTGGACCAGTGCAGAGCCAGGGGATTCCATCCCCCTGCCCAGAGCCCTTTAGCCTTTTTTTCCTCAAAAAAAAAAATACTCTGAAGCAGCAGGACTCTCCCAATACCCTCTGTCCTGTTTAATCCCCTCCCACTGCCCAGTCTTGTCTCCCCACAAGCCCAGGAGCGTTTTCCCACCAGGCTGCTATTCCCACTGTCCCTCCCCAAAAGCCAGCAGCATTAGATCTCCAGACAATGAGCCTCCCAAATGCCAGCTACTCCCATAAGGATACTGCTTCTCTCACCTGCATCTACTTCTCCTGAAATAACCTTTAACCAAAACCAGCACCTGCTGATCTGCGAAGAGGAGCTTCTTCAACTCCCCTCCAAACACCTCTAGAGTCTCCACACCGCCCTAACGCCCACTTGCAAGCCCTTCTCCTCCAACCTGTTCTAAGTGTGATCTAGTCCCATCCACACATTAGTCCTTCTCCCCGCCCAGGAACTGGCCCCACACCCATGCTTGTCCTCCTCTGTCCACCTGCTCCTCACTGCTTCCATCGGCTCCACATCCACACAAAAAGCCATCCCCATTCACCCACCATCCTTACACTTCCATTTATAAGTTCCTAACCCTGCTGCCAAAAAAATATCGCCATACCCACTCCCCTCCAGCTTTACTTTCTGTCTGGACCTACTAACACTTAAACCCAACATTTTCCTGGCTCTGCATACCATCAAACCCAGATCCCACTGATCCAGTGCCCTAAAGCCACATCCCTGCTCCTACACAGCCCCTTAGAATCACAACTGATCACCAGTAACGCCTGTGAAACCCCAGCCAACCAACATGCCTCTCTGCATAACAAACATCCTGTACTCACCAACTGGGGCACTAAACATCCACATCCCATTGCTCCCCCAGGAAGCCCAACCACTCACCTCCTCTGGGGAATGCCAGACCAAGTCTTCCACACTGTCACCCCATCACACCCATGCTGCCATCACCCCTCAAGCCTGTTTCTGCACACCCACCTCTCCCTCTGCATGCAAATCCCTTCTGTCCCCCTTCATGACTCCTGCCCATCCCTTTACACCCACATCCCCCTGAATCAGGCCCATGCTCACACCCTCACTGCCCAGAGACCCAGCCCCTACTGTCCCCTCAAGGTGCTCCTATCCTGCCCTAACACCTGCACCTGTCCCTTGCCTTTATCATCACCTGAGTGTCCCTCACCATTCCTTTGACCTGCCACTCACCCTTAGTGTCACTTCCATTTACCGCTCACCTTTCACCTCACCTGGTCCCGCCCCTCACCTTTACTGTCACCCGGCCCTTCCCCTTGCACCACGACCCTGCTACCCTCACTCCCCCCTGGACCCTCCTCAGCCTCCCACCCCGTTTGAGTGCCCAAACCTGCTCCTCGTACCCACCCCCCTATTGCCCTCAAGTGCCCCTTAGGGCAACCTGACCCGGGACCCCGAGCCACTGCCGTGTGTTCTCCTTCCTCCCTTGCCCTGTCCCTCCCGCCCATCGCTGATGTGGTTGCCACACTCTCCCCTCGGTACTCCAAACCAGCCCGATCGCCACGGTCCAAACGAACTCCCCACCCAAACCAGCCCCTCACTTGAACCAGACTTTCATGCCCGTACCCCAAACCTAACCCCTCACTCCTGAACCAGCCCCGAACCTCCAAACCAGCCCCGGACCAGCCCCGACCCCCCGTCCACACGGACCGCCCGCGTCCCCGCGCTTCGTGCCCCACCGCAGGGCACGTCCCCGCCCCTCGCCCCGCGGGGGCTCACCTGAAGCGCCCCCCGCAGTGCTGGCACTGGTCGCCCACCCAGCCAGGCTGGCACTCGCACTGCCCGGTGCCCGGCTGGCACCGCCCGCCGTTGGCGCACGGCTTGTCGCATTCCTTGGAGACCGCCACCTCCTCTCCGGCGGCGGCGGCGGGGCCCAGCACCAACAGCAGCAGCAGCGCCAGCAGCGGCGGCGGTGCCGGTGACCTCCCGCCCCGCCTGCCCGGTCCCCGCCGCGCCATCTGCGGCCGCTGCCGGGTCGGAGCGGGGCGGGCGGGGGGCGGCGGCATAACGCGGACCATCGGCCGCCGCGGGGCCTCCGCCGATCCCGCTACGGTGGCCGCGAGTGGGGGGGGGAACCGGCAGGGCGGGGTCAGTGACGTCACGGCGCGGCCATGGCGGCGGGGAGGGGGCGGATCAGGGACTCGCAGTCACAAGGGCCGTGCCGCTGATTACAGTCTCTAGTGTAGAAAGAGTGGAAGCAGTTCTACTCTGCTACATCTGCAGAGCTCTTCACTTAGGGGTGAGTTTCTCATCTCAGCAAGGTTAACAAGCACAGTTTAAAGGACATGGCAATTCCCAAACCATGAAATGGCATTTCCCAGGAAATTAGTCGATTTAAAACTGAGCTGTAAAATTAAAGCCCCTTTACTGCTCCCCATTAGTTAAATATTACAGGTGAGAAAGCAGCAGCTGGCACAGATACAACACCAGCACTGCCCCTGTGAAAGGGGCAATAGGAGTAACAGAATCAGAATCATTGGGGCAGGAAAAGCCCTCCAGGATCACCCAGTCCAATCTGTGACACCCCCACCTTGTCCAACAGCCCAGAGCACCGAGTGCCGCATCCAGGCCTTCCTTGGGCACCTCCAGGGATCATGGAGGCTCCACCACCTCCCTGGGCAGCCCCTGCCAAGGCCTGACCACCCTTTCCAGGAAGGAATTCCTGCTGCTGTCCAAGCTGAACCTCCCCTGGCCCAGCCTGAGGCCGTTCCCTCTGCTCCTGTCCCTGTTCCCTGGAGCAGAGCCCGACCCCCCCAGCTGTGCCCTCCTGGCAGGAGCTGTGCAGAGCCACAAGGGCCCCCGAGCCTCCTCTGCTCCAGGCTGAGCACCCTCAGCCGCTCTTGGTGCTCCACAGCCTTCCTCAACTCTGTTCCTTTCCCTGGGCACGTTCCAGACCCTCAGTGTCCATCCTGAACTGGGGGCTTGGGGCTGCCCTGCACTGGAGGTGCCCCAGCAGTGCCACACGGGGCACAGGCACTGCCCTGGGATGGAGCAGCCCATGCTGGGCTCCACATGGACAATGGACATGGGTTGGCTGGGGGTCTGTCCCACCAGCATCCCAGGGTGTCACCGTACCCCAGGTGAGCCCGAAAAGGTCTCCTCAGAGGTGGGGTTGTGTCCCCCTACATCGGGAATGCCCCCCCACATGCTGTGAGAGTGGGCCTGAGGCACAGGGAGACCTCGAGGCAAAGGGGAGGGAAAAGGAACTGTTCAAGGCTGAATGGGGCTCTGAGCCACCGAGGAAGCTAAACAGAAAGAAATTGTTCCCTGTGAGGTGTGAGGCCCAGGCACAGGTGCCCAGAGCAGCTGTGGCTGCCCCTTGATCCCTGGCAGTGTCTCAGGCCAGGCTGGACATTGGGGTAGCCTTTGCCTTTTCTGCTTGAGGCCTCAAGAAGGAGGATGAACTCTTGGGTTTAGTTTAAAACTGCTGAAGTGGGCTGACCTGGTATTCAAAGGCAACCAAAACAAAAAACGTGTGAGTGTTGAGAAATAGGTTGCAAATCCCTTGTAGGCTATACAGAAATGGAGGCACAGAGAGGCTATTTCTACATACATCTATATTCCTGAGACACAGACAGCTGCCAGCATGCCCTGAATCTGTGCGTTCAGATACCCAGTCATTTCCCAAGGTGCTGCCAGAAAAGCCAGTCTGGCTCTGAGAGTCAGCCAGCTCAGGATACAGGCAGTGCATGACTGCTCTCTGGATTGTCACTGTGGTGGGGTGACCCTGGCTGGACACCGGGTGCCTCCTAAAACTGCTCTCACTCCCCTCCTCAGCTGGGCAGGGGAAGAAAATACAATGAAAGGCTCATAGCTGGGATAAGGGCAGGTAGAGATCAGTCACCAGTTACTGTCATGGGCAGAAGAGATTGAGGAAATCAGTTTAATTTATTAATTAACAATTCAATCAGAGCAGGGCAATGAGAAATCAACTCCAATCCTAAATCACTTCTCCCCCTACCCCTCCTTCCTTCCCAGGCACAATTTTCCTCATGCCTCTCTCCCTCCTCCTTCCAAGCAGGGGGACAGGGAATGGGACTGACACATTGTCACTGCACTCCTTCCTCCTCAGGGGCTGGACTCCTCACACTCTGCCCCTCCTCCAGTGTGGGCTTCCCATGGAGGCACAGCCTCCTTCGGGCATCCCCCGGCTCTGCCATGGGTGTTCATGAGCTGCAGTGGGTCTGTGCACCCCCACGCCTCCATCAGACACCAAGAGAAGCTCCAGCACCTCCTCACAGCAGCCACCCCTGGATCAAAGCCTGGTAACCCAAACCCAGCACAGTCACACAGGTGCTGCCAGCACAAGTTGATCCCACCAAGTGATGCCAAAAGGTTCCAACCAGTGGAAGTGTTGCTGGTATGGCTCTAAAACCCCACATGGATTAGCCAGATATAGCCAGCTCAGGGCTGGGGTTGGCATCTGCTGTCAAATCTTACCCCATCCTCTACTTTGTGTCTCCTCGCATCTGTTTGTGTTCACTTGCAGTTATCAGTGATAACAATACTTCTATTTTCACAACATCTGCTCCCCCCTTTCTTGCCAAACATAGCTGTCTGTTGCACAAAAGACAGAAAGTAAAAACATTGGGTAAGGGTGCAAATAAACTTGGAGAAATTGTCCCCTCTTAGATATTGGTTGAATTTCTCTTCACTGGTGTTAGATTTAGCAAACTGCTTCTGTGCTCAACAGTTTACGTGGGTTTTTATCCAGCTAGGCAGATAAAGCACAAGATGCCATCCATCCTTGGATCTCTCCCCACCCTTTTCCCCGCAGTAGTTCCTTAAAAGTCATAGAATCACAAAATGGTTTGGGTTAGAAAGGACCTCACAGCTCATCTCATTCTAACCCCCTGCCATGGGCAGGGATACCACCCCATAGAGCAGATTGCTCCAAGTCCTGTCCAAGCTAGTCTTGAACGCTTCCAGGGATAGGGCGGCCACAGCTTTTCTGTGCAGCCTGGGAAATTAGCAATTCAAAAGGTTTTTGCAGTTGGGGAATCAAAAGGTTTTCTACCAGATAGCTGGAATTTTTAGATTTGTGCAGTGGTTGATGGCTGCTTTTCATCAAGCAAACTTTAAATCACTTTAAAAAAGAGTTAAGAAGGGTCACCAGTAAATGAGAACTGGAAGAGAGAGTTCTGACAATAAAGCAACAGCCCACCCAACAGAGCATTCGTTCATCAGCTGCCTGTGGCAAATCTCAAATACTTGGGAGAAGAGTAACACCTGCGATGGTTGCACAAGAGAAGAAATCCTTTCCTAACCTTGTTAGTGATCACACTGTCCTCTCTGGCACTGTCTGTATTAAATACTAGCTGCAGGAGATAATTATTGTTATATTAACTTTAATCTGTTTCATTTTAACATGCAAAAAATGTTCCAAAATTGTTTTGGTTTTTTGTTGTTGCTGTTTTGGTTTGGTTTTTTTGTTTTGGTTGGGGTTGGGTTTTTTTTGTTAATTACTCACAGGCAACTTGCTGACATGAAATATCATTTGGAAGGAGAGGAGTTAGGTTAGCCCAGAGTTCTGACTTGGAAATTTTTATTTCAAAAGAAAAAAAATATTTCATAATAGATATACTAGAATGATTAAAACACCCTTTCCTGGCAACAGGCACAGCAGGACAATGGTGTTTTTGCAAACTACACCATTGGGAGGGGATTGCCTTGAGGGATGGAAGAGCCCTGTATATCGCAGTTAAAAACATGTCATCAGAGCAACACTTCAGTGCCTGACCTCTGCTCTCTGATGACTAGGGACAGGACCAAAGGGAATAGCTGAACCTGTGTAATGGAAGGTTTAGGTGAATATTAGGAAAAGATTCTTCCCCCAGAGGTTGGTCAGATACTGACAGGCCTCCCAGGGTTTGTGGAGGCCCCAGGGCTGCCAAGCTCCAGAAGCATTTGGACAATGCTCTCAGGCACATAGTGGGGTGTGTGGGGTGTCCTGCGCAGAGCCAGGAGTTGGACTCAATGATCCTTTCCCACTCAGGCTACTCTATGATATTTTATGAGTCACACAACTTTATGCAGTATGTGAAATAAACAACCAATTCAACAGCCATTTCCATGGACATTGATTTTAGACAACTATAAACAAGCAAGTACCCCCAGCACTGAATTAGGTCTGGAATGAGGAGTTAGACTCACCTCTGTTCACTCTTGCTGCCAGACATTTATGGCCCCATCTGTTGTCGTTATGTGTGCAGTTGAATCCATATTTACTCAGCACATATTTGCTCTGTATATAAGCCAAGTTACTACCCACTTCATATGCCCAATGACAGGATAGCCGGACATGCTAATTAATGAATTGGCCTCTGGGGTGAAATTATGTCTGCATTAAGAAGATTTACATTGATATTAATAAGGTCAGAACATCATTGCTGATGGCTGAGTCATGGCTGAGCTGGGTATCACAGGCATGTAAACAGTGAATCTGCCCTAGGAGGCTGGTTCAATGGTATGTTTTTCAAAATAGATCAAGTCATGGTGATATCAGAGGTCAAAAATCACATGAAACCATAAGCATAATGCTGCATTGTACAAGGTTTTTATCTGCTGCTGAGATGAGCTCACAGGAGTCCTGAACTTCAGAAATAACTCCCTAGCCAAGGGCCTGGAATCAACTGTTTCCAATTATCTTGTAATCCAGCATCGCCATTTTTTTCTACTCCTCACCCAGCCTGCTATTTCCACCCATTACAACCTCTGCCCACATACTCAAATCCTCAGCACCTTGCACCCTGTCTCTTCTGTTGAAGGTTGTTCCATTTTCCCCAAAACTCCTCTTTCCTCACCTCTGAGTGTTTCACTTCCGCAGCACTGATGAAGTCTGAATCCGAACACAGTCATGCCCAGACTAAAACGTATTCACTCAAAATGCTTGTTTGCTGCCTGTGGAAGCGTGTCAGGCAACCCTACACATAAAAACTGCCTTGTGGTCTTATCATAAAATCCCAGAACAGTTTAGGTTGAAAGGAACCTTGAAGACCATCTTGTTCCACCCCCTGCCATGGGCGGGACCACTGTCCCGGATTGCTCCAAGCCCTGTCCAACCTGGCCTTGAACACTCCCAGGGATGGGGCAAACAGCTACTCTGGGCAACCTGTGCCAGGGCTCACCACCCTCGCAGGGAAGAATTTTTGCCAATATCGGCTCTAACCTGCCCTCTGGCAGTGGAAGTCATTCCAGACCCTTGTTCAAGGTTTCTCTCCAGCTCTCTGGTAACCCCTCTGGACACTGGAAGGTGCTCAAGGGTCTCCCTGAAGCCTTCTCTTCTCCAGGCTGAACAGCCCCAATTCTTCCTTCAAAACACTCATTGGGTCATTTGAAGGACTTTTTTTTTTTTTTTTTTTTTTTACTCTCCAGATTTCCTGCAAACAACTCACCTTTGTTTTGGTTCCCTTGATCCTGTCCCAGACTTCACACTGGCATAATTCCCCCTCATACCAAAGAGCTTTTCCACCCAAGTTCCCGAGCTGATACAAATGTCAGAACAGCAGGAGTAAGCACAGAAACCCTCTATTTTCTACCCACCCAATTGGAAATCCTGCTATGAGCGTGTTTGACTATACAAATCCAATTATTAAGCACATTTAGGTATAAATTCAGAGTTTGCTAGAGGTCTAGTTTGATCTCTCTTTTTCCTTTATTTAGATTTGGATGGCCAAAAGTCCTTGGAAAAAGTGCTTAATAAGGGCAGAAATATAGTAACTCAAGTGTTGCTGGGAACAAAGGTCTGAGAGATTTGCAGGCACATTAATGATGAGTAGCAGAATAATAACTACATCTGCACAGTTGCTTTAGAATTTTAGGATAGGGGAAAGCTATTAATAAAACTTTGTTGAAGCACAGAAATTGGGAGACGAAATGAAGAACAGTGCACTCTTCCAAAGCTGTTGAGGACACGGTGGTTAGTGAGACTGTGAAAACATCATGGGGACTTGGTTATGTGCAGGGCCCTGGAAGAACTCTAATGATTACAAAAGTCAGGTGTTTGGTTTTCCATATAATTCAAAATAAACTGTATTTCATGGAGTCGTCAAATGTTTTAACTTGGAAGGACCATTAAAGATCATATGCAGAATCAGAAAGGCTGCTGGATCCATCCAGGTTCAGCAAAAACTATCTCAGCAGCCAAGTTATTTGCAGTATATCCGCTCTGTCTCTTTCTCCTAGATTTTCTATTTGGTGGTCATATTTTGACGGCAATTCATGGAATTCATTTATCTCCATCTGATTTTAGGGGGAAGATGTGTAGGCTCTGAAGATGATCAGCAGCATTTGATGGCCTCAAGCTGGGTAACTATGAAACCAAGATATCTGTTTGGGGAAATGTTGATTTATATAGACCAGGTACTAAAGTTCAGGCCAGGCCTGGGAAGAAGTGTGGCTCCCAGCCCAGAGCCATAATCCCTGTAAAACCACTCCTCCAAAGTCCTGGCATATTTTGAGATAACCACCACCTTAACAACAAAAATCAAAGTATTGTATAAAGAACAAAGCAGGAAAAGGGTCAAAAGTCAAAAGACGTGTGTCTTGGGAACAGAAAAATCATTTCAGTGAGCCATCTCTGACAGATTTTTTTTGAAAACTAATACTGAATAGTAAATTTGCTGTAAGGAAAAAGCCAACTACATGCTCAAACCACAACATCTATAAAAAGAAAGGCTGTGTTTGCAAGCACCTCTTCTGCTCAGCAGAATCATCAAGGTTCAGCCTGCTCTCTGGAAGGAGCATGTTAACTACATCTGCCTTTTTTTTCAAGCATGGAGCAAAGTCCCAAGGGTAGCAAGTAATTGAAAGATCATTGACCAACAATAGCAAGTTAGATGCAGTCAGGGAGAGCCTGAATGCTGTACAAACAGCTCTGTCTCCGCCGTTCCTTCCAACACAGAGCCCAGCAAGAGCATATCAAAAGGCATTCAGAGTCACAATGTGACCCTCCACACATTCAGCTCAGGGAAGGGGCTGAAAAGAGAGGAGGGGCCAGCATTATTCAGGGCTTCTTGGGAGGAAGAACAGGAGGCAAGACGGTTTTGTATATTCAAAACCAAACCCCAGACAAAACAGCAAAGACAGGCTGCACATTGTTCAGGGCTGCTGGAATTCTGTGTTTCTCACGGAGAAGAATCTCTGCTGTGTCTGATCTCAGTGACCCCTGCTCTGGTGTTGGGGCTGTGGGGGCAGTGGTGCCCATGGTGGTTTGGTAGAGCAAGAGCCCTGGCAGCCCCACAGTGGGTGCAAGACTCACCCTGTTAACACCATCCCAAGGGTGCAGACAGGCAGGCAGATGGTGCCACATGTCTGAGGAGGTCTCACCTCCCCTAGAGAGATTTACTGACAAGGAAGAGGAGGAAGGGAATAACATGCTATTGGATTAGTGCCTCCCCATCCTCTCCTCTTCCCCATCTCATGTGCAGAGGCTCCAGAAGCACAACACTTCCTTGTCTCAGCCCTTTCTGCTGAGAGTTGAGCAGTGCTGCCCAACCCTCTCCGACACAGCTACGAGGAAACGTGATTGCTGCCCTTGCCTTGCAGCCTAGTTCTGGCTGACTCACATATCTGGGGTGGAAGCACCTTCCCCAGTCAGCCCCTGGCACTGCCATTCCCTCAGCATTTTTTACTTCCTGGGAACAGGCATGGCCCCATCAGAGGGACCACGGGGAGGGTCAGGCACTGCTCCAGGGATGCAGGTGTGTTTCCAGCTGCAGCACAGACAGACCCTGCACAATACCCAGCCTCTGCTGGGTGCATTTCCACCACCAATTATCGCTCTCCCCGCTCTAGCTCACATGTCAAGTTGCTTCCTTCCAGCTCTTGGGACAGATCTTGGAATGGTATTCAGTCTCTGGGAGAAGATACTGAGCTGCATTTTCACAGCTGCTTGAAGCCTTAACCACCTTCCCTGGCTACAGCCAAGGAAACAGCAGTGGCAGGAGACACCAACCTTGGGCCCCAGGGCTGTTTTGGTGACTCCCTGTCAAAAATCTCTGCTTCTTACCTGAAGGGAGCTCCAGCTTCATACCAGTCAAGTACCATCAGCTATAGGAGAGCTGCTCCTTTTCATGATACAGAATTTCACCTCTGCTCTGGAGACAGGCTGCAAGAGTTGGGATTGTTCAGCCTGGAGATGAGAAAGCTCCAGGGAGACCTTTGAGGCACCTCCAGTGCTTGGAGATACTGAAGAACCACCTGGATGCAATCCTGTCCATGTATTCTAGGATGACCCTTTTTGGGCAGGGAAGTTAGACCAGATGACCCACTGTGATTGCTTCCAACTTGACCAATTCTAGATATTCTGTGAATGAAGAGGCTCCAAGAGAGCTGGAGTGGGACTCTGAAAAATGGCCTGGAGTGACAGAAAAGGGGGAACAGATTCCCACTACCATAGAGCATTGTTATCTTATTGCAAAAGTTCCATACCGTCTCAGTGATTTCTCATGGGCATCTCCTCACAGCACTGACTCCTTCTTCTTCACAGCCAACAAACCCCACCACCCTCCTCACCCAGCTAACCCACTCTTTTGTAGCACTTGTCCTCTTATTGGGCACAGCTGTGGCCTATTAAGGGCAGGCCTGTTCCTAAGCTTTGGTGATTAGTACAGCTGCAACTCCTCAGGTGTGAGACTACCTTCTGCACTATCTTTATTTTCTTACATTCTATCCCCCCACAACAGAGCAGGCTAGATGGGATATTATGAAGAAATTGCCCACAGAAGCTTTTGATGCCTCATCCCTGGAACAGTCCAAGGCCAGGTTGGATGGGGCTTGGAGCAACCTGATCTAGTGGAAGGTGTCCCTGGCCATGGGAGAAGGTGGAATGAGCTGGTCTTTAAGGGCCCTTACAATCCAAACCATACTGTCATTCTGTGATTCTATAAGTAAAATTAGTACTGGAGTAGCAGCATTCAGCAGTGACCTGGGCAGGCTGCTTGCTTCCCTGGGTGAAGTTATGCTGGTTTAAATCAACTTCATAACTGGCTGGGCACTGTGTTGGCAGAAAACATGCAAACCCTACTGTTCAGCCACCTCAGGCTAAATTTGTTTCCTTAGCCATGGAATCTCTGGGATACAGAGCCTCATATTTATACAAAGTTTATGAAACTACACTTTATCCAAACTTTTATACATGGACTGATCATTAAGAGAATGACTGGTCTGCCTGACTTCCGTGGGAGGGGATGGATGTGTAGTTAAACTGGTGCCTGCAGCTGAAGAGGGGAACTTCCCCATGGGCTGGTCTGTGGCCTGCTGAAACAGCACACAAGGAACTTGGGGTTTAGATTATATCAACACATTTTGCTTCCTCCTATCATGACAGGCCAAACCAGTAAAGAGATACAGATTTTATATTGAAACCAGTTCTCCAAACACCTCTCCAAAATAGTTGGGCAAAGTATAATTGGGATAATAGAGCCCAGGATAATAACAGAGTTGAAGCAGGTATTTTGCTAGAGGTTGCAGGAATAGCACTGGAGAATAGGAAATGCCTAAAAGAGGGGAATGGACATACAGAGAACACACAAAATACAGGGGTGAATTCTTATGGATGAAGTAAGCAGAACTGTGGAATAGCAGAAAAACTGAAGTTGGAAGAAATCTCCCCTTCCATCAAGCAGCTCAAACCACCTTGGAGAAATATTTGGGGCCTGAAGATACATGACTAGTCAACACCTCTGAGCATTAAATCAAGATTAATAGTTTCATACAACTTAACTGCAGTACAGCTGCAGATGCCTACATATTAACAGGATTTAACAGGGGATTAAACCAATTTTAGGAGTAAAAGAACCTTGGAAGCATCTTCGTTCCTCCCTTGGGAGGGTCAGTGTGACTCCGTCAGGAGGAGTACCACCAGGGCATGGGGTTTGGGGGGCACAGAGGGGAGGAATAACTGCTTGGAGCAGACCTGCAGCAGCCTTTGCCCCACTAGGTGAGTCATTGCAAAATCTGGGTAGAGGGGTCGTGAGGAAAGGGAGAGAGAAGTGAACAGAGTAGAAAACGGATGCCGCCATACAACTGTTTTGTGTAGGATTTCTGACAGTTCACGGAGTCAGAGGCAAGAAGGGACCATCAGCTGATGGAGGCTGACTTCCTGTATTTTGGTTCCATCCTGTTGCCTTGGGTGCAGACTGTACTCCTACCCCATTCACAGTCCCAGAGGGTCTCACATCTCTGGGCTCCCAGTTGTGCTGGAAAAGCTCAGCTCTGTGGCACAATTTGGGGTGATGGCTACTGCAGTTTGAGCTCTGTGCAGCTGTTCAAGGAAGCAGAACATTTGGCTCAAGAAGGAGATTGCTGTGGAATCCCTTGGGAGGAAACAGTGTTTCATTATAATCCAGAAAGGTCTGGAGGGCTGGATTTAATTTTTTTTCCAGTTTTAATAAATGTGGCTTAAATGTAAAATGTTGTGATCTATGAAATAAATATGGAAAATATTTTTGACATTTCTTGTACTGCTTTGAGCTCTCCTCAGCATGATCATGTAAGTGTCCAGCCTGAGCAAAGACACATGAGGACGAAAGGTGAGAGGCAAAGGAATGGGGAAAAAAAACCCTCAATGCAGCACAACTGCAAGTGCAAGTTCACAACTATTGGGAGATGATGAGACACCTGCCAAAACAAGAAATGCTGGTTTAGAAAGAGCAGAACTGTCTTGTGCAGACTCTGCTGAAAGGATCTACCCTGAGCACACAAAACTGGCTGCTGCTGTGTTTGAGAATGCAGACTGAAAACAGCGGGCTCTTCCCCAATGAGACACACCCCAGGGCTGTCTTTATAACAGGACTGTGTGTTTTAGAAATAACATTGGATAGAAGCATTAGCTGGGAATCTGTGAGTCAGCTTGTGTTTGGTACTGGCAGATAAATATTCTAATAAGTACATGGAATAATAGCCACCTTGAAGGAACAGCCCCAGCTGCTGATATGGCCAACAGGTTTGCTAACAATGTACAGAGATTGGCAATGGGAAGTCGTTGTGGTTAAGTCCTGACCAGTCAGTGAGAGGCAGGAAAATGCATTCCTTGGCTGAACTGTGCTCCAGCAATGGGTAAGAGGTGAGGGCTTTTCTGGAGCCTCCAACGCCGTCTTTGCTCCAGGCCAGAAGTGCTGCATGGGCTATGGGTTACTTGATATTTTATGGATAGCATTGCCTCTGTCCCAAAGGGTGGGACTCACCTCACCGGGCCTGTGAAACTGGCAGCAACTGGAAGATGCTTAGCTGAGATTTCAGGAAGGAATCCTTCCCTGTGAGGGAGGTAAGGCACTAGTACAGGCTGCCCAGAGAAGCTGTGGCTGCCCCATCCGTGGGAGTGTTCAAGGCCAGGTTGAAGCAGCCTGGTCTAGTGGAAGGTGTCCCTGCCCATGGCAGGGGGTTGGAATGAGATTTGTCTTTTAGTGCCCTTCTACTCCAACCCATCCTGTGATTATGTCTTCTTCAGAGGTTTTTTTCTGTAGTCAGTAGAGAATTGACCATAAGTCTGGGATACCTCTCCTATGTGAAAAGGCTGAGGAACTTGCAGTTGCTCAGCCTGGAGAAGAGAAGGCTCCAGGGAGACCTTATTGCAACCTGTCCGTACTTCTAAGGGGGCCTGTAAGAAAGATGTACAAAACAAACGTTCAAAGTAAATTTTGTCTTTGAAACAGGAAATCAAAACTGTGCCATGCTTTGGTCTGCAGATGAGTGTAAGTGAGATATCCAATTATCTGTTGTGTTTGGAAAGCCTTTAAAGACCCAGGAGAGAGTATACACCACAGGGCTGCAGACACCCATGTACAGCAGCTCAAAAATCTGTAGATTTCTGCAGTTTGTAGAATCCCAGAATCATCTTGTTCTAATCTCCTGCCATGGGCAGGGACACCTTCCACTGTCCCAGGCTGCTCCAAGCCCTGTCCAGCCCGGCCTTTGACACTGCCAGGGATCCAGGGGCACCTGGACACCATCTCTGTGCAACCTGTGCCAGGGCCTCACCATCTTCACAGGGATGAATTTCTTCCCAATTCCTTCCCAATATCCCATCTAACCCTGCCTTCTGTCAGTGTGAAGCCATTCCCTCTTGTCCAAGGCCCCTCTCCAATTCTCCTGGAGCCCCTTTAGATGCTGAAACGTGCTGAAAGGTCTCCCCAGAGCATTCTCTTTTCCAGGCTGGACACCCCCAGCTCTCCCAGTCTGTCTCCAGAGCAGAGGGGCTCCAGCCTGTAAGACGCATGTTAGACATCCTCATACACATAACAGACGTGCTTTCAGGGCCTCAGCTGAGATCAGAGGTTTGGTGTGCACCATGTCAAGCAAACAAAAGATGTTTTCTGCAGGAACCTCAGAAGTGAGCGGCAGGAAGGACTTGGCCAATGGAGGAGCCAAGCAAAGAAGGTGAGAGGAATGGTGAGCACAGAACTGAAGAGCTGTGATTTTTGCAGCAAGAGGTGACCTTCTAGGCACTGTGAGGGGCACTGCACTGGCAAGACAGAGGAGCAGCTTAAAGAAAAAGTATGCAAAAATGTCAGATTCTGGGGGCTGCAAAAGGCTGCAGCTCTATGGAGAACGGAGGTGACAGCTGCAAAGAAGGTGCTTTGTTTGGTGCAGGCTCAGACTGTGAGGCAGGGGAAGGATGGAGTCACAAGAGCAATGTGTTTGAGAGATGAGCTGGTCCCAGCAGCAATGGGGGAGTTCCAACATGCTCTCAGAGAGTGTCACAGATAACCCAACTCCTCAGACCACCTCTCAATCCTTTGGCTCACACAGAAACCTCATCACCACATAAAGTGTCTCTTTTTCACAACGAGCCCCATTTTACTTTTGTTATTCTTTCACTCTCCCTTTGCTTAGAAATGAATGGATTACCTTTGAGGCAAAATAGCAAGAAAGAGGTGATTCACCTGCACACAGAACTCAAGGTAAAGAGTGAGGAGCATGAGGGGAAAATAATTCAACTTGTGATGAGAGGCATTATGAGTGGGAACCAGGGGGTAAAGAATGGGAATTTTCATGCTGGAATAATTTTAACAACATACAACAAGCACCTTGCCATAATTAAGTGCTAAGAAATAACAACCTACCATTAAGTGATCGCATTATAGTCTCAACAGTGATCATGTAGAAGCCTCAATATCCATGGTGTCAAACCAGGATGTTCACAGGAAGATGAATGAGTAGTTAAAACATGAAAGCTCCTCACCAGAAGACTTTCTCCAGGAAATGCCTGCAAGCTCAATTGTTGTTGCTTAAATAAACAGAACAGCATTGTTGAATATGAACATTTTTACATTGTCTTATAAAAATGTCAGAATAAAGGTGAAGAGGAAGTATTTTACAGCAAATATCCAGAGGCAAACCTGTTTTCTGCATAATTTGCCATTGCTTTAACACCCCAAACTCCCTAATTTGCCTAAGGTACCATGCTGCAATCTGTGCTTTCTGACACCATTTTAGGGAGTCCCCTGCCCTGGAGAAGGGTTATTTCACAAAATCATGGAATGGGCCTTTAAGATCACCTAGTTCCAAACCCCTGTCCTGGGTATGGATGCTGCTCACTAGATCAGGTTGCTCAGGGCCCTTGACTTCTTCTAAAGCTGTTTTGTGAGGGATGTTAATATATCATTTTGTTCTGGTTTAGGGCAAGAAATTCTCATTTCTATATTCCTTTTCCTGGTGTGAAAATATCTCCACCTTCCTCTGCCCAGTCTCACAGAGCATGACGAACTCCTGGCTGAGGGCTAGAAAGGTTGCAGAAACTTCTGAGGAGCACCTCATCCAAGAATTGGGACTGCTGGTGTTACTTTCCTCAGTCTGGTAGCTCATATTAGAGGAAAAGGATTAAAAAGGCTTAGAGGGGGTAACTGGTCTTGTGTTTGGATGAGAATCACTGTGAAGATGGTGATTAAATGCTCCACTGTCTGTTTTTAGAGGATTTGCCTTGTGGGAGGTGATCCTATAAAAATTACCTGTCTACCTAGGAAGTGCTGATAGCTGATAAACAGGCAAGGCAGGAGGGTGGATGGGGGTGACTCAGGAGCAAGGAGCTCTCAGGGAAATGAACTCTCTTTGTAGACACTGAGATCGTTACCTTGCTTCAGCCTCTGTCAGCCAGGATTGAGATCTGTTACATGAGCTCAGACTCCACTTAGGAGACGTGGGCACTTCACATGGGGTGAAGCCATGGGATTTCATGGGTCAGTGGCCACCTCTTGTCTCCAGAGGGAAACTGACATCAGATGGGTGGAGAAACCACCGAACCAGCATCAGTGGAGATGACCAGGTGCAGGAGTGACAACCACTTAGAATCACACAATCACAGGATGGTTTGGGTTGGAAGGGACTTAAAGAATGTGTTTGAACCCTCTCCCATGGGCAGGGATACTACTCACTAGATCAGGTTGCTCAGGGCCACGTCCAGCCTTGAACACTGCAAGGGATGGGGCCATGCAAAACCTTGTTGGGAAGGCTCAAGATATTAACTGGGAAATCTCTTCATAGTGCCAGGGGTGTTCCTCAGTAGGCCTGCAAATCAGAGGACCTGTTTGTAATATGTGAGTCTTGAGAACCTCACCCCTGGGGTGCTCTGACTTGTGTGAATGCTGCCCTAAGCCACTGTACCAGGACACCAAGATGGAACAGCTCATCCCAGACAGTTCAGGTCACCTTTGCTTTAGCCTGTCTCCACTACAGGGTGACAGAATCAGGATTAAGAACCTGCAGATGGATAGAAATTGGCCCGCCAAGTCCTCTGCTTTCCAGCTTCTTCACTGCTGAGTTAAACTAAGCTACATGAGAGCACATTCATAGAGAGCATCTCCAGAGCTCTGTCAGCACCCAGAAATCACAGATGCTCCCAGACATCTTCTCTGTCCCTCACATCTTCTGTAATTATGCAGAGGACTTGTCCATCACACTGGCATCTCTAGTTTCTGCACCAAATGCCTGGATCAAACCCACAAGTAGCTTTTCCAGGTTACATATTAGGAAGAAGTTCTTTGCTATAAGGATGGTGAGGCCCTTCTCTAGACAGGTTGTCGGGACAAGCTGTGGCTGCCCCATCCCTGGGACTGTCCAAAGCCAGGCCGGATGGGGCTTGGAGCAGCCTGGAACAGTGGAAGGTGTCCCTGCCCATGGCAGGGCATCAGAACTGGATGGTCTTTAAGGTCCTTTGGAACCCGAATCATTCTATGATTTTATGGAGGCTGCAGCTCACTTGCCCTTGGCACAATGCATCACAGTCCCATGACATATCTTATAAATCTACTTTTGGTGTCCAGGTCTCAGATGACCGATATCTTGCAGACACACAGGATGAAGTCCTGCACTTTCCCATCTCCTCCTCATTACCCCT
Source organism: Agelaius tricolor (assembly GCF_023055355.1). NCBI lineage: Eukaryota > Metazoa > Chordata > Aves > Passeriformes > Icteridae > Agelaius > Agelaius tricolor. The sequence continues at coordinate 2,595,565 of NW_027269314.1, forward strand.
GATATATCCCAGCTCCCTAGTGCTAGTAGGAGCACATTGCAGTCCACTCCACCTAGCACCAGCTGCCTACAGCCCCAGCAACCTGATTTCCTTTCCAGCTTGCAAAAGCCAGGCCAGAGCACCCCATTTCTGGATGAGAGACTGTCCTCTCTGTGCCATGCACTCACCCTTCCACAGCTGACCCCAGCCACAGACAAGTTCCAGCAGTTTCTCTTTGCAGGATTTTTGTGCAACATTTAAAGCAAGTGCATGAACTACTGGGAACAAAGCCTTTTCCTTGAGGAAATGCCCTTTAGAAGGCATCAGCTCTTACCACATCCACAGCTTCTGGCAGCCCTTGGCTTCCCCAAAATGCACCCCAGCTGCTTCGGAATGGGAACTGCTATAGGGAGGCAAAGTAAAAATTCGTTGCATAGGATTTGGTTTCTTTCTGGCATAGTCGGAAGAGAAGAAGGGAATGAAAAGGAAAAAGCTTAGTGACATCAGACTTGGCTTTCCAGAGCAGAGCATCTGAGTGCCTCACTTCTGCACCCGAGTGCCTCACCTCCCTGCCCCACTCCCAGCACTCAGCCAGCTCAGCTCGTGGCTCAGCTCTACTTGAATGCAGACAGATTCTTCCCTGTGAGGGTGGTGAGGCCCTGGCACAGAGTGCCCAGAGGAGCTGTGGCTGCCCCATCCCTGGAAGTGTCCAAGGCCAGGTTGGACAGGGCTTGGAGCACCCTGGGATAGTGTTCCTGTGCATGGCAGGGCATCAGAACTGGATAATTTTTAAGGTCCCTTCTAACCCAAACCATCCTGTGACCGTATTATTCTATGATTTGACACATAAACACTGTCAGGCCAACAAACAAGAAACTTCAGGCTTTGAGATCTGGCTTTGCAGCTTTGTCATTCTTCAGTCCCCAGTGCAGGATTTTTGGTGCAGTGTCTTCTGCTCCAAGCAATTCCCCACTCCAGCACACAGGCTGGCTGCTGCAAGGCAGGAGCACAATATATCTGCCCACAGCAGCTGAATTGGCCTGAGCTCTGCAGAGCTATTCAGCCATGAAAATGCCCCTCCTTGCCATCCTGGAAGAATTTACTTTAATGATGAGAGACATTCTGTTTTGAGTCTTGTCAAAAGGGTAGGACACCTTTCAGGGAGATTTCAGCTCATCCTTGGGAGCATCCCATGCAGTCAGAGAGCTCAGAGCTTCTCTTAACCCTCTCCTAACCTGGAGTCAGGAATTTCAGAAGCTCAATGCAGGACTAATACAAGACTTGGAATTATAATATATATAATTAATACAAGGCTTGGCATTTGCATTTTTAAAATTATTTTTCTTGGTGATCTTCTTAATGTGTTTCTCCCAGCCCTGTCTGCAAGTGCTGGTGATCCATCATTCTCCACATCTCCAGCTCCCACACCACCTTTGGCATTCTTGACCACCAGAATCATAGAATGATCAGGCAATCACAGAATGGGTTGAGTTGGAAAGGACCATCTCATTCCACCCCCCTGCCATGGTCAGGGACACCTTCCACTAGCCCAGGTTGCTCCAAGCCCCATCCCACTTGGCCTTGAATACTTCCAGGGAGGATATCAAGGATTATCACAGAATCACAGAATAAACTAAGTTGGAAAAAACCTTTGAGATCATCGAGTCCAACCTGTGACCTAACATTACCTTATCAGCTAAACCACGGCACTGAATGTGCCTCATCAAGCCTTTTTTTAAACACCTCCAGGGATGGTGACTCCACCACCTCCCTGGGCAGCCCAGTCCAATGCCAAACCACTCTTTCTGTGAAGAATTTTTATCATCTAATACCTAGCCTAAATGTCCCCTGGCACAGCTTGAGGCTGTGAGCTCTCATCCTGTCACTGTTCCCTGGGAGAAGATACTGACCCCCAGCAGGCCACAACTTCCTTGTGGGCACTTGCAGACAGTGATGAGGTCTCCCCTGAGCCTCCTCCTCCCCAAGCTAAATACTCCCAGCTCCCTCAGCTGCTCTCCACAGGGCTTGTGTTCCAGGCCCTTCACCAGCCTCATTTCCCTCTCAAGGTCCTTCCTAAGCCAAGGGACCAGAACTGGCCACAGCACTCAAGGTGTGGCCTCACCAGTGTGAGGGTAACAATGCCCTCCCTGCTCCTGCTGGCCACAACATCCCTGGTACATGCTGGGAAACCTCCTATGGTATCTCACTGGAAATGTTCCTGCACCTTGTGTTTAGCCCAATGTCCTAGCACAGCTAAAAGGATACAATTCCTGTCTCCTGTCCTTACACCCGTGTTCTACATCCCATCTCACATTCAGGCAGCCACAGATGGGATTTATCTCCCGCATGCACAGGGCTGTTATCTGTGCCTATGTTTAGGCTGGCAATGCCAGCAGGACCCTGTGCTGCTATCTTCCCTCATTATTCCCTGTATCTCCCTAAGGCAGCAATTTTTCCTCATGCTTCCCCTCTCTGAGCAGCATCTCCTAATAGCCCAGTCTCAGCTGTGGGAGCTACAAAATGTGATAGAAATGATGGGATATTTATTCTGTCTCCCAGCTGGGCTGCACTGACTGTCAGGGCTTTGAAGAGCCCAGATTTAGGACAGAGCTGCAAAGAGCAATTTGTGAGTCAGGGGCTGAGATTTTTAGGGGGTTAATAAAGACCCTCCCCATTAGTGAGGTGGCTGGAGGAGATGGTCATCTTGAAAGGAAGTGGTTGTAAGGTTCCCTGGAGGAGAATACTTACTGTGGAAGTAGGCATTTCTCTCTGTGAGAGCAGCCTGATCTCTCTTACTAGTTATTAGTAAGTAACTATAATAACTAAATTAGTAATAGTAGGCTGAGAGAGCTGGGGGTGTTCAGCTTGGAGAAGAGAAGGCTTCAAGAAGACCTTACTACCCCTTCTAGTGCCTAAAGTGGCTTCAAGAGAGCTGTAGAGGGACTTTGGACAAGGGAATGGCTTCACACTGTAGAGGACAGGGTTAGATGGGATATTGGAGAGAGAATCTTCCCTGTGAGGGTGGTGAGGCCTGGCACAGGCTGCCTGGAGAGGTTGTGGCTGCCCCATCTGTCCCAGGTCAGGATGGGCAGGGCTTGGAGCACTCTGGTCTAGTGGAAGGTGTCCCTGCCTATGGCAAGGATTGGAATGAGATGGTCTTTAAGGTCCTTTCCAACCATTCAATGATTAATAATAATATTATCTGGTTTTGCAGCAGCATCTGAAGTTACAACCACAAAGGATGTACTGGTCATCCCACTCTGAAGAGGACATCCCTACCATGGGGCTGATAAGGCAAGCTGCATTTTTTGGGTCACTGTGATCAGTGATGACTTCCCAGGTTGGGTCTGAGATGGTTTAAAATTTAGGCCAAGAAGTCATATCACCCTAGTCCCTCCCCTGCTGACTATCCATCAAAGGCATAACTTGAATCCTGAGCAAAATATTCCTATCTCAGTAATTCTGGAGAAAAGAAAGTCCTACAAATAGGGCAGGAATGTAAATCCACTGATTCTCCTTTTTCTTCCACAATCCTCAGGTACTACAACTAACAAAGTAATGGAGTAAAATTATGGATTCAGCACAATGTGAAGACAAATTTTTCCAATTTCTCTTTGAGTTCTCTGTTCCAGATCACCCCAAGGGAGATGGTTACAGACTGACAGCACATCAGAGCTCAGCAAACCAGGAGCTGCTGTGCCTCAGTGTTTTTCTCCATGCCAAAACCCGGTCACCCCTTGCTGTGAGTCAGGAAGGAATATTCCCAATGTAAATGAGTTTATAGTATATATAAATTAAGCCCTGGAGGACTTGCCAGCAGAACAATTCTCTGTCTGAGCAGTTCCTACCGTGCACTTTATAGGGAGGGAGTGGTTTGGTCTCCATGCCCAAATCCTCCTGATATTACCAGGGAAAGAAGCAATTACTCCCAACAGCTTTGCTGAAGTAGCTTGTCTAGCCCAGGGAGGCCACTAAACTCATCACAGCAAGCTGATGAGCACATGGTGGGAACAAGGCTCAGTCACCACACAGCCACTGTGGATTCTGGTCTGTTCTCAGCCCTGATGATTTTTTGCAGTGATTTATTTAAGCCCATATCAGAGTTGCTCAAGAGCTGAGTCTGCAAGCCAAGTCCGTCACTCCTGGGACTGATTTTTTTATTGTAGGACAATCCATCCTGCCATGACAGTGTCTCTTTATCATCGAACAATGTTGCTCAGAGCATGTCACCACCTTATTTTTCATTCATGGGTCATCTGGTTTTGTTTGTTGTTCACTAGGAGACAAGCATGTGCTCAGCCATTTAGGATCATTAATAGATGATGTTGCTCTTCAGGGAGCAAGCCAGGGAAAACACATACTGGGTTGGGAAGTGTTGGTCACAGGAGTGTGCAGCAATATTTTCTCATGAATTTTACATCTCTCTGTCCTCAGAGTGGAGTTCTCCACTTTTCCATGCTTTAGCAGGTAAACTTAGTTTTGGTTTCCTTCATTGCACATGAAATCATGTGCTGGCAGAAAGTCGATCCAGATAGCTGGACATGTTCTAGCTCCAGGCAATGCCTTTTCCATGTCTGAGAAGCCTTAATGCTGTTCCCTCAAAGCACAAGGGTGAAACTCTTCCTTTTTCTCAGGAAAACCATTCTGGCTGCAGCATGATTCATCTGTCAGGGCTGGGGGACTGTCTGTTGTCTCCACATTTCTCCATGCACCAGAAGTTGTGGTCATGTCCTCTGGAATGGCCTCTGATGGACCACGGGGCAAAGGCAGCATGGAGGAGAGGCTCTGATGGGAAGGTCCTCTGCAGCCAGGGAGGAAATTATCTAGAGATGTTGTTAATTTAGCAAATGAACATTAAGTGTTGCTCCAGCTGTAGGTGGCTTCAAGAAGCTGCAAAGCTTCTTGGTCAGGCTTTTTTCTGCTGGTTTGGTGATCACATATGTTATAATATGGTCGGGTTCAGAATCACAGAATCACTTAGGTTGGAAAAGAGGTCTAAGATCATTAAGTCCAACCATTAACCCAACACTTCTACCTATGCAGTACAAATATCAATTTAAGACAGGGTGCTGATGAGGGTTGGTCAAGCCTTCATACACCTGCCTTGAAATCACTGGTCAGTGGTTTCACCTCATTATGCAGATTCCTAAAATACCTGTTCCTCTTCCTCTCTTCAGTTACCCTCATGGTGCATTTTTCTTCCTTATATCCAGTTGGATTTCTTTTTCCTGCAAATTGCACCTCATCCCTTCACTGTGAATGTGTAGGAAGTCTTGTCTCTCCTCTGTCTGTCCTCTCTGTCATCCTCCCACTGTTGAGATAGTAAAAGGCTTTACAAGACCACTTTAAAATTTATTTGTATACAACCAGTTCTTGACAAGTTCTCTTTTAAATATTCCTAGCTTCCGAAGCTCCCCTGCAATCTGGAGAGCTGAAAATATGGAATTGTTGCACTGGCCATGTAGGAATGCCTGGGGAAATAGAAGAGCTCAGCTGGATCCTGGGAAGGAGCACAATACAGGACCAGGTTTGTCCTGAAGAACTATCCATCTCTACAACTTTTGATGGGGCTTTGTTTTATAGCAACCATCTTGCAACTCTTTTCTCTAAAGTCTTTTTGAGTATTTAGGCCCATTCCTTCACTCTGTTGCCACATCCCAGGCTGTGGGGTTCATTTGGACTCCTGGAAGTTAGGGAAGCCACAGCATGCTTTGTGTGCATGAGCTGCTCACTCTCTGCCTGGACTGCTCTGTGCTCTCCTCCCTCCATCCTGAGGATGCCTGAGATGGGTTGCACTCATCAGGCCTTATCTTAGCCTTGACACCAAGTTGAGTCATACAAACTGTTCCCATGTCCTTCAGCTTCTCGATGGAGCCATATATCCTTCAATTTTCTGCCTGCTCCTGCCCCAGACCATTTGTATCACTACCTTGGTGGACACATGTCCCTTTGCTTCCAAGGGACATGCCTGGGTGCTTTGAGCTCTGTTCTCAGCTACCTGCCTCTGTGAAGGTTTTCAATATTTTTTAACAACCACTTTCAATAAAGAGCATTGATTTGGGACGGAAGGAAGTCTCTGAGCAGGCCAGGGCTAGAGAAGAATCTGAGTCTGGGCAGGTCTGCCCTGGCTCTCTCTGCTACTAAGCTGGCCTGGCTGTGATATGAAGGTTTCTAAGTCTAGCTCAACACCCCAGCCTGTGCCACCACAAAAGTGTCTTTGGGCTTAAAAAATTAAATAATGCTGAGCTTTCCAAATTTGCCACACATACAACTGCTTAAGCTGGAAGGAGAAATGTGACTTTCATGAGACCTTTTTTCTTCTGGCTTCTGGGAGGCTGAGCCCAGGAAATCATAGAATCACAGAATGGTTTGTGTTGGAAGGGAATTTAAAGGTTACCCAGTTTCAATTCCCCTGCCATGGGCAGGGACACCTTCCACTAGCCCAGGGTGCTCCAAGCCCTGTCCAACCTGGCCTTGGACAATTCCAGGGATGGGGCAGCCACAGCCACAGCTTCTCTGGGCAGCCTGTGCCAGGGCTCACCACCCTCACATGAAAGAACTTCATTGTTAATATTTCATTTATTTTATATAATTAAAATTCATTTGCACAATAAATCCACTCCTTGCAAGGCCCTTTTGACACCTCCCAGTACTGCAGAACCTTGGACACCCCAAATTCTTTTGGGGGCACTGCTTTTCCCCAGCTCAGTGAGTTAATGACTTTCAGAGCAGAAATGCAGTGTGCCACGTGCTTGTGCAGCTCTGGCCTCAGCTGGGAGATGTATTCAAGCACCCTCTGAGATCCTTTCACTGGGATGTCTCCTGGCACTAAGAGCCTGGTTTAGTGGCATGGTTAGGGAAGACCCACATCCCAAGGAGTCCAGCAGGATTTCCATCCAGTTTGCTGAATTACTTGACAAAATTACATCATGAGGACCATTTCCAGGTGATGCCAAGTTCTCTTTGAGCCTCTTGGACTGCACAAGCAAGAAAAAGCTCAGGACTCAGCTGGAAGGATGTCAGCAAAGGGAGAGAGCTTGCTCCCACCAGCAGCCCCATGGCTGCCACACTACTCCAGCCCTCAGAGGTGACTTGAAGACACAGCAGAAGATCTGCTGGGAAAGAAGGAGCCGTTTTCATTTGCAGGTCACAAAAAAGGCATTTGTGACTGCAGCCGCCTTACAAACACAGGCCCCTTATTGTTTGCAAAGACACCCTTGGCAACCTTTCGGAGCAGCCTGGAGATGAACCAAGAAGGCCTTTGTGAAGCCTCATAAAGGGGCATTATGAGCAGGGGGCCCCACGGGAGGGTGGGATGTGCCGGGGTGATCCTCCCCAGAGGGAGCTGTGGGAAGCACCAATCTCTAGGAGATGTTTTGTGCTGGAGCTGGTGTACCAGGCTCTCATGTGCTGGGGATAGGCCCGTTGCTCCCACCTTCCTGCACAAAGCATCCTCACAGTGAAGAGAGAAGTTCTTCAGGAAACTGAGCAAGAGATGTGGATGATCTGACTTGAAAAACTTCACTGATGCCCATCATAGTTACAGCTGGAATGGGAGTTGAGGAGTTTGGGTCTTGGTCCTGCTGCTCTGCAGCAGAGCATCTGATAGCCCTGGGCAGATGTCCCAGACCAAGAAAATCCTGTCTTCTTGTGAAAATATAAAATAACAACTGCTGAAATCCAGTCCTTTTTGCTTAATGGGATATTAGTGATCAGACCACAAGCCCAAGACAGGCTCTTTGGTTCTGGAAAGGGTTTTCCTTGCCTTTGGTCACTTGGCATCATGAGGAAGACCTACCAGCCAAGAAAAAGCACTCTCTGGAGGGAGCATGAGTGTGTTATGGATGATAAAACAAAGATGACTTCCTCTTGAGATTATAAGCATGGTCTCACACTTGGAGGGAGGGGGGGGGGGGGGGGGGGGGGGGGAGATCTTCCTTTTGTTGGTTCTGTGGCCCAAGGACCACCTGCCTTGAGATGCTGAGACGAGGCAGCTGAGTACCCAGCCATGGCAAGAGGTACCTGCAGCCTTCCTCAGGAAGGGTGATCTAAAATCAGGGATGATTTTCTGTTTCTGTATCTCAGGGTGTCTTGTTGAGACAGGAAGAAATGATATGGAAGCTCCTAAATTCTTCCAGTGTGCTTGTCACAGCAGTGAGAGCAAACCAGCCTTTCAGGAGGAGAAAATTGGTTTGTGTGAGAGCCCCAGTCAGGACTGTGCTTCTACAAACAGAGCAAGGGGAAGAAGCAAAGGGCGGAGAAGAATCAGGCAAATGCAACCCTGGGTGTATTTTATGGAGGTGACAGTAGCAAGGAATATTCCAGCTGTGCTGGACCACAAACTCTGCAGGCTGAGGCCACAAACCACACGTGGACTCTGGGGAATGGCGCTCTCCCTCCTTCTTCCACTGGTTTTGTGACAAGGTCTGCCCCAAAGCCAGCCCTCTTGTCACAGGTGGAGGGTGTGATCACACAGCAGAGGACACTCTATGTGGTCACAGGAGCTGCACATGTGTCCCTTTACTCAGACCAGATGTGTGAGCTAAGCCCACCCACAGCCCAGCGTGTGCCCCCTGTGGAAGGGGGCTGCAGTTGGGTCACTGGATGCATGTGACAGTCGGGGGTGTTGAGAAAAGGCCATCAGGGCTCTTTGCCCTTGAGAAGATGGAAAGGTGGCATGAGCCATCCTGCAAAACCCTAACGTGGGGATGCCCAGAGCTGCCCCTCACCAGAGCATCCCCACACCAGGCTGAAAGTCTGCATTCAGCATGGACTGGCAGAGGTGAGATCAGGCTGCATGCCTAAAAAAGGGCTTACAAGAAAGCTGGAGAGGGACTGGGGACAAGAGATGGAGGGACAGGACACAGGGAATGGCTTCCCACTGCCAGAGGGCAGGGATGGATGGAATATGGGGAAGGAATTTTTCCCTGTGAAGGTGGGGAGGCCCTGGCACAGGTTGCCAAGAGAAGTTGTGACCGTCCCATCCCTGGCAGTGTTCAAGGCCAGGTTGGATGGGGCTTGGAGCACCCTGGGATAGTGGCAGGAGGTTGGAATCTATGGTGTCTTGTCTGTGGGCTCCATCTCCTGGCTGCTCTGCAAACCCTGCTGCTACCACCCTGCTGCTGTGCAGGCACTGCTACCAACACCACCTCTGCTCCCTCCCAGAGACCTCTCCATGCAGCAAGTCCTTTTCCGAAAGAGCTGTGAAATCACATCCCAAATGCCAGGGGTTTCCCCAAGATGTGCTCCTGTCACAAACCCAGAACAACATTTAGACTCATTTAGGTCAGAAAACCACTCCAAGACCATTGAGTCCAACTGCAACCCCAGCACTGCCAGGACCACCACTGCCCCATGTCCCCAAGTGCCACATCCACAGGGCTTTGAAATCCCCTCCAGGGATTCTCAAGCCCCTTCCCAGCTCCCTCAGGGATTCTCCAGCCCTTCCCAGCTCTGTTCCTGCCCTGGCCACGCTCCAGCCCCTCCAGGGCTCTCCAGAGCTGCCCCAGCCCTGGAGGTGCCCCAGCAGTGCCAGCACAGGGACACTGTGGCACTGCCCTGACCCTGCTGCCACCCCAGAGCTGGCACAGCCCAGGGGCCTTCTTGGCTGCTCCACATCATCCCCCTCTGAGGTTCCTTCCAGATGTAATCACCCTGTGTATCACTCATCAGGTTGGATCTGTAGCACCTTCCAGCTGAAGAGATTTCAGCACTCGAAGTGATTTGGCTCCAACCTCCCCGTGGTGAGAAGTCCCATCCGAGCCACAGGGCTCTCCTTTCCACACTGCTCAGAGAAGGCTTTGCAACTCCCCATGACAGCATTTGGAGCAGCCCAGCTTCCACAATCTGTGCTGGAGTACGGAGAAGCTTTCTCAGCAAGGATAAATTTGCCAGAATCAAGATCCCAGACTATTTACAAATTCAAGCCAAATTATTTTTACCAGGCAAAAGTCCTGCAGAATCTGGGCAGAAGGACTGCTGGAGGAACTGGTGAAGCCCTGTTTTACTGGAAATGTCAGTGGCTGCACCATCCTGCCACTGCGGACCCACAGGATCCCTTCAACCCCAAGCTGCAGCCCACTGGGACAGTCTGAGGGTCCTTAAAATCCATGCACCACTGCTTAAACTTGAAACACTTCTTCCCTGCCATAGCAACAAGGCTGGCTGGTATCCTGACATGGTTCAGGGCTCTGTGGTGTCCTGATCAAGCTGTTCAGCTGAGTGTGAAGCACTTAAGTAATCACTAAGGTGACGCTGGGAACAGCTCGAGCTGATAGGGCAGAACATTCACTCAGAACAGAGAAAAAAAATTAAGAATCCTTCTCTTTTTCTCTTTCATTACTCATACAAAATTGCCCTGATGTGGGCAGAGAGAAGGAGAAGAGCATTCCCCCAACTCCAGCCTCTGTCTGTGAGTCTGGGATCCCCTGGACAGGCCTCTAAGGCAGCATCCTGGTCCATATCTCCTACTGGGAGACATAAAAGTGAGAAGGCTATGAAGACCTGAACTCTTTTTATGATTTATAGGTGCCCAAGTAGTTTCATATTAGGTGAAACATTGCTGTGAAGCCTAGAAGTAAATGAAGATTTTGATTTTTAGAGTACTTTGACAAGAAAGAAAAAAGCAGCACCATTTTCTGTTTGGCACTTAGGAAGTAGACTAGGGCTGCAAGCAAGAAATAAGTGATTCAGGGGTGGCATAGAAGAGAGAGCTGAGAGTAATGGAATTAATATAAGGAAGAACAGGCTGACATGGAAAATGCATTTTCTAACAGCCAGGAGCAGCTCTCCAAGAAAGGGATGAGAGTCCCCAGCATGGGGACTTGCAATTTCCAATAAAATACCCCAGAAAACATCCCACTGAGGATGGTCCCATCCTGTGAGCCCCCACTGGTGGGAAGCATGAATCCTCAGCTCCTCTGCCACTGGCTTGCTCCAGTTTCTCCAATTTTCACACATTCTCCAGAGTTGTAAGACTGACTCTGAAAATTATGAGCAGTAGCAAGATTAATTGCTTCAAAAGCAGAAAAGGAACAGAAAATGCCTGAAGGCACATGGACAGATAATATGCTGTATTCATAAAGGTTTTAATAATTTATTGCCAGCAGCTGTATAAAGTTATTCTGTCCCCTTCCACCACTCCTCTTCAAGGACAACTCAAGGAACACCAATCAAAGGATGTCTTGCATCCTTCTAGGTGGAGTCATTTTTTTCTAACCACAGAAACTTGTTTTCTGGTAAGAAATTAGAAGTACTGTTATTGAGTTCAAGGCTTGTGAAAAATTCCAGATGAATACCCTGGAAATTAAAGACAGTGTTTGCCTTGGTTCTGGCTGGGGAAAGAAAACCTGCTCAGGGGAAGGAGTTAAGCATGTCCTCAAAATTAGCTATGTACTTAAGGGATTCCCTGAAATAAAGCCCAGAATGCAGCATTTCAGGACTCTCCTTCGCTAGACAGTTGCACATCCTTTGTCTCTTAGGTTACAATGTAAGATGCAACTGAAAGTATGTATTCTATTACCATCTTCATAAGCTGTTGAGGTAGGAGGGGCAGTGTTCTTTATCCTCTCCATTACTCATCCCCCTGAGCTCCCTCCTGGGGATATCTTCTGCTAATGGGCCATACAGGTTCCCTGCATGACTCAAAATTCCATCACCCCACTGTGAGATGTTCCGCCCGGGGGAGGAACCAGGCATTCCTACCTGGATATCAGCTGAGGTCTGGAACACAATCAGCAGCACTACCCACCGCATTCCCAGAGGACAAGACCTCCATAACCACCACTGGACCTTCAGAGAAGAACCAGACCCTTCTACAGGATCATCGCTTTGACAGAAACACATCCAGCACTCCAGGGGGACTGCAGTCACCGTTTAATGGCACTGCTCCCAACACCCTGACCCACAGTGTGCCAGGTCGTATTCTGCCTGTATTCACCCTCGAGAGCTCGGGTGGTTCCGCCTGGAGAAGAGAAGAGAGGGGAGACTTTGAAAAGCCTCCAGTGCCTAAAGAGGCTCCAAGGGAGCTGGAGAAGGACTTTGGACAAAGGCGTTGATTACAGGACAAGGGGTAATGGCTTCCCACTGCCAGAGGGCAGGGTTAGATGGGATATTGGGAAGGAATTCCTGGCTATGAGGATGATGAGCCTCTGCAACAGGCTGCCCGCAGAAGCTTTGGCTGCCCCATCTCTGGAAGTGTTCCAGACCAGGTTGGAGAAACCTGGGATAGTAGAAGGTGTCCCTGCCCATGGAAGAAGGTGGAATTAGATGGTCTTTGAGGTCCCTTTCAGCCCAAACCATTCCATGATTCTGTGATCCTCAGCAGATCCTCCTGGCCCAGCACGGCAAGCACCTGCCCCTTAAGCCAGGCTATGAAACTGTTCCCTGTTTTCCATGGAAATAGCATGTTCATCACAAATGTTTTGCTGTTGCTACTCCTGGCCTCCACCAGAGGCTGTTCTCTGACCTCTACAAGCCTTTCCTTTCTCCTGCAGTAATTAATACCCTCATTCACACCCCTGTGGTCTTGGCAAGTTGGCAGGTGGCATAAATACCTTGGCATTAAATATTTCATTACCAGGCAGTCCAAGATACTAACAGGGACAGTAAATAGTAAGTGTCCTCTTTGTGAAGGAAAGTTAACTAATCTATGATACACTGCCTTGCTTGTTTCCACAAGAGAAGCAAAATCATGGTGCCAGCTCTCATTCAAATGCCCGTTAAAAATACCACTTAAATCCTAAAGAAGGGTTTGCCTGAAGAGCTTGTGTGTTATAGGAATTCCTGGGTAAATAAAGACAGGCTCCTGCGTCCGTACAACAGCAAGGATTTCTAAGCAGCTAAAACCTGCCTGGCTGGACCTGCAGGGGAAACAAAATTCAGTATATTTCTAGAAAGACAACAGAGAATTTCCAGTCTCTTCTCTTTCTGTTCATTTCACTGAGCCATGCTACTAGTGTATCTCGCAGTCATTTAATTCGTTTGATTAACTAGTCTGATTCTGCAGCATCTCTGAAGCCTTTTCATTAAAATTAGGGGTTTTCCTCCTCAGTCTAAACCTCCTTTTTTTGTCCAGATCTGTAAATTTCCTTAGCATTAACTGTGCTGGTATAGGAAGGGTAAAAAATTTTTCTTAGCTTATTTTCATAGTGGTTTCTTTTTGTAATTTCCTGATGTTCCTCTTTTGAGAACCTCTAATGCAGGCTGCAAGCTGAATGCCCATCCAGCTGGGACATGAAGAGGATTCTAGAGCATTTCAGGGCCACTGGCCAAAACAGGAGCTCTTCTGGCCCAAGGAGGGGGAGGATGGAGAGGGGTCAGGGAGACAGGATGAGGTCCCCATGGCCTTCTTGCTTCTCTGGCCCTGGAAGTGGCCAAAGAGCCATGTGCAACTGACAGTGTGTGGGGTGGCTTTCTCTCTGTGTAGCACCTTTATTGGCTTTTAAGAGATACAAGCATCTATATGTAATTGTACTCAACCCTCTCTTGCACAGGAGACAAAATAGCTGGTAGAGAACTGTAGGAGAAAAATTAATTTCATTTTCATGGATTTGGGAAGGCAAGGTATCTTGCAGGATAAGACAAAGGAGGTTATTATTGCTTTTCGGTCCTTTTTTTTTTAATGAAAAAGGACGAAAAGAGGAGATAAAACATGCAATTCCTTGGTTCAGGTTCCATTTCAGCCTGTTTTTTCTCACCTAGAAAGTGTCTGATGGACAGAGGGGGATTGTTGTTGTGGTTTTCACCCAAATATAGCACCTAGATCTCAGCTTTTTGCTACTTTGTTTATTTGATATTTCTTTCTTATATGTTTGTTTCTTTGTAATCTGGTATTTCTTTTGCATCTTACACAACCAAAACTTTCAGCACTCATTCTTTGCCAGCTGTCACTCCTCAGATCATTCCTTTCCCAGTCTTCATTGATGTGAATATTGTTTGTGCTATCCAAGGGCTCTCCTCCACCTTAAACCTAATCCAAGCAGTCATGTCCATGACTGAAACCCTCCTGGTAGTGCTGATGAAGAGGCAAGAGGCTTAAAGATTCTCATGTCTTTTTGCTGTCCCTGCTGAATGCTGTGCCCATCAAAGTAACTGAATCTTAACTCACATTGGCTGTATCCAGCTCCAGCGGCAAATTCCACACATAGATTTCAACCCAGCTTTTCTTTCTTGGGAGATCAAGAAGAGGAGGTTGGGAAAATGGTCACTTGCTGTGCTTCAGCTTTTTCCTTCCCTGCCCCTCCTGTACTTCACATCCCCCAGATTCGTGGATTCTTTGTGGCATCCCACATTTTGGAAAGACCATTTTCCTGGAGAGCAGGAGGCACAAAGCTGGAGCAGAAGTGTCAAAGGTGCCTACTCGCATCCGCAGGTATTTGTCCCTGCAAGTGTCAACCACAATCCTTCACTATCTCTTTTATCCCCTCTGGAGGAAACAGCCTCAAGTTGCTCCAGAGAAGTTGCAGGCTGGGAATTAGGGAAAATGTCTTCCTGGAAAGGCTGTCCAGCCCTGGCACAGCTGCCCAGGGCAGTGGCAGAGTCCCCAGTCCCCATCCCTGAAGAGATTTAAAAGCTGTGTGGGTGTGGCACTTGGAGATGTGGGTTAGTGGTGGCCTTGGCAATGCTGGGGTAGCAATTGGACTTGGTGATCTCAGAGGGCTTTTCCAACCTAAAAAATTCTGTGATTCTGTGATTCTCTCCAAAGTTCCTTTGATATCCCTGTTTTCCTCTCCTACTGCTGCTTTCTCTGCCTCTTTTCCTTGTTAACAGCAACACAGAGGTGCCAACTGCCATTCTCGTGACCTTCATGTATTTTATATTCACTTATCAAATGCTTCAGAAGGGAGGGAGGTAAAGGTGTTTTGTGTTTTATATCTTATTGATGGGATTCTCTCCAGTGCTTTTGATACACAGACTTGAGTCAATTGATTTCTGGCTGTGTTGCCTCCCTCCTGTCTGCACTGAATTGGTTTTCATGTGCAGATTGCAATCACACTGATCCTGTGTGTGCACAAGCATCCACGAGATTAACTTGCAGAACTGCAATGCAGGTGGCATTGAGATTGTTCAAAAGGAAAAAAAAAATCAGGGCTGTTGAATTGCTTTTCTTTTTTGCTCAGTTTTACAGGAAGAAAATACATGAGGACCACACCATGGCCAAGATCCCAAGAAGCAGGTGAGTGAAACAGAGAGGGGAGGAAATTCGTTGCCCCATGAACCAAGTCTTGGACACCAGATTTATTTAATTTTATCCACCGAGCTTGTACAGGTCCATTGCTTCAGCATTTTCTTAGGGACCATTGTGGGCTGCACTGCCTCTGCCTGAAGCAGAGGGCTCAGTTTCAACTTCAGTTTAAAGCTGGGTTTAAAGTGAGAGAGGGCAAGATTAGATTGAATATTGAGAAGAGATTATTCCCTGTGAGGGTAGTGGGACCTTGGCACAGGTTGCCCAGAGCAGCTGTAGCTGCCCTATCCCTGAAATTGTCCCCGGTCAGGTTGGACACTGGGGCTTGGAGAAACCTGGTCTAGTGGAAGGTGTCTCTGCCCATGGCAGGGGGTGTAATGAGATGATCTTTAAGGTCATGCCAACCTAAAACATTCCTTGATTTTATAATTACTCTAGGCCTTGACAGTGTTGACAGATCTCCACATTGTTTCTGAAAGCTGGAGATGAAAAGCCAAATGTTCCAGCCTATTATTGCCTTGATTAGATAAAATCAATCATAGAAGCACAGAATGTCCTGAGCTGGAAGGAATCCATCAGGATCACCGAGTCCAGCTCCTGGCTCTGCACAGGACACCCCAACAATCCCACCCTGAGCCTGAGCCATTGCCCCAACGCTCCTGGAGCTCTGGCAGCCCTGGCACCAGGAGCATTCCCTGGGAGCCTGGGCACTGCCTGAGCACCCTCTGGGGGAAGAGCCTGATCTCCACCTAAACCTGCCCTAACACAGCTCCAGCCATTCCCTCGGGTCCTGTCCCTGTCACAGAAAGATGAGATAAAATACCCTATTTCCTGCCTTAAATGAATGCATGTTGTTCCTCACCATGTTTCACTCAAACCCAGGATGTAAATAATCTCTAATCACTAGTGGGTTACAGCGACAACCCGCTTCATCATGAAACCATGCCACAATTCCAAAGCAGGTCCTTGTTCTGAGTCAGAGAGAACATTACAACTTCTGCTGGAGAGAAACACTGAATATCCCTCAAAACTTCTGGTCAATCAAAGTGTTCTGTTTCTATTTTGACTGTTTTCTTTTCCAGTACATAAGAGACTGAAGTAAGAAGCCCTTCTAAAATGAAAAATGAAAAGGCCTCACTCTTAAACTGTTAAAATATTTTGGTTTGATATCTTTAGAATACTTATGAGCCCTTTAGATTTTTTTTTTCAAGCTGTGATTTAATTAAATCTTCAGGCTCTGGGAAGCTCAACTCTTTATCTGCCTCAGTAAATAGAATTATAGAATCACAGGATGATTTGTGTTAAAAATCACCCAGTTCTGACTCCTGCCATGGGCAGGGACACCTTCTACTAGAACACCTTCCACTAGAAGCTTGCTCCAAGCCCCATCCAACTTGGTCTTGGACACTGCCAGGGATCCAGGATCAGCCACAGCTGCCCTGGACAACCTGTGCCAGGGTCTCACCATCCTTACAGGGGAATTTCTTCCTAATATCTGATCTACACCTACTGTTGGTGTGAAGCCCTTTCCCCTTGTCCCCTTGTCCAAAGCTCCTCTCCAGCTCTCTTGGAGCACCTTTAGGCACTGGAAAGTGCTATAAAGTCATGAAATGGGGACTTCAGCTCTCTTTGGTTTCATCCTTTCTTGGTGTAAGCCTATCCTGGCGGAGATGCACAGCCACCTCTTCATTAAATCATGTTTCATTGTGAGTTAATTCAGAGTTTCCAGTTTGTAGAGTGAAACACCTCCTGGGTGAGTTAAATATACATAAATGGTTCAGAGGCTCTGGAAACCAGTTTTTGGGCAGCAAGGGACTTCACCTCATGCTGGTAGAGGCTAAAGGTCACTTTCTGATAATATTTACGCAGCTTAAATGAAGCCATTAAAATAACCAAACTGCTGCTGTTATCTCTCACAAGATACTGTTCCAGCAGTGGAAATAACTTATTCACTAGGAAAAACTCCTTGGAAGTGTCTAATTGGCCAGCTGTGACACTGCCTAATTGGAGTCTCTATTTGCCCTGACATCCCTGATGCAGCAGGAGCAAAATGCTCTTCTGAGCCCTGACTCAGAAGACACTCAGAGTCTTCAGGGGCTCAGAGGGTTTGGACATTCCCATACAGTGCTGGAGGCAAGAAGCTGCCTGGAGCCTTCATTTCATGACAGATTGGCCAGAAATAGAAATACTTCCCCATCTCAAGCTATTTCCAACCCTCATTCCCATCCCAAACACATCCTCACAGCTGCAGCAGGATGGTCTATGAGCCAGGAAAGTTGACCATTGGATAATTGCAGACAGCAGGATTCAGGCTGAAGCATTGAAGGGGGGAAAATGAAATTGCAAAGGTTCTCCCAGCCCATTACCATGGGAGATAAGACACAAGGGAAAAATCTTGGATGGGCTGGAAATCAACAGCAAGACCCTACAGACTGCAAGAAGTTCAAATCTCCCTTTGTAGAGCAGTTGAGCAATTGCACAGAGTGCTCCATTTAGCTCGATACAAAACCAGCAGGAAGAAAACAGATTGGAGCTTGGCTGCCAGAGTGAAATTGCCTTATGTTGGACTTATCACACTGTTGACACTAGAGAACTGATAACATTTTATGATTCTTATGCACAAGCCTGGAGGTGACCTCCAGCTGCAGATTCATAAAGCCACAATAATCACCCAGACATCTGGATATTGATCTCTAGGAGAAAACAGAATCTGTGGACCTGACCCAAAGAAAAGTAGAGGGACAGTTAATTTTTTGGGAGGCATGACTTCTTGGGGAAAAAAGGCAGGGATCTTTCATCATGATGGTCATGGAAAAACCAGTTGTGAGGAGGCACCTCAGAAGTAGGGCTGGGGAGGTTGTTGGAGACCTCTGGTACATAAAGGTCAAAGAAAGGAATTGAAGGTGATGTTGCTGCATTTGGACAAAGATAACCCCATGTGTAAGGAGTGAATACATGGACACAGTGCAATAAAGGCTGCGAAAATTCAGTTAAGTGGTGAGTAAGGGCTAATGCAGAATCACAGAATGGTTGGGTTGGAAAGACTTTAAAGACCACCTTCTTCCATCCCCCTGCCAGGGACAGGGACACCTTCCACTGTCCTGGGCTGGTCCAAGCCCCATCCAGCCTGGTCTGGAACACTCCCAGGGATCCAGAGGCAGCCACAGCTTTTCTGGGCAACCTGTGCCAGGGCCTCACCAACCTCACAGGTAAGAATTTCTTCCTAACATTGCATCTCAAGCTACTGTTGTAAGCCATTCCCCTTTGTCCTGTCAACTCCCTCTCTTGTCCAAAGTCCCTCTCCAGTTCTCCTTCAGCCCCTTTAGGCACTGGCAGGTGTTTTAAGGTCTCCTCAGAGCCTTTTCTTCTCCAGGTTGAACATCCCCAACTCTCTCAGCCTCTACGGGCACTGCAGCAGAAGACTGGGGTGTACCTTTCTGCCTCTTGTCTTGGAGGTCCCAGTGAAGGGCTCACCAGTACTGTCTGCTGGGACCAGCCCTCTCTCCCCTGGCCTTCAGCACCCTCCAGGAAGCCAAAGGTAAATGTGGCAGACCTCACCAAAGAATGAGTGAGAGACTCAACCAAAACTGAGAGGTCTGAATAAAAACTCATGCCATCAACTGAATATCCCAGACATTTACTTGAAAGTTCAGAGACTTCTCATTTGTTTTATATTTCCTGTTGTTTGCATCAATGTGGTTGGAAGTCAAAATACATTAGGTAGTTTCTAGCCCTTGCTTTCCTCAAGAGCCACCTGGCTGTCCTGAAGACACAGCCCATGATTTCCCAGGAGGGGGAAGAGCAGCTGTGGGTTTAGCCCTGTACCTGCTGTGCACTCCCTGCCCACCCAAACCCACCTTGTAACCAAATTTGCCTGGGATGATCACTGGGCTTGGCATCTGCTGGACCACAAGGCAGTGTCTGCACTAGGCAGACCTGTTGGTTTCCTGGCATGTCTGGTTTGATTCATGCTGACAGGGCAGGTACCCGCTCTGCACTCCCCATGGGGGTAGGGAAGCTGCACTTCCACAGGATTATTTATAGGGCACAGCATTATTTATGTTCCCCTATTCTTGCTGTCTTGCTGTCATGCCCTGAACTGCATTTCAAAAATCACAATTTAGTAGTAGATCTGTGATTTTATTTAGTTTCATTAAATGAAATGGAACTTGCTGGAATGAAGTAAAATAAAAAGAAAATAAATTCTATAGAATTAAATGAAATTAAATTTTAAAATTTAATGAAATGAAGTTTAGTGAAATGAAATTCTATGAAATTTTATGGAGTGAAATGAGATTCTTAAAATGAGATGAAATGAAATTCAATTTCATGGAATGAAATTAAATGAAACAAAAGGAAATTAAATAAAACAAAATGAAATGCTGCAACTGGCAGATTTTTTGTTGATTTCCTTAAAAATATTTAGAACTCTCAATAGCTGATTTGCTGATATTAACATCTGCAATGCTACTTCTCTAATTTTTAATTAATTAATTAAAAAATTAATTAATCTTATTCCACAAAGAATTAAATGTCTCTCAAATTATTTATGACCTGATGAACTCTCTTCTTAACCACTACTCACTCACAAGGGTCATGATTCACAACTTGCATTATGTGTGCAATTCCAGTGGACACGCAGAGTCCTTGTAGTTGTGCATTTGTGGTTGTAGAGAGTGTTTGGTAAGTCAAATCCTTGTAAATCTCTGTAGCATTTGCTCATGTAACTAAATGTATTAATGGACATTACATTGTGACATCAGATGTGGTATTGCTCATTTAAAACAATTAAGTATTTCAGTAGCAAATAAAGCTTTCTCTTCTGTCTCTACTTTCCAGAGTTTTCAGTAAGTATTCATATTTATTTCTGTATACTCAAACTTACTCTAAAATACACGGGAAAAAATCAGCGCATTGTCAAAGCACCCAAGCACTTATGAGAGACAAATCAGGGGCTTCTTTCAAAAGTTCTGCAAGGAAAATGTTCACTGAATTGTTGGAAGCCTCAGAATTAGTTAAACTTTTTCCCGTAAAGAATGGGTACCGGCTGCTGCCGCCCGGCCGCTCGGCGGGAGGGCTGTGGGGGAGGCTCAGGGCTCAGGGCCGGCTCGGGGCTGTGAGGGCGGCTCAGGGCCGGCTCGGGGCTCTGGGAGGGCTGCGGGGGCGGCTCGGGGCTCAGGGAGGGCTGCGGGACGGCTGCGGGGCTCCGGGAGGACTGCGGGAGGGCTCCGGGGCTGCGGGGGCGGCTCGGGGTTGCTGGGCTCGGGGCTGTGGGGGCGGCTCGGGGCTCAGGACGGCTCCGGGGCTCGGCTCCCGGGCTCGGCTCCCGGGCGTGGCCGGGCTCGCTGTGGGCCGTTCGGTGCCCGTGCCGTGCGGGGCTGGGCGGTGCCTCCCCCCTTCCCCGGGGAGCGATCAGTCCGGCGGCTCCGCCTGAGGAGGGGACACGGAGAGCCCCGAGCAGGGCTGGAGTCCCTCAGGAGCCGGTGGCCGTGTCTGGCCGGGCACGAGAAGCGCCGCCGGGCCAGCCTTTGCCGTGCGCAGCTCTGGCCTCCCGTGGGCATTGCTGGACTGTGTCTCTGTTGTGCCATCAGACCGTGGCAGTTTGCTGCTGTCACTGCCACTGCCACCCGACCTGGGGGCCGTGCCCTCCTGGCAGTCCTTGCCAGCCCCACACACAAGCTCCAGTGCTGCCTCTGTGCTGTTTTGGGAGTGTTTGCTGGGAACGTGCCTCATCCGTAGGAGTATCCTTTTGTTCCTGGGCAGCTGGACAGAGCTTTTGGGCTTGTCAGCTTCAGACTTTGATTGCAAAAGTCACTGAAAGGGAGAATGACAACGAGGTTTGTCAGAGTGGTGCTGTCAGACCCCACTTGACAGTCTGTGCTACGGGATGGAGGTGTTGTGTATTCGCAATACAGGGAATTAATGTCCCTTTCCCAATTCAGCCCAGATGGTCTCAAAGGCTCTTGCAGGGGATATTTCTTCTTTACTTTCTTTCATTTGTGATAACATAATTTCCAAACTGCCATGAAAATTTCTTTCTCCTGGAGAAAACCACACGCCAGAGGCAGTTTACAAAGGAGCCCAGAATTGTGTTAGGAGAAGGGAATGCTGTGAGTGCTGACAAGCTGCATCTGTCTGTGCTTTTATTCCAGGAAAAAAATGCACTGTGCCAAGTCCTTGTCAGTTCTTTCACATAGAAAAGCTCTTGCTGGCACCAAGGGAGCAGATGTTTGTTCCTCGAATGCTTGGACTGGACTGGGACCACCCCACAGCTGAGGAATTTTGCCAGAAGGAGGCGGGAAAATCATGGACTTCCATGTAAGAATGGTTGGAGAGAAACTTGGAAGCCGTGCAGCTTCTTAATGATTTATTCTGATCGGCATTTCCCTTCTCAGTGCCCTGAACCTCGGCGCTCCCTGTGTGAGGGCCGAGCGGGGCGTGGCGCGCGGCGCCGCAGTGACGCACGCGCAGGCGCTGACAGTGGCTCGCAGCTGACACCCGGTGGCGCGCAGCGGTACTGCAGCGGGACAGCGCGCATGCGCGTTTCCCAGCGGAAACCTTTTGCACGTGGGAATTAAGGGCGAAAAGGAAATCCCCTGAGCATGCGTGGTGCCGTGGAAAGGGAAGCGCATGCGCAGTGACGTGCCCGCCACGGAGCCGGGGCCGCCGAGCAGAGCCTTTCCTGGGACACAAAACCCGGGCTTTTCCTGGGACACAAAACCTGGAGTTTTCCTGGGAAACAAAACCTGGGCTTTCCCTGGGACACAAAACCTGCAGCTTCCCCGGCGCCATGGCGAAGGGGGAGCAGCCCCTGTGCAGCTGGGGAAGTGCTGGGCGGTGCAGGGGCGGTGCCGGGGCGGGGCTGGGGCGGGGCTCGGGCGGTGTCGGGGCAGTGCTGGGCGGGGCCGGGGCAGGGCGGGGCGGGGCCGGGCCGGGGTAGTGCTGGGCGGGGCTGGGGCGGGGCTGGGGCAGTGCTCGGGCGGGGCCGGGGCCGGGGCGGTGCTTGGGCAGGGCGGGGGTGGTGCTGGCGCGGGGCCGGGCGGTGCTGGGGCGCAGGGAGGATGTGGCTGGAGGCAGAGCTTGCAGGCTTGTCACCTTTAAAGGAACATGGAAAGCAGGGAAAGAGGTGGTACAAAAGCACTGTGGGTGCTCGGGCAGGTGAGACGCGACTCGGGGGGGAGTCGCTTGCCTGAGCTCCTGAAGTTCCACTTGCCTCTCTCAGGAGCAGTCGAGAGAAGTTTCCCGTTTGGGACTGGGCTCCAAAAGGAAGGAAACTGAAACTGCTTCTTCTGATAAATCCCTAAGTATGGGAAGCCATACGTAGCTCACTGCCGTAAGCAGCCAGTAACTTCCACAGATATTTTAACTATTAAAAATGGTGACTTGTATTTCCTCTGGGCTCAAATGACTTGGCTGTCCTATAAGGAATCCACTGAAGCTGTGAATTGCAATCCAGAGCATCTTCAGGCTTCTGCTGCTCGGGGCTGTGGCGTTTGTTGTGCAGAAAACATTCCAGGCTGTCTGCCCCGGGTCTGGATGTGCGTTTCCACAGTTCCTCAGAGTGGGGAAAGGCCAAGAGGCTGCTGGGAAGGTCTTCCTCCCAGGCCTGGCCATCCTCAAGACACCTCAAGTTTTGTTTTTAAATGTTTGTTGTCTTTTGTTTCCCAGCCCAGGGCTAAGCTGGAGAAAAGGTGGAGAGAGTAGCAAGTGAGACCTCCCATGTTTAGATCCATCCTTGGATTCCAGGTTCGCCCAGTGGGTCTGTGCTGCCTGAGGGAAGGAAACGTTGGGAGTCCCTGTTTGTTCACCTGTGCAGCTTGGAGGAGAGACTGAGCATGACATTGCAAGGAGGCTGCACTTGTGTAGTGACTGCAGGAGAAGCATCTTGCCCCACGTGTCTCTGTGTGCTTCTGTCCTTACCGTGTGTTTGGCACTCTGTCTTTTTCTCTCTTCTTCCCCATGCCTCACTCGAGTTCCTTTTCATTGTCTGTGGTGCTGCCCGTGCCAAAAGGAGGGGTGAAGACTCGGGGCTCTGATGCCTTTGGGGGCAGCCCAAGGTGCCCAGGAGAGGGAGCCCCACGGCGGTGCAGGAGCAGGTGGGGGGCGGGCGAGGGGCGGGGGTCACGCTGGGTGCCGTCCCCCAGAGGGACCCAAAGCTGCCACCAAATGCACAGGGAGGGGTGAGTGGGTGTAGGATGCTAAAACCTGGCAAGGCATTCGGTTTTCTAGGTATTGCTAAAGAATAGGAATTGGTCTCTAAACTCAGCTGGGGAGAAACCCTCTCTATGCACTCATTTGTTTACAGGAATGTAGAAGGTTCCGACTGGAGATGGGTAGTAGTTCTGAAGATATTGCCGTGAGGTTTTGATCTAGGAACGGACCGAGCTGTGCCCTGGAACCCTCAGAACAGCTGCAGGGGCTGAAGGCGATAGAAAGGGCTCTCTGGCACCTTTTGCCTCCGTTCTCTGCCAGCGCCCAAAGCGTGTCGCAGTCCCGGAAGAGGCGCTTGTCATCCCGAGAGCCAAAAGGAAGACGTGTCAAATCCCAGCTCTGCCTTGTGTTTCGTGTGGGTTTTTTACTTCGTATTGATGTCATTCCAGAGAGCAAGGAAAGAAGAAATGGGACCGGCTCCCACTATTACTGTGTGAAGGCTTTCTTGAAAGGCTGCTGTATTTCTATTGTCTTTTTCCACTCCAAGCTTGACTTTTGCCCTCGTTTTTCGAGCTCTGCTGCATTGGGTGTCCCAAGGAGGGCGGGGTTCCTCAGCAGGGCTCTTAGGAGGCGGCGCTGATTCTGCTTTTTCTGAAGGCGTCTCAAAGCGCGCTACCAGAATGACAGTTTTGTGCACTGGAAAGCTTTCCCTCAGTGCCATCAGCGCACGTCCGTGTCTGAATTGTGGAAGCAGACGGACTCAGAAAAGCCAGCACCCGGAGCAGATTTCTGTTGGCTCTGTGTCTGTGAGAAGCGGGCTGTGTGCTGGACGGGGAGAGGCGCTGTTGGAGAGTGGCATCAGCGCCAGGTGTGAGCTGCGAGGATGATGGGGGGCTCGGAGCAGCCCCAGGTGTGAGCTGTGAGGATGATGAGGGGCCGGCTCCTGCCGGGGGGGGGGGGGGGGGTGCGAGGCTGTTTTAGGGGGAGGCTTCGCCTCAGCTGCCTTTTGCATGGAGCTGCTGAGTAGAGGGGTTCATGGGGGGCTCCCGGGGCTGTCTCATGGAAGGACTGCGAGAGCTTCTGGCAGCGTCTGGGCGAACACCTGGATACGCGCTTGGATCCGCGGAGCATCGCTTCAAGGAGGTGCCGAGGGACGAATCTTTGTGCCGGGAAGCAGCAGCCGAACGGGTGAGCGCGTGTGGATTTGGAGCGGGGACTTTGGTCCTTTCCCTTTTCAATTGGATCTTGGCAGTCCCCCCTCCCCGGTTCCCCAGGAAGAAAAAGGGAGCTTGTGAAGACAAAAGAAATGAAGGAGAGGCAAGCAGCTACTCTCCTAATATTGTCTGTGTTGGAACTGGGGGGGATCCGCTTTCGCTTGCGGTTCCAAGGATGTCGATTGAAGGAAAAGCTGCCTTTTCCCGGCTGTTAGGGGTATCCCAGGGGTGACAGGGAATCCCTGCGTTCCATTTGAACGGGAATGGGCAAAGTATTGTTGTCATCGGATGGCTTTGATTTGAAGGTAGCCAGCCCATTTTCATCATCCTAAGGTTTAAATGGAGGGGACAGCGCTGGTGTCCCTCCTTAGCAAGGGTTTGAATGGAGGTCAAAATCCCCCTTTGCACATGGCTTGAAGGATTTCATTGGAGGAAAGCCCCTTCTTTTCTGCTCTCCTAGGGGATGAACTTGAAGGGGAGAAGCCATTTCTTTGCCCTTGTTGAAGCGAGGTGAGCGCCGCCCGCGGCGTCAGTTTCGGGGTTGAGTTGCGGGAAGCCGCAGCTCTGGCAGCGTTTGCAGGGCTGCAGTCGGGCTGTGCCGCTGCATTTGCGGGCGCTTCTTATGGCCGCGGCCCGGGCCGGAGCGTTGCCGCTCGGGAGCGCTGCCGGCCCGGGCCGGGCGGGTGCCGAGGCGCACGGGGAATTTGGCGCTCGGGAGCGGCGGAGCCGCTTTGCCGGTGCGAGCCGCCGTGCGGAGCCGAGGGCAGCTGGCGCCGGGCCGGCCAAGGGCGGCAGAGGCGGCGCGGGCGCTGCTGCGCCGGCCCGGCCGGTGCCGGCCGCTCTGTCCGCTCCGGGCGCGGGGCTCGGGCGCCGCCGGGGCCCCCCGGGCAGGGGGAGCGGGCGGGGGCGGGGGGGTCTCCGGGGCGGCGCCGCCCCTGCGCGCCGGAGCAGCCGCCGGAGGAGCCGCGCTCCGTCCGGGGCCGGCAGCGCGGGGTTGGGCTGCCGCAAGTTCTTGGGTGTCGTGTTTCGGAGGTGCTTTGTAGGGATCGATCGCACGGGTTTGTTCTGGTCGCAGTGGGTGTGCGCTCAGGGCTATGGCGTTCTTCCTGACCGGTACGGTTCTCGGTTCGGGTGGTGACGATAAAGGTTTGGTTTGAATCGAGTTCTGTAGTCGGATATTTTTTTTGCCGGGCTCTTCTGTTTTTAAAGGCGTGCAATGGTTTCTACGGGTCGTTGCGTGAAGCAGCGGCTCGGATTTTAATTCTGTCGCCGTGGCTTTTATTAGCGTGGGCGTGTAGCGTTTGTTTCGGTGGGTTCGAGGTGGCGTCGTGTCGTTAATAGCAGCGGGGTTTTTAAAATCTCTCTAATTGCGTTCGTGTTTCTCGTCTTCCAGGGCTTTTATTTCTTTGGTTTGTTTGATTGTAGTGTACGTTTTATTGTTACGGATCATTTGGGAGATCTTGTGAATGGTTACGTTTCTCTTTCGGCTTTGTGTTTATTTCTGGGTGGTATTTTTATTTTGATCGAATGAGGCTCTATGCGTTTATTCTTCAGTTAGGAATAATTTTTTTGACGTAAATTAAAGTTGCTTTGGTTTGGGGGACTTTTGTTTT
This sequence comes from Agelaius tricolor, assembly GCF_023055355.1. NCBI lineage: Eukaryota > Metazoa > Chordata > Aves > Passeriformes > Icteridae > Agelaius > Agelaius tricolor. The sequence goes on from NW_027269314.1 coordinate 2,621,706, forward strand.
ACAAATGTATTTTCTTTTGGTTTTTTTTTGGTTTTTTTTTTTTTCTTTTTTTCTTTTTTTTCTTTTCGTTTCTTGTTGTCCTTTGACATATTTGGTGGTTATTGATCAGTTTTATTTTTGGGAACGTGGGTATTTATATGGTGGGTCTTTTTAAGTAGGGTGTTTTTTTTTTTGGGTAGTTATTTTCTTATTTTTTAGTGGTTGAGATTTTTTGTTTTTTTTCTATTTCGTTCATTAGTTCGCTTTCTAAAGTTCTTTTGACAGAGTATTGCTTATTCTTTGAGTTAGTGTAGATGTAGAATTTTGGTTAGTTTTTAAAATAACGTTCAGGGTCAGTGGCACTGATTGGAGTTGAGCGAGTTGGTTTGGGTTTTTTTAGAGGTTTTTGTGATTTGCTGCGTGTGTTTCTCAAGGGTTTTCTTTTCGTTTGGTTCCATTTTTCTGATGTGATGAGAACTGTTAGTGCAAAGAGTGTTGTGTGTTTTTTTCGCTGGCAGTCGTTTGGCTGGTGGAGGTATCTTGATGGTTTTGGAAGACATTGGTGGGAATTCGGTGCTGTTTGTTTTGTCATTGCATTTAGGAATTGGATTTTAAATGTAAAATTCTAAGGATAGCTATCTTTAAACAAAACGAGTAGATGTGTAGAAATGGGAATAAACTTTTATTTTGATCTATTCGATCTCTATTTAAAATTTAACAGGTAACTTAAGTCATGATATATTCCAATAAGATATTGTATTTTTCAAAGAGCACTGTGTATGTTGATAGATATATCAATAGAGATGATAAATATAAACACAGCTCAAAGGAAATTTTAAATCTAGAAATGTGTTGCGAATCTATGCAGATATATATATCAAATTATTAAAGGATTGTAAATGTAAAGTGACATAAATCCATACAACACGTAATACAAGTGATACCGTATAGATCTTCAGATGGTATATTATAGGAAACGGCTATAAATCTAGTACATCACTATGATATAATATCTAAAACATTATAGATATGGTAACTGTAAATACAACAACATTATTAAAAGTAGTTTAAAAGAAAGGATGGTTTTGTTTTTTACTTGGCAAAAGCAGGGGTTTTATTATAAAAACTACAAATACAAATGATAGAAAGGTAGAAATCTACTTGTAAAAAGATCTCATGAATACATCAAGATGGATATAAAAATTGAAAATATTAGAAAAAAGAAGTCGTAGCAGTAGATTTGGTACATGATAAAAATAATGATTTATCTCTATGATGTGAATAATAGATATGTGATATGTAATGATGAATGGAATGCATCAGTATAAACGGTGACTATAAAAGTGAATCTAATTATGCAAGCTCTAAATATAAAACTATTTCAATAGAGTTGAAAAGAAGGGTTTTTTGGTATTTGTTTGGTTAGAGATGGGATTTTTTTTGGAAGAATAAAAGTATGATAGAAATCTAAATGGAAGTCGAGAAATATGCAGTCAATATATAACGATATTGCTACAACCACAAAGTATGAATAAATACAGATAATAGGAATAGGCATAATAGATGGTATAAACGACGTAACACATCACTGTCCGGTCTAAATATGCGTGTGAATAGAACTAGGAAAACTAGAACTATCAAATTTATTTCAAGAAGGCATGAAAGAAAGGGGGCTTATTTGGTTCTTGTTTGGTAAGAGGCAGGTTTTTGGCATTTATTTTTCGAGGAATTTTTGGGGGGGATGGCCCCTGTTCTTTTTTGCCGCCTTGGCCGCCCGCAGGCCCAAGGCGCGCGGCGCCCCCGGCTGGGGTGGGCGGCAGTGCTGCCGCCTTGTGGGCAGAGCGCGGTACTGCAGCCCGGCGCCGCCAGGCAGCCCTCTTGGGCGTGGCGCGTGGCGGAGTTTGTTTGACCTTCTGAAAATGGCGGCGAAAAGGGCGGGAAAGCGGAGGGCCCCCGGCGGTGTGTCTATGCGGACTGCCTGCACGGAACACCGACGCCGGCGCAGCCCCAGCGGAATTTTTGTGGCGTTTTAGGTGTACCCGACACGGGCTGTGGGGTCAGCGGCGCCGTGGGCGGGCGTATTTTGGCGTGTTTCTGACCGGCATGTGAGTAACCGCCTCTCTCGGCCGAGGGGGGGGGGGGGTGGCCCTCTCTCGGCCGCCATGTTGGGAGTGGCGCGTCACCAATGTCGCGGGAGTTTGTTTGACCTTCTGAAAATGGCGGCGAAAAGGGCGGGAAAGCGGAGGGCCCCCGGCGGTGTGTCTATCCGGACTGCCTGCACGGAACACCGACGCCGGCGCAGCCCCGGCGGGATTTTCTCTTGCGTTTTAGGTGTAACCGACACGGGCTGTGTGGTCAGTGGCGCCGCGGGCGGGCGTATTTTGGCGTGTTTCGGACCGGCATATGAGTAACCGCCTCTCTCGGCCGAGGGGGGGGCCTCTCTCGGCCGCCATGTTGGGAGTGGCGCGTCGCCAATGTCGCGGGATTTTTTTTTTTTTTTTGACCTTCTCAAAATGGCGGCCAAAAGGGCGGGGATATCGCGGACCCGGGAGTCTGCCGCCCTGTGGCCAGAGCGCGGTACTGCAGCCCCCCGAGCCAGCGCCCTGCCCCTCGCCGCTGGCTGCCGGGGGCGGGGCAAGGACGCGGCTGCCGAGCGAGGCAAGGGCGAGGGGCGGGAGCGAGCGGCGGGCGGGAGCGAGCGGCGGGCGGGGCGGGCTCGGTAAATGGCCGGGAGGGGTGAAAGACGTTCAGGAGTGCAAAAGGGACACGATGGCTGAGAAGAATGCCCGGGGGGGGGGGTGGCCCGGCGGGGCCGCTTTCGGCGGGCGGCGGAGGCGCGGTCGTAGCGCTCCGGGGGCAGCGAGCCGGGGCGGGCGAACGCCGTCGGAACGGAGCTGCACCCCCCCCGAGCCCGCACACGCGCCTCTCCAGGCGGCGGAAGCAACGGCGGGCCGGAAAATCCCGGTGGGGCGGCGGCGCTGCCCGCCCTTTCTGCCGCCAGCTTTGCAAGGTAAGACCGCCCGCCCCGCCCCGTCCCGCCCCGCCCCGTCCCGCCGCCCTCCGGTGTCTGTAAACAGACGGACTCCCTCTGGCTTCCCACTTCTCCGTGCTGGAGAGTGGGAGAAAGGTCCGTGCTGCTTGCCGTGTCCTCGGTGGGCAGAGAGCTCTGACCTTGCCTTGCATGGGCTGCTGAGGATTGGATCCATGGGGATGTGCTTGGATGCATTTAGTGACCTTTACAGATTTCTTTCCCCGCTTTTTTCAGTTCCCAGAATCATGGAAGAATTCAGGTTGCAAGGGGCTCTAAAGATCACCTCATTCCAAGGCTGCTGCCGCCGTGGGCAGGGACGTGCTTCCATCGAGCAGCTTGCTCAGAGCCTCATCGCAGAGCACCGACGGGCCTTGAGCACTTGCAGCGATGGGGCAGCCCCAGCACCTCTGAGCAACCTGTGCCCTGTGCTCATAGAGCAGCTTGCTCAGAGCCTCATCGCAGAGCACCGACGGGCATTGAACACTTGCAGCGATGGGGCAGCCCCAGCACCTCTGAGCAACCTGTGCCCTGTGCCAGCCAGGTGCCAGAGGAGGAAGGAAGCCCTTCCCACCTGGAGCAGAGGCTGCGTAGCCTTGTGTCACCGAGCGTGTGAGACAGAAAGGCCCTTCCTTTCTGGAGGGGTAACAACACTCAAAGCTCTTTCTCGGGACAAGCCGAGCAATGGAAGGCCAAAGGAGCCTTCAGTTCTTCCAGCAGCTTTGGGAACAACTTGAAGGAGGAGCAGAGCTGGCCTGGTGCCTGCCGGCTCTGCAGGCAGTGGGCATGGCGAAGCTGCAGCTGCATCTGTCTTCTTGGCTGAGGCTTTATAAATGAGGCGCTTTTCTGTAGTTCCTTTTCAGGCATGACGTGCAAGTTGCCCCTAGAAGTCCAAAGGCAGCTGTTTTCTTAGCAGAAGGAAGTCAGGAGGAGGCAAAGCCAGCAGCTAAGTCTGGATAAAAAACTTGGCTAACCTCTTTTCCCCCCCCCTCCTCCAAACAGGCAAGTGTGAAGCACTCAGCAGAGATCTGCCCGGGAGGAAAAGCAGAGCCAATCTCTGAGAAGAAGGGACGTGCGAGCTCTGGCGAGGACGGCTGCTCCCCCTGGCCTTGGTGTGGGACCTCCTGAGCTGCCATTCCTGTGGTGGGAGTGTTTCTCCTCTCCTCCGGCCAAGCCAGAGACCGCCTAGGGAAGGAGCAGGTAAGGTTGAAGTACCGAGGTCTCCCAGGTAAGAAGTGACACGGCAAAAGGAAATGGCCTCAACTTGCAGCAGGGAAGGCTTAGATTGGATTGGAGGGAAAATTTCTTCACTGCAAGGGTGCTCAGGCATAGGAGCAGGCTGCCCAGGGAAGTCCCCATGCCTGGAGACATGTCAAGGATGTCAAGATGTGGTGTTTAGGGACCTGATTTGGGGGGGGGCAGCAGCCGGGCTCGATGTCCTTAGAAGGCTTTTCCAACCGCAAGGATCCTACGGTTCTGGAAAGCCTTGACCCCTCTGGCTCTAGCACAGCACCTGGATGCTGACAAAATGAGGCTGGTCCTAGAGCCTGGAGGTCCCTGTGCCACAGGGAGAGGACAAGCCGGTGTCACCTGCAGGGAGGGTCTCGTCCCCAGAGAGCCGTCAGTGACTCCGTCCCTGCCCGGGGCTCTGGGTGCGCCCTCGGGGGGCGGGGGACGACACCTGCCCTCGGGTGTCCCTCTGGGCACCTGGGAAGGGAACCAGGTCCATCCGTGCGGCAGCTCCAGGGCTTGCAGGCTTTGGGGCTTTGCAGCTGTGTGCCTTGTCACAAGGTGGCAGGGACGTGACACTGCCTGGCAACGCTGCTGGCCTCGGATCCTTGCTGCTCTCATCCTTATCCCATATGGATTTAGCAGCAATCTTCTGTCTTTGCTTTCAAACTGTCCTTGGGAGAGTTCCAAGAGAGGGTCATTAGTTATTTCAAAGCCTACATCTTTTACCTCTTGGCACTGAAGAGAAAAGACACAAACCTGCTTTGCATCCTTCTGCCTGGAAGTCATTGTGACACACAGGGAAGGGAGGAAGGGGCTGGCCGGGGTCAGCCTCTGCTGAGCCTCAGCTCTGGCTGCTCCTGCTCACAGGGTAAAGCCAAAAGCTGTCGTGATCAAAAACGCAGGCCGCCCTTCTGACCTGAGTCACAGGGGCCGTTTCTTCTGAATGAATCAAGGTGGGAAATCATTCTTGGAGCTTCAGAAGAAAAAAAACCCCAAAACCGTAGGTACGTTTGTAAGAGTGTGTATGTACGTACATTTCCTTCGATGAAGAAGAAAATCTTAGAAATATCATGTCACGTCTGGCTTCCTAGAGAAGATCCTGAACTCTGGGCTTCTGAAAGCAAATGGCTGTGCATTTATAGGAGCGTTTCCCTTCTTTTTATGTGCCTCCCCCAGTCATCTTCTACCCTTGCCCACGGCAAGGAGAGTGCGGTGATTTGGCTGCTCCGCTCTGCCGAGGTTGTTGCAGGCTGTGTAGCAGGGAGTGAGGCCTTTTGTGGCTGCTCATCAGACATTTTCCTACAGCCTTCTCCCTGCAATGGTAAAATGAGACTTGTGTTAGCGAGCAGTCAAGTAGAGCAGGTAACATTAGAAAAGAATTGTTTCTGAGCTGCTGTTCACTAGCACGTGTTTCCCCTTTCCGGCAGAGCGCGCATCATTGCGGGCTTGGGATCGATTGAAATGCGCTAAGGAAACCAGCTCTGGGGAGGGAGGGAGGGAGGGAGGGAGGGAGGGAGGGAGGGAGGGAAATGCTCTCTTAACATGTGCCAATTCTTCTGTCAAACTCATCAGGGCAGGACAGCGTTCAGACTGAAAGTGTAAGAAGATGTGGAGGGAGACAGAGAATCTGACAGGAGCACCGGACTCACAAGTGCACGAATTTTGCTTTTGGCTTGGATTCAAACTCAGAAGTTGTAAGGAATTTGGGAAGGAGAAGGGACATTTCAGAAGGAGAAGAAGAAAAAGAAGTTGTTGTTGTTGTTACAGCCCTGGCAAAATCTTTGGTTCTAGCTAATAAAGGAAGTTAGTTGAAATTAAAAAAAAGAAAAAAACGTGGGTTTTTTTTTCCTTCGCTGTTGTATTCGTTGGTGGTTCGTTATATGGTGTGTTGTTTTATTTCTTGGTCTTATTACCTCTGTGTAAATAGTTTTTTTGAGTGAAGCTCACTTTCTGGATGGGTTGGTTTGTGTTTGAGGTAGGATAAATTTCAAGAGGTTTCTTTCCTAGACTTCTGATAGGTATTCCTGGGATTTTGGTTTTGTTTACTGTGTGTATCAACAGAGAGATTTGGTAGGGCCAGCTGGGCTGCTGGAGTTTTGGGTGTTAATTTATGAGATGGCTTTTGTTCAATGCAGTTTTGAATTGGTGAAAGGGTTTTTAATGTAGTGGTTTTAAGGCGGTCTTTAAGAATTGTTTGTATCGTTTCACGTTGTTTGTAGTTGGTGTACGATCAGAGATATGGTGGAACTTCTTGAACGTTCTGGTTTTAGCGTTCCTAAGTTCCGATTTCTTTCTGCTTTGCTGTTTTGTTTCTGGTTTTCTTTTGGGGGACAGGGGCATTTGTAGACGGTGGGTTTCTAGAGGCAATGTGTCTTTCAATTTGGGTAGTGATATTTTTTAGTATTTTAATAGTTTCGATTTTTTTTATTTTCATGCTTTTAATGAGTTGTTTTAAAATTTGGAAGATAACCTTTCTAGATGATTGGTTATTATTTGTGAGTTAGCCTCAAGGTAGAGCTTTGGGGGCTTTTTTTAGTAATGTTTAGGGTCAGTTGTAGGGTTTTGAGTTTAGTGAGTTGGTTGGATTTAATTTTTCATGGGTGTTTGTTTTGACTAGCAGTTCTGTCATTTTCCATGTGTATCTGAGTTTTTTGGGGTTTTGAGCCATTGGTTTAGGAGGAAGTTTATGATGAGAATGTACGGAGCTTTTGGGCTAGTTATAGTGGGATTTCAATTGTCTTGACAGTTCGGTTGATTTGAGTTTTTCTTAGGGTTAAATGTTGTGGGGTCTTTGTTCTGTTAGTCCTAGAAATAGGTTTGGTTTGGATACGCTGCGATGGGATGAGCGTGGGCTGCGTACCGGTGCTGCCGAAGGTGCGGTATTTGTGTGGTTCTGATGCGTTGGGTTAATGAATTGATACGGTCTAATATAGAGATTAATTAAAGTAGAAATAAATATCAATATAAAAACAAATATAAAATGATAGTGGTAAACATAAATATAGAAAACAAATAGATAAACACATAAAACTATACTATATAGTATATTATTGTAACAGATGCTAATCTATAGAAATGATAGTCTATTATACATGTATACAAAGATATATAAAGATCGGTTGTAAATATAAAACTATTTAGATAGAGTTAAAAGGAATTGGGGATTTTTTGGGATTTTTTTATTAGGTTATAGGCTGGGGGTTTTTTTCTAGATAGAAATAATATAAAAATAAAAATCCAGATCTCCAAATATATAACGCGTATACCGATCTCTCTAAATATTGAATATAAAGAAATAGAAGTAAAAGAATATCTAGGATATAAAAATACTATATATCTATTATTCTATTAAAAGGTATTCTCTCTAGTATGTATAATACCTACAAATGTAATAAATAAAAATTATAAAAGTAAATGTGAAGAGAATGATGAAAAATGAGATGATTTTTAGAGTTTTAAATATGGTTTAGATAAAGGGGTGTCTTTGGTTTTTGTTTGGTTAGAGGCAGGGGTTTTATTTGAAATAATAGAAGTATTATAGAAATGTGAATCTTAAGATAGAAATCTATCATAAGTCTAGAAAGAGAAATGACGAAACTATGGATAGAAATTGAAATCTAAATCTATGTCAGTAATATGAAGAGTTGTAGTATAGAATAGAAATGACCTTATGTGGCAGTATAAATGAGAAATGGGAATAGAAATAGAAGAAGATGTAAATATAGTTGGAAAGAAAGGGAATTTTTTGGCTTTTGTTTGAGTAGAGGCAGGGGTTTTATTTGAAATAATACAAGTGTTCCAGAAGTGAAAATCTGAACGCAGAAATAGATAATCAATGAATCAAAATACGTATAAAAATATAGAAGTAAGTCCTCGGAATAGATGTAATGTAGAATATCAATTGATTTATAAATTGACATTGATAAAGAGAAATGGATCAGTAAGCAATACACATTATAAATAGAAATGTGACTATCAATAGGAAAACCTAGGGGTAAAATCTATTCAAATATTGTCTAAAAGAAAGGGTTGGGGTTTTTTGGGTTCTTCTTGGGTTAGAGGCAGGGTTTTTATTTGAAATAATATGAATATAGATATTACTCTTACCTGTTTCTAAATATTGAGATAGATAATCAAGATATAAATATAAAACCTAAGGAAATAGAAATAATAGGAAGGGATGTAATATAGAATACAAATAAGAGTATACATTGATATACAGTTTAAATGTAAATCTGAACATGAACCTGAAAAATACAATTTTAAAAAAGATTGAAATAGAGTTGAAAAGAAAGGGGTTCTTTTTGGCTTGAATTTGGGTAGAGGCAGGGGTTTTATTTTAAATAATGGAAGAGTTACAGAAGTAAAAATCCTAACACAGAAATACCGATTAAATATAGAAAGATATGAATAAAAAGATGTCAATAAATAGAAGAAATAGGAACAGATGTAAAATAGAATATAAACTTATAAAAAATCGGAAATTATAAATGTAAAAATAAACATTACACATCAATATACATTTGAAATGTAAATGTGGATATAAAGATGAAAAAAAAAATTTTTTTACAAATTTAAATGCAGTCGCAATTAAAGGGGGTTCTTTTTGGCTTTTATCCGGGTAGGGGCAGGGGAATTATTTTAAATAATGTAAGCGTTACAAAAGCAAAAATCCTAACAAATATATACTTACTCTGTAAAAATATGTATAAAAATAGAGAAATAAATTTAAGTACTAGGGAGAGATGTAATATAGAATAGAAATTTATTTATAAATAGAAATGTATAAATATACATCAATACGCATTATAAATAGAAAGGTGAATATTAATATGAAAAACTATTTTTAAAAATATTTACATATTTTTTAAAAGAAATTGTTGGGTTTGGGTTTGGTTTGGTGTTTTTGTTTTTTTTTTTTTTTATCCTATTAGGTTAGAGGCAGGAGGATTTTTTTCTTCTTCCTGGTTGTTTTGGGGCATTTATCTCAGAGCAGCTTCTGGGGGGGATCGCCCCTGTTCTTTTTTGCGGCCTTGGCCGCCCGCAGGCCCAAGGCGCGCGGCGCCCCCGGCTGGGGTGGGCGGCAGTGCTGCCGCCTTGTGGGCAGAGCGCGGTACTGCAGCCCGGCGCCGCCAGGCAGCCCTCTTGGGCGTGGCGCGTGGCGGAGTTTGTTTGACCTTCTCAAAAGGGCGGAAGAACGGAGGGCCCCCGGCGGTGTGTCTATGCGGACTGCCTGCACGGAACACCGATGCCGGCGCGGCCCCGACGAGCTTTTCTGTGGCGTTTCAATTGCGATGATGGCATTCCGGTTCGCCTGCAGGGTTCGGCGTCGCGGGAAATCGTTTCTAGGGCTCGAGGTGGGTGTCGGCAGTTTGATCAGGCAGCTGGCAAAACGGCTACGCCTTGGGGTCTTTCCAAGGGGCGCTGGGGGCGTGGCCGGGGCGGGGCGCCGTGTCGACGAGGTGACGTCATTCGGCGGCACTCTGCCTGCAGTGCGCCCATGCAGACGGCAGGGGGCGCAGTGCCCGTAGTGCGCCCATGCAGACGGCAAAGGGCGCTGTGCCTGCAGTGCGCCCATGAAGACGGCAAGGGGCGCTGTATACATAGAGTATTAAGTATAAACTATCTAGAAGAAGAAATAAAAGCTCTATGTCACCTGCAGCTGTAGAAAATTTCAGGCTCCCATGGAGGAAATAGTTTTCCTAAAATCATTACCGTTTTGGGGTTTTTTGCACTCCCCGGTAGCCTGAACGTTTCTACTACTGCTTTTTTATCCTAAAGCCAGAATGGA